>NW_020172692.1:91978-142744 GCF_003031525.2 Neophocaena asiaeorientalis asiaeorientalis
TAGAGAAAAGTCCATCTGTTTATATAACAGTTTAGGTCTAATCAGCAAACTTTGTGGAGTAAGTATTATGACCTCTGCCCAGTGCTAGCAGTTGGGGGAGATTAGAGCCTAGACAAATCCAAAAAAGCCAAGGTCACCATCTTTAGCCTCAAGTTCATTAAGATTAGATAGTAAAATGCAGAACTATGTCATGTATAGGTGGGGGTGGGGGAGTGGAGAGGAACATGTGACTTGGGGCAGGTCCATCCCCCTCTGTAAAATGGGAGATTTAAAGGAGATGCTTTCTAAGGCCCTTTCCTCTCTAAAGTATGAGGAGCAGGCCAAAAAAAGGAGACATCTGTTTGGAAAGGCTTCTAGGAATAGGTGTGTTGTATTTAGAAGAAAGGAGGCATTGTGGGTGGGCGTGGCATCCTCATGGCATTGTGAGGTCAAGTCACCTCACCTAGCCAGGGCTGGCCAGACCTGAGAAGGTTCATGCCTGGGGGAGGGTTAGGGAGCCTCATTGTAGAGATCCTGGAATGGCAACAAGGAGGTTGAACCCCAGTGAGTATGAGAAGCTCTTGCATGGCAGGGATGTAAAAAACATAAAAGTAAATGAAGGCTGTAGTTCAGTTAAAGGTACCACTCTGATTTCCAGTCTGGAGTTGAGGTGGTACCATTGACAAAATGGAGAGGTTGAGAAGGCGATCTGCTGGGGGCTGCGAGGATACCAAGAACTGTGACCGGTCTAAGTTGCCTAGGCTTCTAGTGGCCAAGGCTTGTAAGGAAGTGAGAATGGGGGCTCTGGACAGGTTAGGACTTCGTTGTATATGTAGGAGTCTCTGAATCCAGTTAGTCTGAATTCACAATTGGCATTATTATTTAAATGATAGCTGCAATTCACATGTGGGACTCTCAGCCAGGTAAAAGGCTGTTTGAAGAGAGGAAAAGATCGACAGTTATGATTACATAAAAATGAGAAGTGTTCATCTGTCCAAAAATAGCCAAAATGAAAAGGCATGTGGCAAACTGATGAAAATATGCACAACAAATAAAACAGACAAAAGGCTGACATCGTTCCTGGATAAAGAACTTGTACAAATTGATTAGAAAAACAAAGGATATGACCAGACAATTTGCAACATGGGAACCACAACTAGTTTACAGACATAGAAAAGCTCTTTAGCCTCACTGGTACTAAAGAAATGCAAATTCAAATAATTATATATAGGAAAACCTTTTTGCCTGTCTAATTAACCTGGATTAAAACAAAAAAACAAAACTTGGTATACATCACCACCACCACCAAACAAAAAAAGATAGTAGCGGGGCTTCCCTGGTGGTGCAGTGGTTAAGAATCCGCCCGCCAATGCAGGGGACACGGGTTCGAGCCCTGGGCCGGGAAGATCCCACATTGCCACGGAGCAGCTAAGCCCGTGCACCACAGCTACTGAGCCTGTGCTCTAGAGCCCATGAGCCACAACTGCTGAAAGCCCAAGCGCCTAGAGCCCGAGCTCTGCAACAAGAGAAGCCACCGCAATGAGAAGCCCATGCACCGCAATGAAGAGTAGCCCCTGCTCGCCACAACCAGAGAAAGCCCGTGTGCAGCAACAAAGACCCAATGCAGCCAAAAATAAAATAAAATAAAATAAATTTAAAAAAATAAATGAAGTAGTGGCTGTTATAATAATCATTATTATTAAAAAAAAAAAAGATAGTAGCCAGTGCTGACAAGGGTG
Source organism: Neophocaena asiaeorientalis asiaeorientalis (assembly GCF_003031525.2). NCBI lineage: Eukaryota > Metazoa > Chordata > Mammalia > Artiodactyla > Phocoenidae > Neophocaena > Neophocaena asiaeorientalis. The sequence goes on from NW_020172692.1 coordinate 93,697, forward strand.
TGGTACATACCATCATTCTCATATGTTGTTGGTGGGACTATGTTGGAATAATTCTTCCCGAAATAAAATAGATAATATCAGCAGAGAACACTGAAAATACTTACTTCTTTGACCCATGATTTGTTTGCTGGGATTTTACTGAAAAACAATTCTGTACATGTTTTTCTATGACTCACTCATTTATTTATTTATTTACAGATATTTATTGAATATCTCTTATCATGGTGCTTCCAGGAACCAGGAAGCAGGTAGATGTGGTCCCTGGCTTCATAGAGTGGGAAAGGTAGACGTCAAACAAATAATTCATTACTTAAAATTGTGAGAAGCGCCATGGGGGAAAAGCATAGGGTGATATGAGAATGGTATCTTAGGAGACTACCATTATTTGTTAAGTTATTTGGAACTATTCATGAGTGCAACAAATCGGAAAAATCTGCATCCACATATAGGAGAATGGTTCAAGAAATCTCAGTACATCCACTTGAGGGATTATTTCAAAACCATTTAAATGTCCTTTTTATAGAAAATTGGTAGTGATTTAATGGTAAGGGAAAAAGAGATAGACAGTTATGGGCCCAGTATGACTACAATTATGTGAGAGAGGGGTTGAGGAGGGAGAGAGGCAAATCATCTTTCCATCCCTCTCAAATCTAAGCATAAAAGGCAAAGAATGGAAGAAAAATACCGAGATATCAATAGATCAATTAGTGACTTATTTTCTTTTCCTGTTTCTCTGAAGGATTTGAATTTCCTATATGAGTATGCGTTACTTTCATAGTAAAAGTAAATATTAACAGTTTTAAAAATGATGCTTTATAATGGCTGTGATAAATTACACAGTCTGCTTCTTGGTTTCTAAAACTGTCGCTGGTTATTTCATTAGCCTCTTGATATTCTGGGAGTCCTTAATGAGGAAAGCAGCCTCAGCTAAATAAACTCACAGACTGAAAGGCAGAGGTGATAAGTCAGGCATCAGCTGTTGATTTTTCTGATGATTGGCTGTTATCATATTCCAAGGAATCCATGAAACTCTTATACCAGTACAGTACAGAGATATTTGAGAGGATTTCTATTGCTTGTGCTCTGTTTAAAAATTAAATGAAACTGGAAATTAATAATGGCACACAGTTGGAAATAAAAGGCTTACTCTGCTCAGCCAGAGCCACCCAAGATAGCCTGGATTTTGAATCTTCGTGAGCCTCTTTTCAAATGAACTGACACCAGAGCTAATGGTCTGGCTGGAAGAGCAAAGTCTTGGGGTTGGAGAAGGGCTGTAGTTCTAAACGTCCACAACCGAGAGCTTAGATCAGTTAGTGCATATGTTGCCCTCATCCAGGAGAGAAGGGGAGTGTATTCTGCTGGAGCAGCCTCCCCCCAGAGCAGTTTCACTTCATAATAATATTGCCCCTGGTTAACTGTAAATTGACTAGAACACTTCATTCCTCAACTGCTCTGGGTATCTGAGGGGCCACTAAATACAGTAAGGTTCAGAATCTTATTGTTGAGACTCCATGGAGACTACATTCTAGGTACAAGTTACTTTGACAGCGTAAAGAATGTGCTTCACACTTGGAAATCTAATACCAACATTCTGCGCCAAATAAGATGAGATATTTATTTATTTTTCCCCCCATATATTTTAAATTTTTATTTATTTATTTATTTGACTGCACCAGGTCTTAGTTGCGGCATGCATGCGGGATCTAGTTCCCTGGTCAGGGATTGAACCTGAGCCCCCTGCATTGGGAGCGCAGAGTCTTAGCCACTGGACCACCGGAGAAGTCCCAAGATGAGATATTTAGTCACTGAGTTTAGAGAAAATAAGGATATGCATGGGAATGTTCCTTCTTCCATTAAATTGTAATGAAGAATCCAATTAATGGTATATGTCTTCTAATACAAAGTCATTGTAAGCTTAGAGAAATATTTGTCTAAACTTTAGTAAAATATTTATTGGCAGAAGAGTTTCCTAGCTTTGCTAGGTATTGGACTTCGCAGATTATTCAGTTGGTCTTATTGCGTCCCATTTGTTATTTCTGCTATTTTGCCTCTAAGAACAGTGTTGAAGACTTTGACACATTTCAGAGCATTACACTAAATAAATCTGTCTTGCACATTCCACTGTGCTTTTTCTGGAATATTATAAATATTCAAATATAGTCACACATGCAAATTCAAAATAAAATTCAATACATGCAAATTCGGCATAAATTCCATATTTATAACTTAGCGATAGTTTTGAACTTGTTATCCTATGATATAAATGTATCAGATATGAGCTCATGGGAATTACCAATAAATATATTTTTCTGATTAAACTGTGGGTTCTTTTTTAGTCACAATTTAAACTTCAATTCTGGGATATATTATAAGAGAATAATTTGCACTTCATTTACTCTGAATTGTCAAGAATCATGTTCTTTCCCGATGTAAATGTCTGCAAAAAGGACTTCTTATTCACTGTGCTTGCTTTTTGAATTTTACCAACAGGGATGCCCTGTGAGCCTTAGAGAATTGGTATTTTTCTTGTGAAGAGTATAGTTCTTTTTTTAATAAATTTATTTATTTATGAATGTGTTTTTGGCTGTGTTGGGTCTTCATTGCTGCGCATGGGCTTTCTCTAGTTGCAGCGAGTGGGGGCTACTCTTCATTGCAGTGTGCGGGCTTCTCATTGCTGTGGCTTCTCTTGCTGCGGAGCATAGGCTCTAGGTGTGTGGGCTTCAGTAGTTGTGGCACGCGGGCTCAGTAGTTGCGTCTCGCGGGCTTTAGAGCACAGGCTAAGTAGCTGTGGTGCACGGGCTTAGTTGCTCGGCGGCATGTGGGATCTTCCCAGACCAAGGCTTGAACCTGTGTCCCCTGCATCGGCAGGCAGATACTTAACCACTGCGCCACCAGGGAAGTCCCAGTGAAGAGTAGAGTTCTAATGAATCACTTCCATGCACTTTTCTGAAGGAATACAGAGCAATTGAAACGTGTGCAATGCATTGGTTTACATCAAATGGATTAGGCTTGTGTGTGCTATTCCTTGCATTAATTGACTTTTTCCCATAACTGTATAGTATCAGCTCAGATTCATTCATGGAGATCATTGGACTTTTGCTAACTTCCTACAGGAGAGTGAATGCAAGCAAAGAGTGTTTGGAAATTGACTAGAGTGACCAGGTTACAGCCAGGAAACATGGAGGTACTTTTAAAAGGCCCTTTGATCTTGGTAACCAGCTCCTCAGTTATTACAATAAATAGAAGTTGCCTAAACTCACCCGTTGAAAGACATAGATTATCACAACCGATGAAAATACAAAATCTAGCTATATGCTGTGTATGAGAGACAAAGCTAAAACATTAGGACACGGATAGGATTAGAATAGATATACTATGCAAATACTAACCAGAAGAAAGCTGATGTAGCTAAATTAACTAAGGCAAAGCCGTTTTGGGGGATAAACAGGATCACTGAATAATGATAAAATGTTCAATTCTTCAGATAACAATTCTAAGCCTGTATGCACTTAATACCATAGTTTTGAAATATATAAAGCAAAAATTGACAGAGCTATAAGGAGAAATTGTAAAATCTACCAACTGATTTCAGAAATTGATAGATGAAATGAACAAAAAATGAGTGAGGGTACAGAGGATTTGAGCAACATGGTTAACAAACTCAATATAGGAGGCCAGCATCCATTTAGAAGAATACACATTCTTCTCAAGCACATATGGAACATTTTTGAAAATAGACCATATACTAAGCCGTAAAGTTGGTCTGGAAAAACTTCAGTGAGAAAATATAGACCATTCTGACTATGCAGTGCTTAAGAAAGAACAAGGGATCAGGCCATATCTGAGTGTACAAGAAGGATCATTAGTAGTCTGATATATTTGGAGTATTGTGAATCCTTCACCGACCACATCAAGCTTGTTAATTCACACGCAAGAGTGAAGAACTCCATGTTAGTATCTATATAACGTACATCAACGATTCAGCACCTAGCATATAATATGTGCTAAAAAAATTATGGCTATGATTATTACTCAAATTTTGCTATCATTACCCATTTGGGGAACCTTTGCATCTTCAGAGAACTATAAAGATATTTGCATTTGGCAAATTATGTAGCAGTAATGGAAGAACTTGTCCTTTGTGAAAAAAATCTCCATCACATATAAAATACTCAGACAGTTCTCCAAGGTTCGTTTGGGTGAACATTCACAAGGCTCTTTCACACAAACATACAGATATCCAGCAAACTCATAAAAATACACCAAATCAAACTTTAGAAAAGTCATATCTAAGGTGTATATATGCACACACATACACAGTGTTTGTAACATCTACACTCCACATATTATCTGTACGGGGGTTTGCAAACTTCCAATCAAATCTTGTCTCCACCTATTTTTGTAAATAAAGTTTTATTGGAACACAACCAAAGAAAAAGTGAAGAACTCCAAGACTTAGGCAAAGAGAAGTGCTGTAAAGTGATGGTTTGACCCATGTAGCTTGGCCTCACTTTCCATGAAGATGTATTAGTGTTTTGGGATACCTACTGAGCCAGGTGCTATGCCAAGGGCATAGCATATATTTTTCTCATTTAATCCTCGAAATAACTCTCTGAGGTAGATGTGTAAAAAACCCATTTAAAGAGGAGAAAACAGATAATTGGATGAGATATATAACCTGCCCAAATATACACAGCCAGTCTGTATTGGAGTTGGCATTTAAAACCAACTGGGCCACGTGGCGTGTCTGATATGTTTTAATGTCTACTAAATTCTCAGACAAATCTCCAAAAGCCCTTACCATCCATCCTTTGTTAATTTATTGTTTTTATTGACGTATAGTTGATTTACAATGTGTTAGTTTCTGGTGTATAGCAAAGTGATTCAGTTTCATACACACACACACACACACACACACACACACACACATATAAATATTCTTTTTCAGATTCTTTTCCGTTACAGTTTATTACAAAATATTGAATCTGGTTCCCTGTGCTATACAGTAGGTCCTTGTTGTTTATCTATTTTATATATAGTAGTGTGTATCTGTAATCCTAAACTCTTAATTTATCCCTCCCCCCACCCCTTTCCCTGTTGGTAACCATAAGTTTGTTTTCTGTGTCTGTGAGTCTGTTTCTGTTTCGTAAATAAGCTCATTTGTATCATTTTTTTAGGTTCCACATATAAGTGATATCATATAATTTTTGTCTTTGTCTGACTTACTTCACTTAGTATGATAATCTCTAGGTCCATCCATGTTGCTGCAAATGGCATTATTTCATTTTTTTTTGGCTAATATTCCATTGCACCACATCTTTGTCCATTCATTTGTTGATGGACATTTAGGTTGCTTCCATGTCTTGGCTATTGTAAATAGTGCTGCTGTGAACATAGGAGTGCATGTGTCTTTTCTTTTCTTAATTTAAAAAAAAATTTAAAATAATTTTATTTATTTACTTTTAGCTGCATCAGGTCTTTTGTTGCTGTTCATGGGCTTTCTCTAGTTGCGGCGAGCGGGGGCCACTCTTCGCTGTGGCGCACAGGCTTCTTGTTGCAGAGCATGGGCTCCAGGCACATGGGCTTCAGTAGTTGTGGTGCACGGGCTCAGTAATTGTGGCTCGCGGGCTCTAGAGCACAGGCTCAGCAGTTGTGACCCAGGGGCCCAGTTGTTCTACGGCATGTGGGATCCTCCTGGACCAGGGCTCGAACCCATGTCCCCTGCATTGGCAGGCGGACTCCCAACCACTGCACCACCAGGGAAGCCTGCATGTGTCTTTTCAAATTAGACTTTTCTCTGGATATATGCCCAGGAGTGGGATTGCTGAATCATATGGTAACTCTATTTTTAGGTTTTTAAAGAGCCTCCATACTGTTCTCCATAGTAAAAGCCTTTACCCTCTCTTTTGGCTATGTGTCTATACAAACTAAGTGGAATGGAGACCTGCAGTGACTATCTGGAAATATCAGGATCCAACATGTTAACTGATTTTTTTAAAGCACCTTTTAAAATGTTTAATAAAAATTACTCTCTAGGGACTTCGCTGGTGGTCCAGTGGTTAAGACTCCATGCTTCCAATGCAGGGGCCATGGGTTCGATCCCTCGTCAGGGAACTAAGATCCCATATGCTGTGTGGCATGGCCAAAAAATTAAAAAAAAAATCATTCTCTAAAGGTAAATTCTGCAGCTCTTCTTTTCCCCTCTTAAACAAGGATTTAGATATCCAAGGTATTGTAAATGCTTTCAACAATGATTTACACAGAAGAATTATGTTTTAGGGGGAAGAAAAGAAAGGAGTTACGTTAGAGGAAAGATTTGGGGTTTTTTTCCAGATAAAGAAAATGAAGACCTCAACTGTATTTTAATTTATGCCCCATGTGGGCCTAAAATGTGGTGTACCCACTTCACAAGATTTGTAAGAGGCCGAAGCATCTTACTCCTTCTGGAATGTTGGCAGTTGCCTTATTAGCAATGTCAGTTGCACTGCTATGACCTGGCCTGTTTCTATAAATGACCATTGCTTTTTCTGCTCCCTTTGGTCTGTATAGACACAGCCTTTGGAGGGCATTGTGAATGAGTTCAGCCAGGGCATCTCACATAATCTCGCGTTATGAGGAGCCGGTGAAATAAAGCTTTCTCTCAAATTCAAGTGAGGCGTCCCAGAGAAAATGAATCTTGAAGCCTGCTCTTATGCCAGGGGCTTATCATGAAGATAATAGAAGTGCCTTATTACTGAAATAACCAAGTGAGAGTAGCAAATTCCCATAGGAGTGACTATTCTCTCTCCTTTGGAAGAGGCATCTTTAGAAAAGAGCCATTTAAATCTAAAAAAGATGTATATACATATATGGATATATGTATATGTATAACTGATTCAATTTTCTGTATAGCAGAAATTAATACAACATTGTAAATCAACTATACTCCAATGAAAAATTTTTTAAAATTACAAAATAAAAATTAAAAAAGAAAAGAGCCATTTGAGAGAATGTGGAAATTAGCATGGGCCTACCAGGCTGGCAGACATAGTGCGGGCAGCAAAGAAATTAGGTTGAAGGCATGGAAGGATGGTAAAAAGATGCCCAATTCAACCAGAGGAGTTTGACCTTGGGATGATGGTCACCTCAGCAGATGCCTCACGGCTGAGACTTTGCTACGTAGAAGATTAACTCCCACAACATCTTGAAGGTTGAAAAACCGTTTGAGCCTATTTGCCATATACACTAGAGGCAAACATATTTATTATTTTTGTGATTGGTTTTGCTGAAAGTGGTTCAGTACGTTCTATGACTGTAATAGGCCAACTAAAACTTATTAAAGCAGTGTCTTTTAAAAAAATAAATTTATTTATTTAATTTATTTATTTTTGGCTGTGTTGGGTCTTCGTTGCTGTGCGCAGGCTTTCTCTAGTTGCAGCGAGAGGGGGCTACTCTTTGTTGTGGTGCACGGGCTTCTCACTGTGGTGGCTTCTCTTGTTGTAAAGCAGTGTTGAAATGAGGCATATAGGTGTGAATGATGCGTAGTAGGTTATTTATGAAAAATTACTTCAATAAAAATTTTAATGGACATGCAGAAATGATTTTATGCATAAACACACTATGAGATTAATGAAAGATAATTAGACTAATAGGAGAATATGGAGCCGAAGAACGGTATTTAAAAAACATTTTGCATTGCTGGACAAAAAGGTCTGTGTGTATGTCTCCTTTTACATAAGGATCCAGGCTTAGTGTCTCTACTCTCAATTTGTTCTTTGTGACTTGGAAGCAAAGCAAAAGAAAAAAAAGGTATCATTTTAGCATTAGTATAGCATTTTACAATCTTCTGGCAGCTTTTGTATTTATCGCCATATGGGTGTACATTAAATCTGCATCTCCCTCTCATTTATATGTTTATGAAGTTATAAAGATATACACATGTGCACACAAAATAATTAAGCAAGTGATATGTGTTTGACAGTGTTTGGTGACTTAATGCCAATTAGAGAGGTTTAAAAAAAAACCTTGCTTTTCTAATCCAGTTGTTTGCATGCTTTTTGGTTTATGCACTTAAGGACAAAATCCATTTAAAGCGCCGCAATTTGCATACATGCAGCTTGGAGTGGGACTTCTATTTATTCCAGATGGCCTTGAAAAATTATTATTGAGGAGCTTAGAGACCTGGAAGTCACAAGATCCATTAGGATGAGACTAAAATCCCACTTTTTCGTTTCCAACAGTTTCTCCTGTTCAGGAGGGGGTATACTTTTGACTTGGGGGGAGCTGAAGGTATGTGGCTTGCCTAGACTGTTGAATGCAGCCAAATTAGCTCAGCTCATCCCTCAGTGAGGGAGTCCTGTGTTTGCAGGCACCTTGCCTAACCCTGTTGTAGGAAAGTGGCTCATCGTTTTTAGAGTTCAGAAGAATGCTCAGTTAAAGGCTGCATACAGGATTTGTATGCATGGAAGTTAGCAGTTACACTGACGACCTCTGCTCTTTGAAAAAAATACGGTTGGATTGGAATGAGCAAGATTGTGATGCTCCCCATTGAATGTCATGTTTGTTTTGCTTTTAAACCATAGTGATGAAACCATTATTCATAGTAGGAAGGTTCTGGTTCCAGGATCAAGGGACTGGGTGTGGGGTCTCAGATTGTGACCTTTGGCTGGGAACATCTCTAGAGAATGTCACAGAGGTCAGATTTCCATTCCTACAGCAAAGAAGGGACCACAAACATCCAGCTCTTGTGGTTTGCTGAGGTCTGAGTCCAGGATGCAACTCTTTCTGGTTAATAGAGAGGAGCTCTTGTCTGCAAGGAGCCTGCTAAGATGGAGATATCCAAGTGCCAGAAAGCCTGAGGTCTGCACAGCTGTATCACTTGGCTTTTGGTTACACACCTTGGTGGTCTCTGAATTTAGCTTAGTACAAGAAACCTGAAAGAAAAAAACAGCTGTTCTCCCAGAACTTCAAGCAGGTAGAAATAGTGAAGAAATAGGAGTTTCGATTGAAATGTCAGAAGCTAAAGTTGGGTCTGAGAAAGAGAAATATCACTGGGAAAAAAGGTAAACTCCTGCCATAATTAAATGGCAGATTGCTTCTTAGTGACTCTGACCTTGCCCTCCCAGGTAGAGCTTTGGGGACAGCGTATCCACATCTGCTTCAGGGCCCTAGAGGGAGGCAGTGGTCTCCTGCAAACTGTCAGCTTTAATAGTGAGCACCTTAGGTCTCTGGGCCACTAGTGGCTTTCAGTCTGGAATTCTGGGGCACCATGGTCCTGCTGGATTAGGAGTGAGAGCTAGTTTGGGCTTCCTCCTATGATTCGCATAATTCAGAGATTCATCCAAGCTGTTGCTTATAGCAGTAGTTCATTCTTTTTTATTGCTACAGAGTAATCCATGGTAAGTATGTACCACAGTTTGTTTAACCATTCAACTGTTGAGGGACATCTGGACTGATTCTAGTTTTTGGCTGTTAAGAATAAAGCTGCTATGAACATTCCTGTATAGGCTTTTGTGGGACGCTAAGTGTTCATTTCTCGAGGATAAATGCTCAAGAATGCGGTTGCTGGGACGTTTGGTGATCACATGTTTAGTTTTATAAGAAACTGCCAAGCTGTTTTCCAGAGTGACAATGTATCATTTCACATTCCCACCAGCAATGTATGAGTGATCCCATTTCTCCTCATCCTTTCCAGCATTTGGTGTTGTCATTATTTTTTTATTGTAGCCATTCTGATAGAGGTGTAGTAATATCTCATCGTGGTTTTAATTTCCCTTTCCCTGATGGCTAATGATGTTCAACATCCTTTCACATGCTTATTAGCCATCTGTAGGTCCTCTGTGGTAGAAGGTCGTTTGCTCATTTTCTGATGGGATTCTTTGTTTTTTTTTTTTTTTTGAACTGTTGAGCTTTGAGTGTTACTTAAATAGTCTGTATTTCCTCCTGGCTCATTGCTTTTCTTTTCAACATTTTCCCATGGTATTTGACAGAGCAAAATTTCTAATTTTTTTTTAATTTAAATTTAATTTTATTTATTTATTATTTTTGGCTGTGTTGGGTCTTCGTTGCTGTGCGCCAGCTTTCTCTAGTTGCAGCGAGCAGATGCTACTCTGTTGTGGTGCACAGGCTTCTCATTGTGGTGGTTTCTCTTGTTGTGGAGCATGGGCTCTAGGCGCACGAATTTCAGTAGTTGTGGCTCGTGGGCTCAGTAGTTGTGGCTCGTGGATTGGTAGTTGTGGTGCACAGGCTTAGTTGCTCTGCGTCATGTGGGATCTTCCCGGACCAGGGCTCGAACCCATGTCCCCTGCATTGGCAGGCGGATTCTTAAGCACTGCACCACCAGGGAAGACCAAAATTTCTAATTTTGAAGAGTTCCACCAGTCTATCAGTTTTAAAAAAATTATTCATTTATTTATTTTTGGCTGTCTTGGGTCTTCGTTGCTGTGTGCAGGCTTTCTCTAGTTGTGGCGAGTGGGGGCTACTCTTCATTGTGGTGCGTGGGCTTCTCATTGTGGTGGCTTCTCTTGTTGCGGAGCACGGGCTCTAGGCATGCGGGCTTCAGTAGTTGTGGCTCGTGGGCTCTAGAGCGCAGACTCGGTAGTTGTGGCACACAGGCTTAGTTGCTCTGTGGCATGTGGGATCTTCCTGGACCAGGACTCGAACCCATGTCCCCTGCATTAGCAGGCGGATGCTTAACCACTGCGCCACCAGGGAAGTCCCAGTCTATCAGTTTTTCCTCTCATGGATCATGATTTAGTGTCAAGAATTAATTGGCTAACATGAAAAGATGCTCCACATTGCTAATTATTAGAGAAATGCAAACCAGAACTACAATGAGGTATCACATCACACTGGTCAGAATGGCCATCATCAAAAAGTCTACAAATAATAAATGCTGGAGAGGGTGTGGAGAAAAGGGAACCCTCCTACACTGTTGGTGGGAATGTAAACTGGTGCAGCCACTATGGAGAACATTATGGAGGTTCCTTAAAAAACCAAAAATAGAGTTGTCATATGATCCAGCAGTTCCACTCTGGGGCATATATCTGGAGAAAACTCTTAATTCGAAAAGATACATGCAACTCCTATGTTCACAGCAGCATTATTTACAGTTGCCAAGACATGGAAGCATCTAAATTTCCATCTACAGATGAATGGATAAAGAAGATGTGACATATATATATATATATATATATATATAAGCCAAAAAGAGAAAGACAAATATCATATGACATAATCTATATGTAGAATCTAAAATATGATAAAAATGAAATTATTTACAAAACAGAAACAAACTCACAGACATAGAAAACAAACTTATGTTTACCAAAGGGGAAAGGGTGCGGGGAAGGGATAAATTAGGAGTTTGGGATTAGCAGATACAAACTACTATATGCAAAACAGATAAATAACAGGGTCCTACTGTATAGCACAGGGAACTATATTCAATATCCTGTAATAAACCATAATGGAAAAGAATATGAAAAAGAATATATATATATATGTAACTGAATCACTTTGCTGTATACCAGAAATTAGCACAATAGTATAAATCAACTATACTTCAATTTAACAAAAGAATTGGGACTTCCCTCATGGGGCAGTGCTGAAGAATCTGCCTGAAAATGCAGGGGACACGGGTTCAAGCACTGGTCCGGGAAGATCCCACAAGCTCCAGAGCAACTGAGCCCATGCACCACAACTACTGAGCCTGTGCTCTAGAGACTGTGAGCCACAAGTACTGAGCCCATGTGCCACAGCTACTGAAGCCCACGTGCCTAGATCCTGTGCCCTGCAACAAGAGAAGCCACCGCAAGGAGAAGCCCACGCACCGCAATGAAGACTAACCCCTGCTTGCCACAACCAGACAAAGCCCGTGCACAGCAATGAAGACCCAATGCAGCCATAAATTAATTAATTAATTAAAAGAATTAATTGCCTAGCCCTAGATCTTGGAAATTTTCTTCTATGTTTTATCTATAAGTTTTACAGTTTTAACTTTTATTAAGTCTATGATACTTTTTATGTTATTTTCTTATTTAGACACACTCCACACTATAATATTCACCCTTTTAAAGTGTACAGTACAGTGGCTTTTAATATATTCACAATGTTGTGCAATCATTGCCAGTGTCAAATTCCAAAAAAGTTTTCATGACTCTAAAAAGAAATCCAAAACCATTACCAGTCACTGCCCATTCACACCCAACTATCTTATGGGTGTGAAGTGGTACCTTACTGTGGTTTTCCTTTGCATTTTCCTGGAGTAATGGTGTTGAGCATCTTTTCATGTGCTTACTGCCCATTTGAATGTCTTCTTTGATTCAGATCCTTGCCATTTTTAATTGTTATTTTTTCTTTTTAGTATTAAGTGTTCTGTGTACATTCTAGATACAAGTCCTTTATTGTATTTATACTTTGCAAATACTTTTCTCCCATTCAGTGGGTTGCTTCTTCACTTTCTTCATGATGTTCATTGAAGCACAAAAATTTAAAATTTTCATGAAATCCAATTTAACTGTCTTTTCTTTTGTCTCTCATAAATGCTTTGCCTAACCTAAGATCACAAAGATTTACTCCTGTATCTTCCTCTAAGAGTTTCATAGTTTTATCTCTTACATTAAAGTTCATGATCTATTTTGAGTTATTTTTTGTGCGTATTGTAAGAAGGGGGTCCAACATCATTCTTTTCTATGTAGATATCAGTTGTCCCAGAATCATTTGTTGAAAATACTTTTCCCTTTATTAAATTGGTACCTTTGTTGAAAATCAGTTGACCATAAATATATGCACTTATATTTGGATTCTTTTTTTTTTTGCGGTACGCGGGCCTCTCACTGTTGTGGCCTCTCCCTTTGTGGAGTACAGGCTCTGGACGCGCAGGCTCAGCAGCCATGACTCATGGGCCCAGCCACTCCGCGGCATGTGGGATCTTCCTGGACCGGGGCATGAACCCGTGTCCCCTGCATCGGCAGGTGGACTCTCAACCACTGCGCCACCAGGGAAGCCCTATTTTTGGATTCTTAATTCTATTTTATTAATCTATATGTCTGTCTTTATGAAACACCACATAGTCTTTGACTACTATTGCTTTGTAGTTAGTTTTGAAATCAGGAAGTGTGACTCTTCCAGTGTTTTTCCTTCTTTCTCTAGAATGTTTTGGCTATTCTGGGTACCGTGACTTTCAGTGTGAATTTTAAAATCAGCTTATCAATATCTGCAAAGAAACCAGCTAGGATTTTGTTAGGGATTGTGTTGAATCTGTAGATCAGTTTGGGGTTATATTACCATCTGAACAATATTCAGCCTTTCATCATTAAACATGATGTTATGTCTGGGATTTTTCCTAGATGCCTTTTATCAGATTGAGGAAGTTCTTTTTCATTCCTAGCTTGGTAAGGGTTTATTATTATTTTTTTTATCAATGAATGGGTGTAAGATTTAGTCAAATGATTTTTCTCTATTGAGATAATCATAGTATTTCCCCCCCTTTATTCTTTTGATATGGTGTTTTATATTAACTAACCCTTTGATGTTAAGCCAACCTTGCATTGTGGGGATAAATCCCACTTTGTCATGGTGAAGTGTCCTTTGTATATGTTGCTGGATTGGGTTTTCTAGTGTTTTCTTGAGGATTTATGTATCTGTATTCATTAGGGATATTGGTCTGTAGTTTTCTTTTCTTGTGATGTGTTTTTCTGGTTTTAGTATTCAGGTAATACTGACCTCATAGCATGCGTTGAGAAGTGTTCTTGCCTCTTCTGTTCTTTGGAATAGTATGTGAAACTTGGTATTAATATTTTGGTAGAATTCACTAGAGAAACACTTTGGGCCTGGGATTTTCTTTGTGGTAAGTTTTAAAATTATTTATTCAATGAATTTAATTTTTTAATAGTTTGATTCAGATATTCTTTTTCCTTTTGAGTTAATTTCAATAGTTTGTGTCTTTCTAGGAATTCGTCCATTTTGTCTAAATTATCCGGTTTGTTGGAATACAGTTGTTCATAGTATTCCCTGGTAATCTATTTTAGTTTTAAAGGATGGTATTAGGGGGCTTCCCTGATGGCGCAGTGGTTAAGGATCCGCCTGCCAATGCAGGGGGCACGGGTTTGAGCCCTCGTCTGAGAAGATCCCACCTGCTGCGGAGCAACTAAGCCCGTGTGCCACGACTGCTGAGCCTGCACTCTAGAGCCCCTGAGCCACAACTACTGAGCCTGTGTGCCACAGCTACTGAAGCCTGTGTACCTAGGGCTCGTGCTCTACAACAAGAGAAGTTACCGCCATGAGAAGCCCATGCACCACAATGAAGAGTAGCCCCCGCTCCCTGCAACTAGAGAAAGCCTGCGCACAGCAACGAAGGCCCAATGCAGCCAAAAAAATAATAAAAAAATAAGTAAATAAATTTAAAAAAAAGGATGGTATCAGTGTCCCCTCTTTCTGTTTTGATTTTAGTAATTGAGTCTTTTCTCTTATTTTCTTGATCAGTCTGGGTTAGTATTTGTCAATTTTGGTTAATCTTTATAGAGAACCAACTTATGGTTTCATTGATTTTCTTTCTTCTTAACTCTCAATTCCCACTGTAGTCTATAATATTTCTTTTCTTTGCTTGCTTGAGGTTTTATGTGTTCTTTATTTTCAAGTGTTTTGCAGTAGAAAGTTAGGTTATTGAATTAAGATCTTTCTTTTTTTAAAAAAAATATAAGCGTTTACTTTGTAAACGCTGTAAAAAAACACAGCATTTACTTTGTCTATAATTTCCTCTAAGCACTGCTTTAGCTGCATCCTATAAGTTTTGGTATGTTTTTATTTATTTATTTATTTATTTATTTATTTATTTATTTATTTATGGCTGCATTAAGTCTTTGTTGCTGCACGGGCTTTCTCTAGTTGTGGTGAGCAGGTTCACTGCGGTGGGCGGGCTTCTCATTGCAGTGGCTTCTCGTTGCGGAGCACGGTCTCTAGGCACGTGGGCTTCAGTAGTTGTGGCTCTCGGGCTCTAGAGTGCAGGCTCAGTAGTTGTGGTGCACAAGGGCTTAGTTGCTCCACGGCATGTGGGATCTTCCCGGACCGGGGCACGAACCTGTGTCCCCTGCATTGGCAGGCGGATTCTTAACCACTGCGCCACCAGGGAAGTCCCTGGTATGTTTTGTTTCGTTTAAATTTATCTCAAAGATTTGCTAATTTCCCTTGTTCTTTCTTCTCTGAACCATTGATTATTTAAGAGTTCATTGTTTGATTTCCACATATTTGTGAATTTCTGAATTTCCTTCTTTGCATTATTTATAATTTTATTCCATTGTAGTCAGAGAACATATGTTGTATGATTCATTCCTTTTAAATATATTGAGGAGTATTCCATATCCTAACATATGGTCTGTCCTGGAGAATGTTCTGTGTGCATTTGAGAAGACTGTATTCTGCTGTTGGTGGTGAAGTGTTCTATAGATATCTGCTAAATCTTGTTGGTTTATTGTACTGTTTAAGTCTTCTATTTCCTTGTTGATCCTTTTCTGGTTGTTCTATCCATTACTGAAATTGGGATACTGACGTCTCCAACTATTATTATTGAATTTTCTATTGCTCCCTTAAATTCTGGTAGTTTCTGCTTCATGTGTTTTGGGGCTCTGTTGTTAGCTGCATGTATATTTGTGATTGTTATATTTTCCTAATGCATTATTCCTTTCGTCACTATAAAAGTTCCCTTTTTATCTCTAGTAACGTTTATTAAAGTCTGTTTTCTCTGATGTTGGCATAGGCATTCCATATTTCTTATGGGTTTTGTTTCCATGATATATCTTTTCTCCTCCCTTTTTACTTAGATTATTTCTTTTTTTTTACATCTTTATTGGAGTATAATTGCTCCACAATGGTGTGTTAGTTTCTGCTCCATCACAAAGCGAATCAGCCATACATATACACATGTTCCCATATCTCTTCCCTCTTGCGTGTAATATGTGTTTCTTGTGGATAACTATAGTTGGATCTTGTTTTTTAAAAAATCCATCTGACAGTCTATGCGTTTTGATTGGAATGTTTCACCCATTCATATTATTGATAGCTTGACTCAAGTCTGTAACATGATTTATTTTTTTAAATTAATTTATTTTATTTTTGGCTGCATTGGGTCTTTGTTGCTGCACATGGGCTTTCTCCAGTTGTGGCGAGCGGGGTCTACTCTTCGTTGTGGTGCTCTGGCTTGTCACTGCGGTGGCTTCTCTTCTTGCAGAACACAGACTCTAGGCACGTGGGCTTCAGTAGCTGTGGCATGTGGGCTCTGTAGTTGTGGCGCATGGGCTTAGTTGCTCTGCAGCAGGTGGGATCTTCCCAGACCAGGGCTCGAACCCATGTCCCCTGCATTGGCAGGTGGATTCTTAACCACTGCACCATCAGGGAAGCCCAACATGACCTATTTTGACTAACTTGGAATCTTTCCCATTAACTAATTCATTCAGTATGTACTGAGAACCTACTATGTGCCAGACATTGTGTCAGGTCTTGGGATTACAGAGCTGGCAGTGCCATAGGCATCGACTTTGGAAAGTTCTCGGACTACTGTGGGGAGGTAAATAAACAAATGGGGTGATCAGTGCTATAATAAAGGGGAGCACAGGTTGCTGTGATGATGGAGAGAAGGGCGTCTCAAACGAGGAAAGACTCTGCTGAGGGAGGTGACACCTGAGCTGAGTCCCCAATGATCCATCACCAGACAAGTAACAGGGTAGAATCTCAGGAAGCAGCAAGAGTAAAGGCATACCTACAAGAAGAAGTAGGGCTTGTACTTAGGGGCTGGGATGAGATCTGTGATCTCAGAATTAGATAGAAGCCAGGGCACACAGAGCCTTGCAGGGTACAAGGCATATTTGGACTTTATCCTGAGAGCAGGGAGAAACCATTGGGACATTTTAAGCAGAGGAGTAATGTGCTTTGGTTTGTGTTTTAACTAAATCGCTTTGGCTGCTGTGTGGAGAAGGGACTGGAGAGGGGTAAGAACACACAACAGGGAGCCCAGTTGGAAGGCTGTGGAGTAGTGCTGGGAAGAGGGGTTGGTAGCTTGGCTTGGAAGAGTGGCTGTGGGCCTGCAGAAAGGTGAATGGATTCAGGAGGTATTTAGGAGGAAGACTGGAAAGAATGTGGTGACTGAAGGGTATGGATAGTGGGGATGAGAGTTGGGGGCAAGGAATTTCCGCTAAGGTTTCTGGCTTGGGAAGACTGGAGGAGGAGCTGTGATGGGCAGGGGGATGGAGGATGAGACTAGTTATGTTTTGTTTTGTTTTAAATTTATTTATTTATTTTTGGCTGCATTGGGTCTTCATTGCTGCATGCGGGCTTTTCTCTAGTTGCGGTGAGCAGGGGCTACTCTTGGTTGTGGTACGCAGGCTTCTCACTGCGGTGGCTTCTCTTGTTGCGGAGCACAGGCTCTAGGTGTGCAGGCTTCAGTAGTTGTGGCTCGCGGGCTCAGTAGTTGTGGCTCATGGGCTCCAGAGCTCAGGCTCAGTAGTTGTGGCACATGGGCTTAGTTGCTCTGCAGCATGTGGGATCTTCCCGGGCCAGGGCTCGAACCTGTGTCCCCTGCATTGGCAGGCGGATTCTTAACCATTGTGCCACCAGGGAAGCACCGAGGCCAGTTTTTTACACAGGGAATTTGAGGAGACTATGGAGTCACCATGTTGGGACGCCCAGAGGCAGTAGATCTGTGCGTTGAGAGATCAGGGCTGCAGATAGAGGCTCGGAGTCACGAGGTGCTTATCTCATTGTTAAATTTAAAGTAATTTCTAAATATGTAAGAAATAAATATTATTTGCAATATATAGATAGATTGTCCTCACTAGTTGGTGAGGGTAAAATCAGGGAAACTGGACCTAAATAATAGTAGAAAGAATGAGAAGAGACTGTTTGGAATGGATTGACAAGAGGAAGCCATGCAGAATGGTGTGAAGGCCTTACTGGCGTCAGCCCAACATCAGGGCTCTAAGTGAGGGAGAGCCAGAGCACCTCTCAGCTTTGGTGTTTGGATGCCCATTGTTTCCCATTGCATGTGCCAAGCCCAAGAGCCCTGGTGAACAAATGTGCATTCGTGCCATGAAGTGTGTACACTGAAGGATAAATACCTATATTTATTTTTTCTTCCCTTTCTCTTCTACTATCCAAAAGCTTAGATTTCTCTAGATCACAGTAGTTCAAGGAGAAGTAAGAGTTTCAGGGTAAGATAAGTAACATTATGGGCATTAATCTATAAGTGGTCAAATTACTAATGGAGATATTTATTCTCAGGAATCTAGAATCAGCTATTCCATCTTTTGGAAAAAGGGGTTTTATTGAGGTATAATTGATGTACAAGAAACTGCATATATTTAATGTATACAATTTGATGAGTTTGGACATAGGCTTATGGTTCTTGTTTCAATGACGACATCATCACCACAATCAAGGTAATAGGCAAATTCATCAACTCCGAAAGTTTCCTTGTGTCCTCCTTTTTAGATGTGTGGTGTGGTAAGGACTATTAACATGAGTTCAGCTCTGTCATCTTCATCCTAGGATTTGGAGTCATAAAGACCTGGGTTAAGTGATGGCTCTTTCACTTACCACTCGTGAGACTTTGGGCAAATCACTTCACCTCGTTCTGATCCTCGATTCCCTCATTTGTAAAATTTGTAAAAACTTCACGGGATTGTTCTGAGGCACAGATGCTATAAGGTAAGTGAAAGGGCTTTATAAAGTATAAATTGCTGTTTAAGTATTATTTAATCATTTAGCTTCTGATTTCATTGTAAAATGTCAAAGTGTTATTAGAAAAACTGTGAGAGAGACTTCCCTGGTGGCACAGTGGTTAGGAATCCACCTGTCAGGGCAGGGGACGTGGGTTTGAGCCCTCGTTCAGGAAGATCCCACATGCTGTGGAGCAACTAAGCCCATGCACCACAACTACTGAGCCTGAGCTCTAGAGCCCATGAGCCACAACTACTAAGCCCATGTGCCACAACTACTGAGCCTGAGAGCCACAACTACTGAAACCTGTGTGCCTAGAGCCTGTGCACCATAACAAGAGAAGCCACTGCAATGAGAAGCCTGCGCACTGCAACAAAGAGTAGCCCCCACTCGCCACAACTAGAGAAAGCCCGTGCGCAGCAACAAAGACCCAACACAGCCAAAAAAAAAAAAAAAAGAAGAAGAAAAAGAAAAACTGTGAGAGTGTTGTTAATATCAGAATGTGTTGCTTTATTTAAAAGCTACTCGTTTAGTCCATTTTCCTCTAATAACAAAGAATATCATTAAGTAGTTATTAGTATCTATGTATCTATGTTCCAAATCTCAGGCTAACCAAGGATTGATTCTATCCAATTTTTGTCCAGTCTTAGAGGAACACATATGAGGGTATCTATTGATGACTCATTTACTATTTCAAACATACTTATGTAAAAACCTAAAATGTATCAACTTCCATGGCTTCGTAGCTATCGTTACTCTCCCCTTTAGCCTGAAGTGTTTTAATGGCCCCAAAACATTTATATTATCTGATTTTTGCATATGTTAGGTGAAGCTTGGAATTATTAGTGTTTTCAATGTGTTCTATAAATATTCCTGGTTTCCAAACTGAGCTGGATATATTAAGAAGAGATGAATTTCAGCTCATGTGCATATCCAAAGGATTTTAAGATATTTTAGCTTACCTTTGATGATGTGGAACAGGTGAAGAGCAAAAGACTTTACCCAATGATGAATTTTAACTGGGGAATAGTTATTGTAAGGAGTCATGTCATCTTTGCCAGATATTTAATCTAGTGTTGGATGCTAGAGGGGAAAATTACATTCTTGCAGAAATCCAGACACTGCAAAAGTTGTATGGAGCTCTGTGGACATTTCCTGATGCCTAGAGATTTGTTTTTCTAATTGTACCTCTGAGTGATGTATTTACAAATGCTGTTACATATGGCGAAGGGCTGTGGTAGATGGTACTGTCCCTTGGGGCACGGGTTCCTGGGTTCCATTCCCAGTTCAGCACAGTAACTCTGGACAAAGCCCCTAGTTTTCTCTGCTTCTGTCTCTTTAATGGCAAAGTGGAAATGAATACTTGCTATCACTGAACTCATGAAGATGCTAGATTGATTATCAGATCATGCCTTAAAACGACTTTGAGTTCTACTGAGAAATGCATTGTTCTCAAATTGAGTCTGTGGTTTTGTAAGTATAAATATATTGTCAAGAAACCACTGGGGGAGCAAGACACATAGACCAAATAACAGGGGTTAGTGACATCAGTAAACAGAGATGGAAAGGATGGCGTTGAAGAAAGCAAAGAGGAAAGTGTTACTCTCCAAGCAGGAGGGAACCACTGAAATGCTGGTCAGATTTAGATAAGGACCATAGCCTGGTGGCTTGAATGGCTTTTGATCTCTTGTTGGTAATGAACTGAATTTGAAGGGGTAGGGTAAATGGAGGCAACCAGTGGTTGAGCCAAGGTGATACTCTCCGTATCTGCCTAGGAAGTTCTTTTAAAATTTTTTATTGGAGTATACTTGATTTACAATATTGTGTTAGTTTCTGGTGTACAGCAAAGTGAATCAGTTATACATACACATGTACCCACTCTTTTTTAGATTCTTTTCCCATATAGGCCATTACAGAGTATTGAGTAGAGTTCCCTGTGCTATACCGTGGGTCCTTATTAGTTATCTATTTTATATATAGTAGTGTGTATATGGCAATCCCAATCTCCCTGTTTATCCTTCCCCCTTCACCTCGTAAGTTTTTGAAAGAGTGTTTAATTGTTCAAATGCTACTGCTGCTTTAATGTCTATAGCTTTTAGACTTTACTCCTTTCAAGGATGTGACCTGTAAGGCAGCAGATAGAAATGATAGCTTATCAGCATCTAATGAGCCAGTGATCTACCCTGTCAAATATTCTCCTACGTCGTCCATCCAACCACAAAAATTGAAAGAAAGAAGTCCCGGGGCCCTGACTAAGTCATCGGTGTGTCTAGTTGAAGGATGACGTGGGCATCTCATTGGCTGAGCAGCTTGAAGAGAGGTCTTCTGCGTTCAGCCTGAGCCTGCCCAAGCAGGGTCCTGGCTGGCTCTTGACCCGCAGTATGAAAGTAGGACGGTGAACTTGTAGCCTGTGAACACCTCAAACATGGCATTCACCACGCTATTGCCTTTTAAAAAAATTTTGTATTACCAGATGTGAGCTCTCTAAGGCCAGGGACTGTCTTTCTTGTCTGTCTTCTAGAGCCTTTGTCCATAGCAGTCAATTAATGTTTGTTGAATAAGCAGGGTAACTTTCAAGCACCATAACTCCAACCTGTTAAAAGCCAAACCATTTTGTCTTTTAGTGGATGGCCAGCTTTCAAAGGAACCAGAGTGCTCTCTGAACCAGCACTTCTCAACTTTATCCTGGGGATCTTGTTAAAATGCAGATTCTGAATTGGTAGATCTGGGATGGAGCCTAAGATTCTTCATTTTTAACAAGCTCCCAGGTGATGCAAATGCTGTTGGTCTGTATACTACACTTTGAGTATCAAGTGTCTAGACCTGGGTCTCTGCCTCATTTCCAAAACTTAATCCATCATCAAGTCTTGTTCATGCTATCGCTTCTGTCCCAATTCTGACCATGTGTCTCTGTTTCTGTTGCCACAACTTTATCTGAAGCCTTCATATTATTTTGCAGGGATTAGTGTAATAGCTTTCATCTAATCTCCCTGGCTCTTTCCCCTCCACACCATTCTCTACACTGCAACCAAAGTGATATTTCTCAGATACATTTCTGATCATGTTTACCTTTGTAGCCTTCTATGCAGGGTAAAATAGTAACTCCTCTGTTGCTACGTTGCCTTTATATTAGATGGGAGCAGGGGCAGGGGCAAAACAATGTGAGACTTGAGGAACCAAGGGTTTAGGGTGGTGGTGGACCAATTAAGGGCCAATTCATGCATAAGGGCTGCCTACACATACTCTCCCATCCATCTCTCCATTCATCCATCCATCCTTCCAACCACCATCCATTTATTCATCCATCCATCCATCCCTTTAGCCATCCACTTACCCATATAGCCAGCCAGCCAGTTATCCAGCCACCCAGTCGACCATCCATCCATCCATCCCTTTAGCCATCCATTTATCCAGCAAGCCAGTTATCCAGCCACCCAATTGACTGACCATCCAGCCAGCCAGTTATCCAGCCACCCAATTGACTGACCATCCATCCATCCATCCATCCGTCCATCCATCCATCCATCCATCCATCCACCCATCCACCTATGTATCCGTCCATTTGTCCATTCAGTCAGTTAGCCAGCTGGCCAGGAACCCAACATGCTAGGACTGTTGACTCTTGGACCAGACAGTCAAAAAAGCCTTTTCATGTCATTTACGATAAAACCACAATAACTTGATATCCATTGTTTCAGATTCTCTGACAGATGAGATATCTCAAAGTTTTCTAGTCAAAATATTTGCTGTCCTGGGCCCAGTCAATCCAAACTCCCTTGCTCACATTCTTTTTTCATTTGAATTACTGAGAATTTTAGTGTACACTGAGTAACAATTTGTTACAAGTCCCATACCAAAAAGATGATTTGCCATTTCCTTTTTCTTTCATATTTCTCTTGTGCTTTTATCCAGGGTTTGGTAGATGGTGAGTGTGTGCAGATTCTGAGTGAGGTGTGAGCTTTGCTGATACTGAACCCATCCAGGGCATGGGATGTAGCTCGTCCCGCCACAGTGCCGATGGTGGCTGCAGCTACAGTAGAATGTCACATTTCCACGATCACGATTTTTTGGTGTTGTTTTGGCTTTAGCAGAGGAGCCCACCTGTGTTTGCTGAGACCTACTCTATCTGGGATGA
Organism: Neophocaena asiaeorientalis asiaeorientalis; assembly: GCF_003031525.2. Lineage (NCBI taxonomy): Eukaryota > Metazoa > Chordata > Mammalia > Artiodactyla > Phocoenidae > Neophocaena > Neophocaena asiaeorientalis. Next base: position 116,519 of record NW_020172692.1, read on the forward strand.
CCAGATTTTAGGGGATGGGGAGAAGAGGAAGGAATGCTATTCTTTTAGTGGGCGGATGGGTGGGAGGAATCTATCTCAGGAATTCTTAGCTCCCTGCTTTCCAGTCTTTAGCCAGCACCCCATCTGTCCCCACCCTGGCTCCCACCTCTGGAGTGTGGTTGCGTTTAAGGGAGAATGCTGAGCTCTGTTGACATTTGGTAGCGTTTGTTTTCTTCCCCCTTTAATTTAAAAACTCATCACAGGTGTTGTTCTTTGTTCATCTTTCCTGGTTTTTTTGTACACTGACTAATGCTTACAGCTGGCTTTCTCGAGAGAGAAGTGCTGGGAAGATCAATCAAATGAGGTCTTAAAGGGTAAATCAGGTTTTCAAATGTGTTCAGGCAGCTTCTATTGACTTCATTGAGAAGAAGTGCTCCCAAGGACAGAAATTTGCCCAGTGAAATGCCTCCCAAATTCAGCAGTCATGCCTCGGGTGGCTGTTTTTCAGCCTGAGCTTCCAGCTCTGCTTAGATTTCAAATGACCATTTCAAACTCGAGCGCGAGGGGGGAAATGAAGTGCGTTTGACATGAAGGAATTTGCTAATGGAAGATCAAAGTTGTAAAAAGTGTACCTTCACATGCGTTATTGGAGGGTTGTGAGGGGAGGGTGGGAAAAGGAAGCTGCACAGAATACCTTTTTTCAATCATTTCACGTTTTCTTTAGTTGTTCAAGAAGATTCAAGAAATACCTCATTTGAAATGAACATTGTATTGCAGGAAAAAAATGCAGAGCTTGTTGTTTAGGCTTTAGAACTCAGTGCTGCAGTCTTGTGTATTCATAGGTGTCCCAAATGAAAATTTTTATCATTGAAGTTGCCTGATTCTGAGCAGAAAGTTTGTGACCACCTTGTAGAAAATTTGAAAACCACGTCTCATCTTTTATCCTCTTTTGCTACATTAAAGTCTGGTTGTACCTACGGGATGAAATGAATATTGTAGCCACTTGCCTTAAGAGATTAGCCTGTCTTTACATAGTGACCTTTGGTGACGTGTCCTTGCAGGGGTCTAGTCTGCTAGCTGTTAACTATGGGGGCTTGATCGGAGGATCCCCTCCGCCTATTACACACATCTTAACGAGTCCCTGCCACTGCCACACCAGGAAAAGCAAGTTATTCCCATGAGTCCTTATAGGAAACATAATTAGGCAGATGATTTTGTCAAACATCACCCAACATAGCCCAGCATCCAGTATGAATTATTCCTTCATTACATGCTTTTCTAGACAGGCCCTGTTCCCCTCTGTTAGCAGGAAAATTCAGGACTGACTTCCCTAAAGAAGCAGCATGGGCTTAGGGTCAGCCTGAAGGTGTGATCAGAAGAGTTAACAAGGCTTTCTTGCCTTCTGCAGGTCATTTGTTCTGAGGTATGGCCGTCATCTGCTTCCAGAACTGGGAGGGTTAAGCTGAGGGTGACTGGCTGGCTGCCAGCAGGACGTGGGGTTTTTTGCAGAGTAAACAGAGCAGGGAGCAAGGCTTCACTGACGACCACCCAGTAAGAGAGACCATGCCGTACCTGCCCACATTCCAAGGAGGAAGCAAATGGGCTTCAGTGGAAATCCACTTCTGAAGGCTTTCTTGAGGGGAAGGGGTGGGAGAAATGCCTCCTATCTTGAAAATGATGGCTGTCCATGTGTTTTATATGTCGGGCTCACACCTACAGTTTCATGCGACAGAAGGGTTCTGCTCCTACAATGTTTGAAAATTGACCTAATGCAGCCTGTTTGTTCTGCAGGGGTTCAGAGAGAAGGTCATGCAGTTAGTTACTGGGCGGGCTGGGACTAGAGCTTGGGCCTCTCGGCTGCCGTCAGATGCTCTGCACCATGTCATAATGCCTCTCCTCTATGGTTGTATTGCATCTCCAGCGAAATTTCCTTTGCACGCAGGTGTTGTAAACTCTTCTTATTGGAAGTTAGCAATAATCACGACGTTTTATGTTACTATAGCCCTTTGCATTTTGCTGAGCTGTTTTATATAAACCCTTTCCTTCTGTCTTTACCAAAGCTTGTGAGGTGGGGGCAAGGAGGGATATCATCCATTATCATTATTATTAATACTGTCATCTTCATTCCATGGATGAGGAAACTGGGGCTCAGGGAGGATAAACAAATGGTTCAAGGTCATGCAGACAGTGACAGAACTGAGATGACTGTGCCTGGGTTCTGACTTCCTCAATGCCCTGTTGTTATACATCAAAGCAAAATGTAAATCTAAAGGTAGATCTTGAGAAAAGCGATATTGACTAGATGCTTGCAGGAACATCATTTCACTGCTGAATGCCACTCCTCTACATGAGGGAGACTGAGTCACCAGTATCCCAGAAACCCCAAGTCACTGGGTGATTTTACCTACAAGTCGTTGCCATAGCCTGAGCCCCAAGGACTATGTTATATTGAATCTCGGTGTTTATAGTAACAGAGGTAGCTAAGGTTCAACAATGGGCTTATGGCCAATGGCAGTGCTTCTTACACCACCAGTGAGAGGGCCTAGCCAAGGAGGAGCTGAGACTGGTCCCAAAGGGCAAGTCTGCCAACGGTCCAGTGGCTAATGTGGGGATTAGCTGTTGCTCTGGGTAATCTGTGTCCAGTTCAGGCTGGCTACAGGGGATCCTCAAAGGCTTGTTTCACTTGGCTCCTTCTTGGTCTGCTGCAATTTCCCCCTTTTCTGCACGTCTTTCCTTTTAAAAATTCAATGAGACATTGGCATTTTTGGAAAGTTGATCATTTTTAAGCTGGCATAGAATTGTTTCTAAATGTTAATACTTAAAAAAATTGTAAGGGAAAAGCCCCGTCCACTTGTTTGGTCCCTTTTGAGAGTAGAGTCGGTACCAGTTCCGCGCTTAGGGGTGCAAGCCCAACTCAGCAGCCTATTGGATGTCCACTGAGGTTCAGAAGACAAAGATTTGGTCACACCAAGAAACTGAATCTTCTCGGTGCTGGCCCTGGGCCCTTCAGGTCAGGGCCCGTGTTGGCGAGTTGGCCGCCTGGAAAATGGTCCTGCCATTCCTTTGAGTTTCTCTTTTGTGAATGAATAGAAAGTTTCCATTTACAAAGCTTTATGATGTTAATTTCACTTAATTCAAGGGGGAAAAAAAGCCAAACAGGCAATTATAAGTAAACCACCCTAAGTAACATTTGGCAGTTAGGCTGAAATTTTGCAGTCTGTGGTTTTCCTCAGTTCTGAACACGGACAGGCTTCAGAGCCGGAAGTGAGTTACGTTGACTTGGTACTTGTCAGACAAGGGCCCCTTTTCGCCTTGCTTGGGTAGATTATCAGGGTAGTAACTGTCAGTGGATTCCGTAACTCCCTGGTAAGTTTAAGCATCTGTTTGTGGGTTGTTAAAGCGATGATATCACACGGAAAGCACACTGTCAGGGGTATAAACGTTAGCAACATGATGGCACCTTAATAATCTTTTCCTCCCTTTGCAAGAGCAGAATGGGGGTAAGCACAAGGGTCTTTTATTATTATTATTGAAGCAAAAATTTCACATTCTGTCTAAGATAAGATGTTTAGTCAATGAGTTTTACTTAATTCAATTGAAATAATTCCATGATGACTTAATAAGCCAAAGTCTAAAAGGGTGGGTAAAAGGACAGCATTTCAGAGCAGGCAATGTAAAGCCTGAGAGAGGGGGAGAGGCAGAAAGGGGGTGGTGAATCAGCCACCATTTGCCAGTACAGTATACAATCAATACAATACAATATTTGACTTGGTGGAACAGACTTTTTATGGTTAATGTATTTCTGAATCCCAAATCAGGGAATGCTAGGTCATTTCAATTGCTATACCCTCATACAGGGCCTGGCATCGGGTTAGGGCTCATAAGTTGACTAAGTGTGGAGGACTGAGTTTTGGACGATGCCGCCTAAGGGTCATGGGGTCTAGTGATTCACAAAGGTGAGCAGGACACAGAGGCAAGAAGAGAAGCCATGGGCTGGGAGTTTCCATAATGGGTCAATGGAAGGGACAAAGTCTACCAACTGGAAGAGCACAAAGATGAACATTTGGATTTGTCAAGAAGGTTCCAAGAGAAATAATAGTGCAATTTTAGGGAGTTAAATTCTGAGCCACAAACCACAGATGACCCTGACGTCTTTGTTGGTTGTAAACACCTTTCCAGCCCCATACACAGTGGGGTGCCACAGCCTACATTGATTAAACTATGTATTATATTGAGTTGAATTGAGTGCTGTCTCGGAGAGGGAAGGGAAGTGCTCAAGTGCCTCTAGAAATGCTAACCTGGGCCTGACACCCGGGCAGCTGGGAATTTGGGATAGGCGCGTGAACAAATAGGCTATCTAGATGTAGAACAGGCGACTCCCAGAGCAGGGAGGACCTGTAGATTTCATTGAGACCAATCCCTTCAACGAACAGATGAGGAAACTGAGGGCCCACGAGGGGAAATGACTGACCCAGGTCACCCACCATGTTAGTTGCACAGTCAACACTAAAATGGAGGCCCTCTAATTCTCCATCTAGAACTTGTTCCCCTTTACACTTCATCATGACTTTGCAATGGAGATCACCCAGATGAGGGTCAGGAGACTCAGAGAATTAAGTGACTTGCCCATGGTGACACTAGTGACTGTCTGATTGTAGAGTCTATGGATGTCATGAGAGGAATATGTCACGATAGACGGTTTTGTGGTGGGAGGAGGTTAGAACTCCTTAAGAGGGATTCTCAGGAAAGGCTACTCTGAGGAGGTTACATGTGAGCTGAAAGCATAGAGAATATAGGGAGGAACTAGCCATGGAAAAGATGGGGGAAGTCCAGACTGAGGGAATAGCAGTTGCAAAGACCCTGTGGTTGATACGCTCTAAGAACCATTGATGAGATCTTGGCTTGAGCCCTTTGTGGAGGTTATTCTTTGACAGACCCACTGGTCAACTGTTACTTTGCTGGTGTATATAACTCAAGAGTTGGCCTCAGAAGCTCATGTCGCAAAATGCCCCTTAAAACTTGTCTGTTAGCTGCTGAGGTTTTGGTAAGAGCAGGATGGATCAATGGAGTATAACGGGGACCAGGAACAGTGGGAAAGAAATTAGTTAGGAATGGCCTATTAAGAGTCTGTAGGACCAGCAGAATGGCCATCATCAAAACATCTACAAACAATAAATGCTGGAGAGGGTGTGGAGAAAAGCTAACCCTCTTGCACTGTTGGTGGGAATGTAAATTGATACAGCCACTATGGAGAACAGTATGGAGGTTCCTTACAAAAGGACCAGGTTACTGGTAAAATACTGACAAATATTTCACCTCTAAGACTTTTAGTATACGTCATGCTGCAGGATTCCTAGAAATATTTTTTCCGCTGTCTGTCAGAGGCTCATATTTACAGAGGCAAATGGATCAAAGGCAAGGGACTCCTAGCTGCTAGAAACATGAAACTATCCCTGTGTGGGCTGGGCCCTGGAATGAAGCAATACAAGGCCAGGATGTTACTTCCGGCTCTGGAACTGACTTGTCTTTGACCCTGCAAGTTTTAATTTTCTGCTTTCTGTGTGATATGCATAAAATGTCTCCTCTTTTCCTTTTTAACACAATTGTAATTTCATCGATGGGTTTCATGAAAGCATTAATAAAATCCAAACTCTCCATAGTATGGATCATCAGGGTGTTCTTGGTTGTGATATAAAGAAAAGTGTGTTCTTTGAAAGAGTGTGTATAAGTTGCCTTGTACATTGCCTACAGAGAAAAGATAATGGAACCCAAACGTGACCTCCTTATTTCCCCCCCTCCTTTTTTTCTCCCCGCTTCGTGATAATGCTTTTCAAGGTTACGTTCTTTGATATTCAATGTTGTTGAAGGAGAATTAGTTCTGAGATTATTCGCCCCAGCTCCAAAGCAGAAAGTATTTTACTAAAATAGGATCCTTAGATTTGTTTGGATCTGCTGTTCATTCCTAACAGAAATTCCAAGAACTGTTGGTGACAGTCAAGATTCATAGCAACCTGTTTTCACAAGAGTTAGAAAGAAAAGAATACAATTCTCATAAGGCTCAGGTCCAAATTTGAAGGCTTTCTGGATCTTGGGATGGCAAATGGTGGAGTGAACGTGAATATATTAGGAACTCCTGTTCGCATCATCATCTTCTGGCCACTTAAGAGTGGAGTTTTAGGCGGGATGGGTGGGTGTTTCTCAGGTCCTCATTTACTAACACCTCTGTAGCTATTTAAGTAATGACCATTCTCACTGGTCGTGAAACTATGCTTTGTGCAATCCTACCACCCGAAGGATCTCACTACGAGCCAGAGGTGGTCACAAGAAATCATTGCTGCTGCTGTAATGCTCCATTATATGAAGACTAAACCACAAAATGAAGTCATGTACATTTTTGCCTTTGAGAAGTGTTTGGAGGGAAACCAGGATATGAACTATTGCCAAGTGAAATATAATGCCACAGAAAAAAAAGAGAAGATACTGTAAACGTAAAATTATGACAAAACTGACCATCTGGGTTACATATTAAACCACAGCTCTCAATATGTTATGGTTTGAGAAATGACTTCACAGCGTGCGCCCCTTCCCCTTCCTCAGTCTCAGGAAAGGGTTTTATTTTCATAAATGTAGTTAGCAGAAATTTTGCCTTAACTTCAGTCGTGTTTTTTTTTTTTTAAAGTTCAAATCAGTAGTTTTTAGTAAAGACCCTGTGTTTACTTACGCCTTTACATTTAACCTTACTGTATGGTCTTGCATTGCTAATTCCATCTTAGCCGTGGGAAATACACCAGTGTGTAGCCACTGGGCCATGAGAGAAATCAAATCAATGCCGTGTTGACAGTTGAAAAATCTCTCTGCCTGGATTCAGGAAACAAAAGCCTGTTCAACTCACTTTGGAAATCCTGGCATTTTCATATTTTGAGACCACTGAATAGTAGCCCTGTTCTGATAATTGTTTAAAAGTATTTCACTTAGAACAGGTTTGCTCAGGCAGAAAATCATATTTATATGTTAACCTGGCTTTAACACCTCATAGCTACCCATTGTCTCTAATCAGAAAAGACAGCCTGGTGATTGGCTTCATGCTGGTTGGGGTCCAGCACACTGCAGGCTTTGGAAGTACCTAATTCCAAACTGGGGATTCCAGTGGAGTTATTCTATGGGTCTGGCTTTGAAACATTTCCATTCTTTCTAATTTAGGAAAGCAATGGCACAAACAGCCCATGTATAACTCAGCTGCTTTGATGGGACTCTCAAGCCCGCTCCTAGTTTTTTTTTTTTCCTTTTTTTTTTTTTTCCTTTTTGGGATACATAATTCACATACCATACAATTCACCCATTTAAAGGGTACAATTCAGTGGTTTTAAGTGTATTCTCAAAATTGTGCATCCAAAACCACAATCGATTTTAGAATATTTTTATTACCCCCAAAAGGAACCCCAAACTCCTTAGCCTTCACTCCCAGTCTTCCCTTTTCTCACAGCCCTGACAACCACTAATCAATCTACTTCCTGTCTCTACAGTTTTAATATAAATGCAAAAATGTAATATGTGGTTCTTTGTGACTGGTTTCTTGGTTCATCTATGTTGTAGCGTCAATCAGTACCTCCTTTCATTTTATTGCTGAATAATATTCCATTGAATGGATGTACCACATATTATTTACCCGTTCATCAGTTGACGGACATTTGGATTGTTTCCACTCTGTGACTATTGTGAATAATGCTGCCATGAACATTTGTGTGCAACTGTTTTCTTTTCTTTTTTTTCTTTTTTTTTTTGGCCGTGCCTCGTGGCTTGTGGGATCTTAGTTCCCTGACCAGGGATCGAACCCCGGGCCCTCGGCAGTGAAAGCACAGAGTCCTAACCACTGGGATGCCAGGGAATTACCTGTGCAACTATTTCTGTGGGCCTATGCCATCATTTCTCTTGGGTATATACCTTGGAGTGGAACTGTTGGGTCATATGATAACTCTATGTTTAATCCTTTGCAGAACTGCCAGGCTGTTTTTCAAAGTGGTTGCACCCACCAGCAATGTATGAGGGCTCCAATTTCTCAACATTCTTGCCAACACTTGTTACTGTCAATCCTTTTCATAACCATTCTAGTGGGTGTGAAGTGGTATTTCATAGCAATTTTGTTTTCTAATTTTTTTAAGAAGGATATTTATTTATTGATTTATTTTTGGCTGTTTTGGGTCTTCATTGCTGCCCGCAGGCTTTCTCTAGTTGTGGAGAGCAGGGGCTACTCTTCCTTGCAGTGCACAGGCTTCTCATTGCAGTGGCTTCTCTTGTTGCAGAGCATGGGCTCTAGACATGTGGGCTTCAGTAGTTGTGGCATGTGGGTCGAGTAGTTGTGGCTTGCAGGCTCTAGAGCGCAGGCTCATTGATTGTGGCACACGGGCTTAGTTGCTCCATGACATGTTGAATCTTCTCGGACCAGGGCTCAAACCTGTGTCCCCTGCATTGGCAGGCGGATTCTTAACCACTGTGCCACCAGGGAAGTCCCTTGTAGTAATTTTGACTTGAATTTCCTAATGACTAATTCTGTTGATCACCTTTTCATCTGCTTATTGGCCATTTGTATATTTTCCTTGGATAAATGTCTATTCAGAATCTTTGCTCATTTAAACCTTGGATTATATGACATTTTGGTAGTGAATTGTAATACTTCTTTATATATTCTAGATATACATCTCGTATCCGTTATGGAATTTGCAAAACTTTTCTGCCATTCTATTAGTTGTGTTTTCACTTTCTTGATGGTGTTCTTTGCAGTACAAAAGTTTTTTAATTTTGATGATGTTCACTTTGTTTTTTCTTTTGTTGTTTGTGTTTCTGATGTCATATCTAAGAATTCATTGCCTATCCAAGGTCAAAAAGATTTACAGCTACCTTTTCTTCTAAGAGTTTTATAGCCTTAGCAGTTACATTTCTGTCTTTGAGGCATTTTGAGCTAATTTTTGTATGTGGTGTGAGGTAGGAGTCCAGGTTCATTCTTTCTCATGTGGATATTGACTTGACCCAAAACCATTTGCTGAAAAGGCTATTGTTGGCAGTTTCTTACCCTACCCCTGCCAGAGTGGTCTCACTCTGGCAACTTCTAGCAGAGCAGACATGGAGTTGAGGTGAGCTGTCTTTGGTGGCAGTGGCACCATAACCACACTCCAAGTTTTTACTTGTGATGATCTGTTCAGTCTCAGTGACATTAATTTGGATCCACTTACAGAAACTTATGGGATTCCTTAGCTAGAGTAGCATTTCATTGTTGCAGAGAGGTAGTGGAGAGGAGAGTTAATGGGTCACATTATGGGTAAAGCAGAAGACTCCATATCTAGTGAAGAATGGTATGGGCATGTCACAGCTCTGTCTGTTGCCCCACAATTTTGATGCCTTGGTTTGGCTACTAAACTTATGGAGTTATTACAGGAGATTTCAGAAAGTGACAAGACAAGGATGTCTACATTCTTCTTCAGTATTTCACTGGAAATCCTAGACAGCATAGTAAAGCATGAAAAATAAAAACATGAGAATTGAGAAGAAACAAAACTGTTATTTTGCCCAGATATGACTGTACAAATAGAAAATCCACAAGACTCTTCAAATAAATGTTTAAACTTAATGAAAGTTAAGCAAAGTTGCTTCATATAAAGTTAGTATAAAAATCAGTTGCATTTCTACATATAAACACATTAAATACTTAGGAAAAATAACAAAAGCAGTACAAGACTTCTCTGAAGCTTATAGAAATTTATTGAGAAATAGTAAATATGGCCTGCCCAAGTGGAGAGATAAACTGCATATATGGATTAGATAATTAGATGTTATGAAACTGTCCATTCTCCCCAAATTGATCCACAGATCCAATGTAATTGCAATCAAAATCCCAATTATTTTTGTGGGACTTGTTAAGATGATTTTTAAACACAAGGGAATGGAAAGAGCCCAAAAGAGACGAGATATTCTTGAACAACCACAAAATGGGCTCACCTGCCCCTCCAGACGTCAAACTGCAATAAATCAGACGGTGTATTAATGCTGGAGCAGTTGTGTAAACCGTGGAACAGAATTTGAGAAACAGATCCAGGAATACATGGACTTTGACATACCTTAGAGGAGGCATTGCAGATCAGTGGTGAATGGATAGACTTTTCATAAAGGGAGTGGGACATTTGGATATCCATATAGGAAGAAAAGTTTCCCAGATTACTGCCTTATCATACAAACAAAAAAAAATCAATTCTAGATTTATTAAAAACCTAGATGTGAAAAGCAAAGCTAAAAAGCCTTTTGAAGATAACATAAGAGAGTGTCTCTATGACCTCAGGGTAGAAAAGACCTTATTAAACAAGTCATTAAAAAGTGAGAACTGTAAAGGAAAGGTTTTACGTTCAAGTTCATTGAAGTGGAGTAACTTTCTTCATCAAAAGATACCATAAGGATAATAACAAGTCACAAATTGGAAAAAGATATTTGCAAAAACATTACACATGGTTGAATATCTAGAATACACAAAGAACTACAGCTGGGAAAAAAAGAAAAATAAAAAAATAAGTGAAAGACCAATAAGTACTGTACAAAAGGAGAAAAACTAAATGGCCAATAAATAAACATTTATTCAGCCTTGTTAGTAATTAGATATGCAAATTAAAATCACACAGAGACACCGTTACACCATGAAATTAGCAAAAATTAAAGTGTCTGATACACCAAGCATTGGTACTATGGCAATTGGAGTCTGACCCACTTCTGTGGGAGTGTAAGGTGATACAAGTAGGTGGGAAAACAATTTGACAGTATCTACTAAAATCCAAAATCCTGTATGCATACCCCTATGACTCAGCAATGACGTTCCTAACTATAGACCTTAGATATTCCACCATGAGAGATACAACAAAAATATTCATAGCAGCATAGTTTGTAATAGTGAAAACCAGAAATGTTTATCAATAGGACCATTGACAACTTGTGGTATATTCATACAATGAAATATGAAACAATAGAGATAATGAACAAGCAAGAAGTAAAGAGATAATGACCACAAGAGTCAGGATGTGGAGACCTCTGGGTGTGCAAGGGATGTTACTTGCTGGAGAGATCTGAGGGCTTCAGGGCTGTGATCAGTGTCCTATAGCTAAACTTAGGTCATGGCCACATGAAGCCTTTGCTTCATAATCTTTCATTTTTACATATGGGTGAAAACATTGTATGCTATGATTAATTTGTAAAATGAACATGTCAATTACTATGACATAAAATACACAGTAATGTTTTTAAGCCAAGAAGCAGAATTGTGGTACAAAAATGCTTTTTTTGAGCTTGTTTTTTAAGAAAACACGTAGGTTTTGAAATATTAGCATGCAAACAATGTCATCCTTTTGTACTGCAAAATAATTGTCATAAATCCTATGTAATAAAAATTGATATTATGGCATAAAAAAGGCGATTGTTTTCCCACTGAATTGTTTCCCCATTGACTTAGCACCCTTGTTGAAAATCAGTTGACCATAAATATTAGAGTTTATTTCTCTATTTTCAATTCTGTTCTATTGACCTATAGGTCTATTCTTATGCCAGTATCACACTGTCTTGATTAATGTTTTGAAATAGGGAAATGTAAGTTCTCCAACTTTGTTCTTTTTCATGAATGTTTTGGAAAGAAATTCTAGCTCTTTTCTATTTCTGTGTGAATTTTAAGATCAGCTTGTCTTTTTTTTTTTTTTTTTTTTGCGGTACGTGGACCTCTCACTGCTGTGGCCTCTCCCGTTGCGGAGCACAGGCTCTGGACGCGCAGGCTCAGCAGCCATGGCTCACGGGCCCAGCCGCTCCGCGGCATGTGGGATCATCCCGGACCGGGGCACGAACCCGTGTCCCCTGCATCAGCAGGCGGACTCTCAACTGCTGCGCCACCAGGGAAGCCCTCAGTTCGTCTATTTTGCAAAGAAAGCTGGGATTTTAATAGACATTGCATTGAATCTGTAGGTCAATTTGGAGAGTATTGCTATCCTAACTGTATCAAGTCTGATTCATGAACATGGGGTGTCTTCTCATTTCTTTTGGTGCTCTTAATTTCTTTCTACAATGTATTTTAGTTTTCAGAGCATATATTTTGCACTTATTAAATTTATTCCTATGTACTTTATTTTTAGGATGCTATTACAAGTGTAATGGTTTTCTTAATTTCATTTTCAGTTTGTTCGTTGCTACTGTATAGAAAGATAATTGATTTTTAAATGTTGACTGTGTATCCTGAAACCATCCTGAACTTGTTAGTTCTGCTATAATTTTAGTGCATTCCATAGGATTTTCTATATATAAGATCATGTTATCTGCAAATAGAGATAGTTTTACTTCTTCCTTTCCAGTCAGGATGCCTTTTATTTCATTGTCTTGCTTAATTACCCTGCCTAAAACTTCCAGTACAACGTTGAATAAAAGTGGCTAAAACAGACATCCTTGTCTTGTTTCTGATCTCAGGGAGAAAGCATTCAGTCTTTCACCATTTAGTATAACTTTAATTGTGGATTTTTCCTGGGTGCTCTTTCTTAGTTGGAGGAAATTAATGCCCCCCCTTTAACCCATTGATTACCAGAGTGGATTTAGGAGGCCCTGCTACTTTGGAAAGTGCAGCCTTTTTCTTAAATCTTACTCCATTTTATCCCTCTAAGAGATGCATGATTTTGCAAAGACTACAAACTTCTTAGTTCGAAGAGGATCCTCCTTGTTCTTCACTCCACATATAATGAGCCTCCATCACAAAATAAGCTCTTTGGATCCTTTATTCCCTACAGACCAGACTTCTTAAGTTATTAGGCTATGGGTGACAGACACATTTCATTTCCTGTGATAATTCTGATATTTTGGTAGTAGCTTCCTGAAGCCAAGGGATCTGAGGCTATGTATAGCCTCAGTGCTGTCATTAATTAGTGATGTCTGGCACTGGTTTGGTAGTATGGAAGTGTGCAAATAGACGCAACCCCTGGAGTAGGCTCTGCCTGTGCCACAGTCAATTCCAGTGCCTCTTTGTTTTAAGTCTTTGTCCGCCTTGCTGCTTCTGCATAATTTGATCTTGTGGCCCCATACTCCTTTATACAGCCTTCTCTTCCCTGGTTCTCTGTTACAAAGCAGTATTCCCGGTCTCCTATAAACTCTCTTCCCTTCCCTCCTCTGACTCTTCTCTCAACATATCCCTCTAGCTTTCTAAACTGAGCCTTGGATCCTTTTCTGTATCTTCCATGTTTATACTTAGCATGTTCAATCTTTCCTGTAGCTTTCTCATCAAATGAAGTATATTTATAATGGCTGTTTTAATGTCCTTGTATGCTAATTTTATGATTTCTGTCATTTCTGAGTCTGTTTCTGTTGATTTTTTCTCCTTGCTTAAGAGTTCTATCTTACTGATTCTTTGCATGTCTGATAATTTTTATTGGATGTTGGATATTATAAATTTTATATTGTTGGGTGCTGGATTTTATTGTATTCCTTTAAATATTATTGAACTTTGAACTGGGGTGCAGTCAACTGGAATCAGTTTGATCCTTTTGAAGCTTGCTTTATGCTTTATTAGGATAGTATCCCTGCAGCCTTTAGCCTAGGGCAAATTTTGTCCCACTACTGAGGCAATACACTTATGAGGGTGCTAATTAATGCCCCATGTATTACAAGATCTTTCCACTCTGCTGCTGTCCGTTTGTGTGTTTCTGGGGATAGTTCTTCCTACTTTATTTTTCAGTGATTCTTTCCTTGGTCTTGGGTAGTTTCTTCCCCATATATGAGCAGATGAATACCCAGCTGAAGACACAAGGGGACCCTTCTGAAGACCTCTGGATCTCTCTCTTGTGCAGCTCTCTGCTATTTTTTCTCCATAAGTTTTAACTGCTTCGGTCTCCCCACACTATGATCTGTGTCTCTTCAACACACTACAGTCCTGCACGGCCTGTTGTCCAGTGTCTGTAAACTATTTGTTTTCATATATTTTGTCCAGTTCTCTAGTGGTTTAATTTGATTCCTTTTACTCCATCATGGTTGGAAGCAGAAATTGTTAATACATATTTGAGATGTCAGATTGAATTTACAGTGGCCCCTCAAGTGCTGATTTTTCAGCTTATTAAAATCCAGAGTAGCTTATATATATTTACCTGAAGTCAGTAAAGAGAGCGTGTATAAAAGGATACCTTTTTTGAACGTAGTAGTTAGTAGAAGTATCTAGAAGATAAAACATTTTGTTTTCTGAACTACTGGGAAGATGCAAAGCCATTTAAAGCACTGACTCACTCTAACAACATACTGGTTAAGGTGATATTTAGCAGCAGAAATGACTCATCTGAGACTATACAACGAATCCAATTACTCCAGGTCCCAAATGGTAAGAATTGAAACTCATCTGTTACTAGGGTTGTAGATAGAAGAGGGTAGCGCATAGGTTGAGAGGCTTCACATCTCCATTTTCTTGTATGTTCCCTACTCCTGGAGCTGCCTTCCCTTTTTCTTTCTGCATGTTTAGAGACCCAGGTCATATCAATGATCTCTGGACAATAAGAGCTGCCATTTATCCAGCACTTACTATGCGCCTTGCACTGTAATAAGTACTTTATATATTCTCTTTCACTGAATCCTCACATTGTGCTACTACTATTACCATTTTAGAGGTGAAGCAACTCAGATACAGAGGGGTTTAATTATGTACTTAAAGGCCATACAGCTAGTAATTGGCTGAGCTAGGACCAGAACCCACACCTTTTGGGTGCCATAATCTGTATTTTTGCCTTCATATCTCCATCTGAATTGTTAAGAAAGCTAGGCTTTCCTGTTTTTCCATATTAATTTCTACATCATCTGGCATCTTTCTACCCACCGCCCATATCTATTTTAGGCTACCCCTGGCCCAGGAAGAGCATGGATGTTACTCAATAACAGGTATCTCTCAATCTCTAAAATGTTCCACATTCTGATTGAGTTCCATCTTACAGTTCTAGGTGGTGGACTTCCTTATTGTCTCCTGCTCAGACCCTGCTCATTTCTGCCTTTATTTATTTATTTTTATAAATTTATTTATTTATTTTTGGCTGCATTGGGTCTTCGTTGCTATGCACGGGCCTTCTCTAGTTGTGGCGAGCAGGGGCTACTCTTCATTGAGGTGCGCGGGCTTCTCATTGTGGTGGCTTCTCTTATTACAGAGCATGGGCTCTAGGCATGCGGGCTTCAGTAGTTGTGGTGCGTGGGCTCAGTAGTTGCGGCTCGTGGGCTCTAGAGCGCAGGCTCAGTAGTTGTGGCACATGGGCTTAGCTGCTCCGTGGCACGTGGGATCTTCCTGGACCAGGGCTCGAACCCACGTCCCCTGCATTGGCAGGCGGTTTCTTAACCACTGCACCACCAGGGAAGCCCTCATTTCTGCCTTTAAATCTCATGTTCCTTCAAAGCCCAAGACTTGGCTCTTTCATGTTGTCTTTCTTGGTGGACCACGTCCTGCAGAAATCCTTCTGACACTTATCAGCACTTGCTTTGGATTTGGTTACATGGTCTTTCTGACTTTCTCATGTGGTACACTGACTCTCTAGTTGTTTATGACATATCACCCCTATATTTATATTATAACCTGCTCCAAATTCCCAATCATAAAGTATTCCCTGAGTTCTTAATATGAGCAAACAATGAATTTAATGTTACCTTTAATAAGAGAGGCAATCTTTCCACTCTTAATGTTTGTTAGTCCTCCAGTTATTTAGTATGGGGATCTGCCAGGTGACAAGATTAGAATGATGCTCCTATAGAAGCAAAAGAGGCACCTGAGTTGTGTAAATAGTTTTCGTCAAGCTTGTGCACTATACACTGTAGGCATGCAGAATCACTCAGTCCATTGATAAGACCTAAGGCAACAGATTAGAAACCACAGGCCGGTGTCCCTAGGTAGAAGGGACAGTTGATAGCAGAAAGAGGAAACAGGTTAATCTAACAAGTACAACCAGCTGCTAGATAGTTGTTTCCATGTCAATATCATCATTGAGTATCATGTTATAACTTGATACAGTGTGCCCTGGCTTCTATCTTTAAAGTCAGAGAAGTATAAAAGACACATCTTAGAATAATTTCCATGGAAGTAGTTAGAATTTAAAAATGATTGTAGTTCACTGAGAAGTACCTTCAGTTATCACAATGGAACACTGCTTTCTCCAATGCGGCTGAAAAAATGAGGAGCCCTTGTATTTCACAAAAGAAGAATTTCTTCTCTCTACACGGTCAGATTAACGAACACACTTTAAAATAAAATTATGTAATTGCTACGTTCTTCTTGGTGGCATGCTCTCTGTGCTAAATTTAAGTGCCAGTGAAAGGTAATGGGTTAGAGGAGGACAAGTTTAATTTCTTAGTTTACTGGAGTAGTGAAACTCAAAGGATCAGTGATAGAATTTGACCTGAGTGACAAGAAGAAGGAAGAGGTTTTGGTTTTATAGGTAAAATAAAATTGGCTGCACTTGAAGTGAAATTTGAAAATATATATTCACTTAGTTTTCTTGGTAATATTCTGTTTCTCACATTAAACTGGACTTCCTGCCTTCAGCCCATGTTCTCCCTTTGGAAACTGTATCATCTTTTAAAATGTAATAGGTGACTTTCCTAGTCATCTTTTCCATTACAGAAAAATAGGTCTACTTTTTCTTAGTAATTTGAAAGCTATTGTGGCTGTGTTGTGAGGCCATAGCCCCAAAATGGACTTCACAAGTGTCATCTGTAATTCCATCACAAGCACCCCAGTGCTGACCTGCTGGGTGCCAGAGGTGAATAGGGACATCTCCACGTTATGCAAAGCCCCAAGCACATCAAATAGAGAAGCTAGGCGAGTTGTGGATGAAGCTCCTGTGATGAGGTGGAAGGAGCACTGAATTTGCAGTCTAAAGGCCTGGATTCTGGACCTGGCTCTGTCCCTGACCATTTGGAAATTAGTCTCACGGTGTGTAGTTAGGAAACACAGCAACCCGTATACCTCTAGGAAATGGACATCCTCTTTGGTGACCTTAGATAGACCCCAACACCGTCTTCATTCTTCTTCACTCTTGTCTTCCTCGGCTTCAGTCAGACCATCTTGGTGCGATGGCCCCTCCACCTTCCCCACTACCACTCAGGCCCTGGGTGTCTCCCAGTCTGGGAACTCTGTTGGATTTCATGAACAATGCTATCTGTGTGGCATTCGAACTTATATCCTGAGCCTTTGCTTCAATCTTCCCCGTTATGCCCAGAGGCACACATCTGAGAAATGGTCAATAGAGCCTCAGACCCCTAATTTTGCATGCATAAGCCCCGTGAGCCATCTGGTCCTCTCATCCCACTTAGAGCGATTGCACACTGCTCTCATTTCCTTCCATTTACATCTACAGAGAGGTTTTTTAGTTTACTAAGCACTGACATATGACAGTTGTTAAGATGTAATAAAAATCTTAACAGTAAGAACATTAAGTACCATTTGTCAAGTGATTACTATGAGTCAGGCACAAAAACTCTGACATATAGATAGAGTTGAGGAAGCATCCTCACAGAAGTTGAGGGATTTGCCCACAGTCACGTGCTAGCAAATAATAGAGCTTGGTCTCAGAGCCTAGGTCCTCATTCTACCACATCTCACTGCTTCTTTAGGCCCTGATGTCTCTACCATACCCATCAATGTTTCTCAAATGTCATGTGTGTATGCATCAACTGGGAATCTTGTAAAATGCAGATCTTGAGCCAGTACCTCTGGGATGAGACCTGGGATTCTGTGTTTCTACCAAGTTTCCAGGTGATGCCAAAGCTGCTGATCCATGGACCACATTTTGATTAGCAAGAGCATCCACTATTAGAAATACAAGGGGGCTCAAGAATATTATAACGTGATTGGGCACGTTAAACAAAAGTATCGTTGAAGTGATATTATAGGATAAAGTGTTCTTTTGCTTTTAAAGACCGTATTGAATATGATGCTCAGTTCTATTGACAAAACGTTTTGTTCCTTCAGTTAACAAAACCTTTGTAAAAATTTAGGTGACGGAATGCACCATGTTATAACACTTGTACTCTACTTGTGACTTCAGCATGACATTGGTGACATTCTAAGCAGGGGCCTTTGAATGTGCTTCAGGAAGTTTCTACACTTCCCCTGCCCAAGATTAT
The DNA here is from genome assembly GCF_003031525.2 of Neophocaena asiaeorientalis asiaeorientalis. Lineage (NCBI taxonomy): Eukaryota > Metazoa > Chordata > Mammalia > Artiodactyla > Phocoenidae > Neophocaena > Neophocaena asiaeorientalis. The sequence goes on from NW_020172692.1 coordinate 134,639, forward strand.
ATACAGACTCATTCATGTATGTGTATATGTGCATTTTCTGAGCAAAGGATCTGGAATTGTTCATCACACTCTCCTTGGACCTGTGAACTAAAGTAAGTTAAGAACCACTGCATTTTTAAGGTTAACTTAATATATGCCCTGCAAACAGATTGTACCTTCTTCTTTTCTTTCCCCTGTGCTGTTCGATTCCACTTATACGAGGTGCCTAGGATAGTCAAATTCATAGAGTCAGAAAGTACACTGGTAGATGCTAGGGGCCAGGGGGGTGTGGATGTGGGGAAGGGGAATGGGGAGTTAGTGTTTAATTGGGGCATAGTTTCAGTATAGGAAAGTGAAAAATTTGGGAGATGGATGATGGTGAGAGTTGCATAGCAATGTGAATGTACTTAGTGCCACTGAACTGTACAGTTAAATATGGTTAAAATAGTATATTTTATATTATGTGACTTTCACCACAATAAAAAAAACATTAAAAAACAAGAAAAGGGGAGACGGGGGAAGATGGCGGAAGAGTAAGACGTGGAAGGCGTGGGGAGGGGGAATGGGGAGTTAGTGTTTAAAGGGGACAGAGTTTCAGTTTAGGAAGGTGAAAAATTCGGGAGATGGATGGTGGTGAGAGTTGCACAACAATGTACATGTACTTAGTGCCACCGAACTGTACAGTTAAATAGGGTTAAAATAGTATGTTTTATATGATGTGACTTTTACCACAATGAAAAAAACATTAAAAAAAAATAAAAGGAGGTGTTGAATATAAAGAGTTAAAAAAAAAAGGAAGAACCACTGCTACAGCAGAAATGTGCACTCCTTCAAATGGTTCTGGAACTTCCCTGTTACCAAAGCCTTGACCAAGAATGGTACATAGTAATATATACAATTTATTTGTATCAGATGCTGTGAGTTCCCAGGCTGCTGACTACATAATTGAAGCCCTTTGAAGATGCCAGTTGATAGCTATAATTAGGTAAAAATAAATGTGCTAGACCCTTTAGATAACTTTCCTAATGACTGTCAGCCAAAGCCCAGGCAGAAGTACTCCCCGAGTTCCCTAGAGTTGAAAGCCAGGGACCTTCGGCTTCCCTCCCCCACCCTTGTGATTGTCATTAGAGCTGTACCTATGTGACAGCCTCAACCAGCAGCATGGTGGGAGTGAGGTCCATCTGTACTTATCCAGGTTTCTTCACTTTCAACATCTGTAACCACAAAATGGGTTTGATCAATATTGGATCATTAGTCACCAAGAAGTAATTACAGAATTAAAAATAAAAAACAATATATGCACACGGGCTTGTGGTACTCTAAGCACACCAGGCCATTCTGATGATTCAAGCTGGAAACCGGTCTTATCCTGATAATGGCCGTCAAAGCCCACACTTTAAACCAATATCCATTCATGTATACATTTCCATATTTTTCATAGAGCTGAGTGCTTGGGAGCTATGGCCCTGGAGTCAGACTGCATGGATTAAAATTCGAATTCTTCCACTTAATAGCTGTGTGACATTGGACATGGTACTTGTCCTCTCTGTTTCTTCTTCCTGCATCATGAGCATAATGATTGTAATAATGATATGCTGACCTCATAGGGTTGTTTTGAAGATTAAATGAAATAATTTCTGTAAAGCGCACAGCCCAATGCCTGGCACACAGTAAGTATTCATAGTTATTATTATTCTCTAAGCCAAAAATCATGTGTCTTTTTTTACAGGAGCATTGGGTATGAGGAGTTAGTGTTGCTTATAAAGCTGAACTCTTGAAGTTAGTGGGGGAGAAATTAGAAATCTTTGTGTTATCTATCGTAGTCTTTCTACCCATCACCTACTTACTTCTGCATTGATGACTGGTCTAATGCATCACTGCTTCTCTGCTCTTCTAGCTTTCATGATATGCATTTCTGCTCCATTTTCCTCCACTCATGCACCCAGTAGCACAGTCACACAGTTGATCTTTTTTATTTTTATTTTTCCGGCTGTATTGAGATATAATCGACATATAAAACTGCGTAAATTTAAGGTGTATAACGTGATGCTTTGATATACGTATATATTGATATACATATATACCACAGTAAGGTTAGTTGACACGTCCATCACCTCACATAGTTTTCTTTTTGTGTGTGTGGTGAGAACATTTAAGATCTACTCTCTAAGCAACTTTTAAGGACAGTTGACCCTTGAGCAACACGGGTTTGAATTGCAGGGGTCCACTTATAGGTCTTTTTTTCCCCACTAAGTACGTAGTACTGTACTACAGGATCTGTGATTGGTTGAATCCGTGGGTTCAGAGCACACATATGGAGGAACCACGGACACGTAGGGCTGACTGTAAAGTCAGATGTGGATTTTCAACTGCGCAGAAGGTCGGTGCCCCTAATCCCCGAGTTGTTCAAGGGTTAGCTGTATACAATACAGTGTTGTTAACTATGGTCACCATGCTGAACACACATTTGATCGTATACTTTTTGTATGTGGCTCCACTCCGAAGACCTCAACCTGTGACACATTCGTTTCTGACTACATCCATCTCTTCCTTTCTCCCCTCCTGAACCTGCTCTTGGTACCCTCAGGACTTGGTGGTCTTCATGCCTTTCCTTTTTGACTCAGTGTGGAAGTTGCTCCCCATTTTCAATTGCCCCCCCACCATGGGTTAAGCACTCAAAAAGTTGATGAAATAGACTCTACTAAACTTATAACACATCTTCTCAGATGAGATTCTTCTCTCTAAACTTCTTTACTGCATTTGTTTTAATTTTGAGGTAGAGGGAGGTGGGAAAATATGGAAGGAGCCAGGAAGACATGACGGTGTGCTTGAGAGAAAGGAATATATCAGTGAACAAGCATCTTGTTAGCATTTGTGATGTAGCGGCAAGTCCTGGAGAAGTTTTGACTTGCATCTGGAGACCTGGAGCGTCCCTACAGAAGCTGGACACCGACTACTTGGCACTCATTTTGAAGAGGGGCTCCTGTGTTAGGTACAAGGTTGGATTAAAGTGTCCCCTGAAGTCTAGCTCAGTGTACCATTGGGAGTGTTGTGTTCTAATAGGCAAGAATAAGAAATGGAGGAAAAGTGCCAAGAGCAATAGTGATGGGAAAAGAGTTTCATGTCCCCACAGGTCCTTTGGCTGCTACGTTGACTGTTTCCCCATTAGTCAATGAGCTGCTACAGCACAGAAAGTGAGTCTTTCTTTAAATCTTTTTTCTTAAAATTGAGATATAATTGACATTTGACATTCTATTCGTTTCAAGGATACACTATGATGATTCAATATTTGTATGTATTGCAAAATGATCACCACAGCAAGTGTGAGTCTTCTGTTTGTATTTCCAGTGCCCAGAACAGAGGCTTGTACCCAGGATGTGTTCAATTGATGTGTAATGGATAAAAATAAATTGAATTGAAGATTGAACTGAACTCAAAAGCTAAGGTTCCTTCTAGCCTGAAAGCGTGGATTACTCTGCTTTCAACCATGACAGGTGTGGCTAAGTCTCCTGGAGGGAAAACCCTGTGCTCCTTTTGTTTTTAACCACCTCTTTGTGGTTGGATAGTATAGGTTTTCAGTCAAGTCCTGGGAGGTTGTCAGTTTCCTGTTGTACTTACCAGGATGTTACAGGATTTCAAATAAGCTCCAAACAGTATGTTTCCAGGAGTTGAGATATAGCCACACTTTCTATACATACCATGGTCTGAAAGCATGTTACTCTTTAGAATAAGCATTCTTCTTTTTGATGCACAGGATTTCTTCACGGAGTGGCTGTTAGGCATTGGGAAGGGGCATTTCACACCTCAGCTTGCCTTAGCAGGACTCTAGTTACAAGGTGGAATTCCTCAAGAGGTTAGCCTTTGCACTATCAGCTACTTTGCATGTGGTTTAAGACCGGACCACAGAACTCACTGTTCTTCTGCTTAGGGAGAAAGAGGTTGAAAGCCCTCGAAACTGGGTTTTGCATTCCAGTTTGCTAATTAAACATAGATGTTAATTCCTTAAATGCTTGTAATTAGTAATTCTTGTGATTTGTATTGGTTTTTGTCAGGCAGTCTGGGGAGCTGGAAGCAACTGGGGCATTGCTGGCTTTGGTGAAGTTTATTTCTTTTTATGAAATTCTTCATCTTGGAAATGGGGTTTTCACATATTGCTTTCCCAGGCATCATTACTGATTTTCTGGGTTTTATTTCAGGAATGGGACTGGTTTGGGGTGCCAGGGAAGCATGTTGTGGTGCTCTGTATTAAAGTTGTAACATCCAAGAAAATTTTCTGATTGTATGTGGTGTCTAGGATGTGGTACCTTATTGGAAATGTTCCATATTTTGACAGTATGATGGGTTTATTATCCTTGATTTATATTCCAAATGATCTTATTTTCTTCTGATTAATATTTTGTGCAGTTTTTGAGATTCTATTTTGCTTTCTAGTGTCATTTCCGTGCATTTCATTGGCATTTGCTATCATTCACCATCTTTGAGCATTAAAAACATAGCAAATACATTCTTTGTAGCCTAGAATCTCTCTTCATTTCAAAATTCACATTGAACATGAGCTGAACCAATTGCCGTAGCCTTGGTAGCAGCAGTTAGTTTACAACTGCTTAATGCTTGGAATAATACATCTTGCTAGCAGGTTTTCTTAAAACTCCTATCCTTCCAAATGACTCTTTTCCCCGCATCTTTAAAAAAATATTCTTACTCTTGTGGTTCCATTCTCTTGGAATGTTATTCAATTCCATCTTCTACTTGATCTTCAAGGCTACCCCCTCTAAGAAGACTCTCCAAACTTCCCTCCCTCCATATTTGAAATGGATGGCTTGGTCACTACATATTGGTACACTGGGGCTTCCTCAAGGCCTCTCTTACCCTCCTTGCCAAGGCGCCAGTGAACTCTTGGCTACTGTTGCCATTAGGTTGGCAGGTACTTGAGAAAAGCAAGTATGCAGATTGGATCTGATCCCTACAGTGACTTGCATAGTGCCTGACGCATGCATGTTTGTTGCATGAACAACCTTCCTTATTATATTGAGCTGATCCTTTTGGAGAGCACTGGTTGAATCAAATGGAGTGTGTGAAACCGGATCTGACCATAAGTTGACAGAGCTGAAGGGTTAGAGTTGGAAGACTTAATTTAAGCCCCAGACCTGCTACTGATTAGTACTGTGACCTTCAGTTACTTCACTTTTCGGAGCCAGTTTCCTCATTTTATCTATTGTACATATTAATAATACTTGATGTAGATAATTTGAAAAGTTGCTGTGAGGATTAAAAGAGCGAGTATATGTATAAACCTTTTAGAAACTGCAAGTGTATACACATGTAGTAAATTTCCATTTTGAGAGCCTGATATTTCTCGATCTGTAAAAGAGAGATGATAATACCTACCTTCCTTATTGGGTTATGGTGAAGATTAAGTAAGGTAGCATAAGATGACATACGTGGAAGTGCTTAGCAAATAGTAGGTGTTTAATCACTGTTGCCTGGATGTAAATTCTCTTCTGTGGACTGTCCTGATGTGGGGCTTTCCCAGGTCCTGAAGAATATGTGTGGAAGTCAGGCTGCTTGTGTCTTGGATTGGACACAGCTTTTTTCTTTTTTTTTTTTTCAGCCTTGCTAGCTCCAACTTCTTACTTGAAATTGATGCATTTTACAAAATGCAAAGTAATTAAATTTCCTAGTACATGTTTCCAGGTCTTTGAATGGCAGCCAGTAAGAAAGGCTAAATATTATTCTTTTAGAATTCATGTCCTCGATGTGGAGGAAATATCATATTTACTTGCACATATTCCCACCTCGGATTTTGAGTAGAAAACGAAGAAAAATGTTTTCCCCTCTGAATCTCCCTCTTGAAGATGTTATTTGTATTGAAACAGCTATGGCAGCTGCCAGCACAGGAGCGTGATTTTCCTTTGCCAAGGTAAACCAAAGGTTAAAATCACAGAGTGAAGTAATCGGGCCCCTGCTGTTGGGCTGGAACGTGAGCTGATTCCTTGCAGTCACTCAATGTTCTGCCCCCTCAAGCTGTCTCTCACCTCCCTCCCACCATAAAGGAGTAGGTGTTCCTTCAGGACGATTCACCACCTCCCTCCTTCTATCCCTGTGTTTTCCACCTACACTTACTTCCAAAAACCTCTCCACCCTATGGTTGATGTTTCTTTCCAGGGACCAAAGGCAATCAAGCCTGAAAACTAAAATTCAGTGGATAAACAAGGTCCTACTATATAGCACAGGGAATTGTATTCCATATCCTATGATAAACCGTAATGGAAAAGAATATGAAAAAGAATGTGTATATATGTATAACTGAATCACTCTGCTGTACAGCAGAGAGTAACACAACATTGTAAATCAACTATACTGCAATTAAAAAAAAAACTAAAATTCACAAGAAAAGGCAATCCTAAATGTAACCCCACTCCATGCCCATTACCTGAAAATAAGCTGTTATTCTGTCTCCAGAATACCACTAGAAGAACTATTGAAAGAGAAAGGAAGGTCAGGAGATCCAGATTCCAATGAGCATAGCACCTGATGCCTGTAGAACTCTGGATGGGTCTCAGTTCTTTAGTAAACGGGGACTGGTATCTCAAAGGTTAATAAAGTTTGCCTAAGGTGACTGTGGTTTAGGCCTTCCATTCTCACATAAATTACCCATCCTCCAGTCCCCTTTGTCCCTTGCCATTTTCACCACAAAGGAGCTAGGGGTGCTCAGAGGGATTACCTAAGCAAGCCCATATTTATCACAGGACGGGATTATAGACCTGCATTTTGGAAAAGAGGTATTTCAGGATTTTCTCAGTATTGAAGCCCTTCATTGTGGGACTGTGGTGGTTTTTAAATCCCCTGCATTGAAATGATCAACCAGTAAAACTTTCAGTTACAGCATGTTTTCCAAAGAAGCTGAGATTTTTCTTTTAATGACTCTCTCTTTGCATTTTTCACTTCACATCCTTTTGGAGACCCTGAGGCAGTATTTTTTTTTTTAAGAATCTGAAAAAGAATTTACCGATATCTCTCTGTAAGTGAATCAAGTGGATATACAGCAGAAAGAAACACAGCATTGAAAATCAGCTCTACCCCATTATAAAAATATAGATAAAATACAAAAAAAAAAAAAAAGAGTGAGAGAGAGAGAAATTCTTACAAAATTCATTCAGGGGTGGTGACGCAACTTGGAGTCACATCATCTGCGCCCCACAGCTGTTCTGGGTCCTACGGCTGGACACTCGTGGGGCTGAGCGGCTTGGTGAGGATGTGCCTGCAAATGCAGCCCCATTGGAGTTAATACTGTCTGGTCCCCATTCCATGGGTCCCAAATCTCCAGGTGCAGGGGACCCTTCCTACAGCTAAAACATACCTGGGACACCCAGAGGATGGTGGACCATCTGGTCGGGAAGAGTTTGGAAAAGTCACCTCATCTCTACAACTCCTGGTTGTCAGGCTCCCCCCTCCAGCTGAGGCAGTATTTTTGTGGGCTAACAGAAAACAGAGAGTTGATGTAAAACCAAGTGTTCCCTCACTCCTGATTCCTGCTTTGCCCCCGCCCCCCCACAAAGTTTTATGTTCTTGAAAGTGTGCTGAATTTTAAAATAAAACATCCACTTCTCATCTCAGCCTTGGACACTTTAGCCTTAGGTGTGTTTTTCTACAGATATATTACATCCCCATTTCTATCAGCTAAAGAAAATGAATTCATTCAAGATCTCCTCTGCCATCCATCAAGGGCCTCCACTAGAAACTTTCCAGAAAGATCTGTGCTAATTGCAAGCTAACCAGTTACCTAGCCCATAACAAAATGCTCAGACATCTTGGGTGCTGCTTACAGATGGAGGGAGAGAGAGGAAGCAGCTGGCTGGGTTCCTTACTTTTTTCACATGCTAGCCTGCTAACCTATGCAGATGGGGGACTTTGGGACTGCTCATTACCTCTCAAACAGGGCTGGGCATGTAGACACTGGGGCTCCATCTCCAGAGAGCTGAACTCTAACTCAGGGTCCTTGAACCCTTTAAATCCTGAACTTGAGCCTTGAACTGAAGGAAGCATTAAATATAAGCTCCATGTTTAAAATCAATTGAACTTCCTCCCCACTCTCTACTCCTCCCAGGGACAATGTTAGCACCTTGG
>NW_020172692.1:142826-202896 GCF_003031525.2 Neophocaena asiaeorientalis asiaeorientalis
CAGCCGGTTTGAGGGGGTGGAAGCACAGGTGGGGTTCTGAGGACTCCTGAGTGGAGTAGCACTGGGGGGAGGGTTTGGTCTGAGCCTTGAGAGAGTTCCCATAGGCACCTCCAGGAGGGTCTGGCATCCTGGGTTGTGTGTGTGGAGGCTTTTTACCATGACCTGTCTCTTTGGCTTCTCTGTGCTCTAAGGAAGGTGTTTCACAATTGAAAAAAAGTTGTATTGATGGTTCTGCTTATCGATTCAAATTCTTCCTTTTTGCAGGGGCAGCTCTAGGATAAATTCTTCTTGCCAGTTTTTATGGATCACTTGTTTGCCTAAAAGTACACACAGAATTCCCAAGGCCCGAGTGAGAATTGTGGGAAAGTGCCTTCTTGTATCTAGGGCAATTCTGCAGCTTCAGGGTTATTGATAAACCTGGCAGAGGGCAGTGTACAAAGCTTCTGGCTGCTTGGGGAGAAATCTGGTGTTCGGGGGCTACTCTCAGGAAGTAGGAGGGAGTTGTAGAAAGCTGTCAACTGCATAAAGATGATGTCTCATCACTTGGGGGGACAGTTTGTCTGCTGTTAGGTCAGTGAAGCTGTGGATTCATGTTGCAGGAGCCTGAGTTGAGGGCTGCTCACAACCTTACCCTCTGTCCAGGTCAGTTCTCTCCGCTCTGAGTCCCATAACACATTCTTATTCTTGATCATTAAGTAGACTGACACTTCTGTTCTTAACCGGTTCATGTGTTTGCTGAACTGATGGCTGCTCATGTCATTAAAGCTATTCATTCATTCTCTCACTCTTGTTCAATCAAAAAGTGTGTTTCAAAATCAAGTCTATGCTGTGCATATAGTTGCATAAGTATGAATGGATGCTTCAGGCAAATGCAGTTTAATGAAGTTTGCCATGGAGGCTTCTGTTTCTTAAGTATTTTAATACCTTTTCATAACCAGAGGTCTGATGGCAAGGGGAAATTGCTGGGAATGAGAGCTTTGGAATAGCATAATATTTAAATGCATGAGCAAGGGCCCAGAATCTCTTATTGTCCACCCATGGAATAACTTAGTTTCCTGTCTTCCCCGGGGGGAAATTTAATAGGATGAGTGGCGATAGAAAGAGCAGCAAGCTTATGTCACCGATACAGTAGAAAGAGTGATCTGGAGCAGCGGTCCCCAACCTTTTTGACACCAAGGACCAGTTTCGTGGAAGACAATTTTTCCATGGATGGGGGCAGGGAGGATGGTCCAGGCGGTAATGCGAGCGATGGGGAGTGGCAGATGAAGCTTGGCTCTTTGCCTGCCGCTCACCTCCTGCTGTGCGGCCTGGTTCCTAACAGGCCATGGACCGGCACCTGTCCGAGGCCCGGGGGTTGGGGACCCCTGACCTGGAGCATCCTGCTCTGGCCTTGTGGTTCTGTGGTAGCAGCAAGACAGCAAAACAGAGGAGTTGGTACATTATATAGACTTGTCGCTGAGTACCCGATCACAAAATGGCCATGTTACACATTTCGGTGCTTACCAGGGCCAAAGCTTCCCCTTCCTTTCTAAGTTTTTTTTTTTTTTTTTTTAATCCCTGAGAGGTTTAATTGGCCTTAATGCAGTTTGGGGAGATTGCAGGAGGTGATGCGCTGGGTTGGAAAATGGCTTGCTGACTCAGCCGTGGGACTTAGCAGCGCATTGCCTTTACTCCTGGGGACTCGAGGAAGGAAGCGCTTAGACCTCTCCAGACCTTTGATCAGCTTGCCCAGAAAGAAGGCATTTTATTGATTGTTTCATGGCTATCTTTTTTTTATTGTTCAAAGTATCTATGTTGTAAAGTGTCTTGGTACAATATGATTCTGAAATGATCTCACAATGAGTTATTTATTTTTCTTACTTTCAAAAACAGCAATCTTGGTAGTTTCTTAGTATCCCAAAGGAACAGGGAATCAGCTTCTGTCTTAGCAGTCCATTCAGGCTGCTATAGCAGAATACTATATACATTCATTTCTCACAGTTCTGGAGGCTGGAGAGTGTTAAGTTAGGGCACTGGCAAATTAGGTGTGTGGTGAGAACTCGCTTCCTGGTTCACAGACTGCCATCTTCTAGCTGTGTTCTCACATGGCCGAAGGAGTCTCTCTGAGGTCTATAAAAGGGCACTTATCCCATTCATGAGGACTCCATCCTTATGACCTAATCACCTCCCAAGGGCCCCACCTCCAAATACCATCACACTGGGAGTTAGGGTGACACATATGAATTTGGGTGGGGGGTGGCGGGTACAAACATTCAGTCTATAGCAGCCTCTTGTGAACTTTTTCTGGTTGTGAATATTAAATATTTTAAATAATAAGCAAATCTACAGAGTTCATATGATCATATTAAGGGATTCTGTTAAATTACAAGATTTATTATTATGTTTGCAAAATAGTACTGAGGCACTTGATTTGTTTCAGAAGCACACCACTGGGAATTAGTGCACATGGGTTTTGTGACTCTGCCACTAATTAGCTGAGACCTTGGGTAAGTCACTTCCCCTTTCTTCCCAGTCAGCGTCCTGATCTGTAAAAATGAGAGGTTTCTTAGTCCCCTCTAAGTCCCTCACCAGCTTTAACATTTTAAGGTTTAAAAAAAGCCCATAGGAGACAGCCTAGTCTTTGGAATCTTTTCCACATTGGTAGTTTAAACAAATGGAGAGGTAGTTGAAAGACTGACTTTAAAATCTAGTACAAGGACTTTACCTACAGGGGGATTTTAACTGATTTCTTGAGTAAGACTATGATCAATTCCCAGTTCTCTGCACCAGTAAAGGACAACTGATGTGGATCACTTGAAGGTCTTCCCCACCTGCACTCCCACCTCCAGTAGTTCTAACTTTTGTGCCTCAGAGTGATATTGGAATGTGTTCATGTCTTTGCATATACAACTAATCATGGTGAGAAGTGACCCCTAGGAAGGCGTTTGGAGGCAAGGGAAAATAGTGGCCGGGGGAGTACCTTCACGCTGTTGGCAACTTAAGGAATATTAAGCTCACCAAGAGTTTATCACACTTTGGAGGAATTATTTTAACCAAATTTATAAGACACTGCTCTATAACTATAAAGTGCCTTTTCATTCATTTGCTAATTATATTGTCAACTGACACTGATTTCTCAAACCCTTAAGATGGTACCCTTTGGTGGGGATTCCACTTGGGACACCAAGTTCTAAACTAGTGAATGCTCCATGGATAATATTTCCACGAATATGATCTTTTTTCCAGTAGAGATTGTTCTGCTGAGATGCCAAATCTCAATCCTGAAGAATCAGAGCACCTTTTGGAGTTATTTTCCAGGGCTGAGCACATGCTTGTCCACCTTGATTAGACTGATGTATTCCTTCTGCTTCCTAAGCCACTGATTTATAAATGGTCTCTTGCTGTGAGGTACAAATATGAGTTCTTGATTAAGACCCTTTTCATTTTACCAGTAGAGACTTTAATATTTATTTGAAAACAAGTGTAGGTCACACTTTTACTACTACAACAACAGTTACCAGAAAGTGTTTACTGTGTGCCGGGTTGTGTGCTAAGTGCTTTCCATGAAGTACCTTCTTTAGTCACCACATCAACCCAGATGCAGATCTGTCCAAGAGAAATTTCTGCAATGATGGAAATGTTCCACAATACCAGTAATATCCAACTCTGGTAGCCACTAGCACATGTGAATACTGAGCCCTTGAAATATTTCTAGTGGAAACAAGAAGTTGATGTTTTAATTCTGTTTGATTGTGATTCATTAAAATGTAAGCAGCCAGTGTGACCAGTAGCTGCAGTATTGGACGATGCAGGTATGAGGTATAAGTACTTTCATTATTCTCACTTTACATGTAAAGAAGCTATGGATCGAAGAGGCTAAATAATTTTCTCAAGGTCACAGAGCTAGCAAATGGCAGAGCAGGGATTTGATTCTGAAGCCAGTGTCCTTATTTCGTTGCTATTCTGTGGTCACCACTTAGACGGTGCCCCTTCTGTTGTGTCCAGTTTGTGAAGAAACACCTGGATCCAGTACACTTGTAATTAACCAAAGAAAGAAAGCTGATAAATACAAAATAAAGGACAACAGTCATTAAAACAGCATGAACCTGGTCCCCCAATAGTATTATGGCTAATGGAACAGAGGAAAAGGTATATAGATATGAAAATAGATAACATTGTATTGTGTAATTGAAATTTGCTAAGTGAGCAGAACTTAAATGTTCTCACCAAAAAAAGAAACAGAGATAAATATGTGAGGTGGTGGATGTGCTAATTAGCTAGGACAGAGGAATCCTTTCATAATATATTCGTATATCAAATCATCATGATGTACACATTAAATATCTTACAGTTTTGTCAATTATCTCTTAATAAACCTCAAAGAAATTAAAAAAGGGAAAAAGAAAATAGATGTTTGTTATATTTATATTCATATATGTATATAATTGAATACATGGTAAACTGGACATCATGAAAGAATTAAGGAAGAGAAGAGCTACTTAACTGGTTTGGGGAAAACTGGTTATCAAATAAATAAACATAAGCTCCTAACCTGATATATTATAGGAAAATAGATTCCAAGAGGCATATGATTCAATTATTAAAGAATAAACTTATTAAAAAAAATCAAATCACAAGAGAAAAAACGGCTGAAAATTCATTTAAGAAACCATCTGTTATGTGGTAAGTTCTGAAGAAATCATGAAGGAAAAAAATTACGGATTTGAATAATTAAGAAGTAAAAACTTAATGAACAATAAAAATATACTTAGAATAAAAAGGATGACAGATTTGGGGAATATTTGCAACAAATAAGACAGAAAAGGGTGCTAGTTAGTTTTTCAGTAAGAAAAACCTTAGGACACTCAGGTAAGTTAATGGAAAAGAACATGAACAGACAATTGACATAACAAGGGATGCAAATAGTGAATAAAACTTATGGGGAACAGTTGAAATGGGGCTTTTCAAAGAGGTACAAGTTAAGTGATGACAAGACAGCATCTTATACCTTTTGAATTTAGAAAATTTTAAGAAAATAATAATTCTCTGTGTTGGAGAGAAGGTGGTAAATCTGATGTATTTATATGTTGCTTGTGGCAGGTGAAGTTATTCTGATTTAGAAAGCAAATTTGATAAAATAATCAAGAATCATAAAAATGTTTATTACCTCTGACTTAATGATCCCCTCCAAAAATTTATCTGAAGAAAAAACCCTTAAGGAAAAATGTACCTCCTTCCACCACTAAATCTTGAAAGTGGAAAAAAAGTGTACATATTGATTGAATTTGTGAAGATTAAAAATTATAGCATTAGTCCTAGTAAGGAAAGAAAGGGAAGCAATAGAAAATATCCAGTCATTGGTGGAGATGGTTAAGTAAATTATGATAGGTACACTCTAAGGAATATTACACATCTGTTAAAATGATCATTATGGCCACTATGTAGGAACATGGAAAATGGTCATAGTGGCAAATGAAAAACAGTAGGAGGCAGATTCATACCTGGGCTAAGTAATATTTCAACCATGTCCCAAGATACACATGCATATGGACCCAGACTACAAAGGAACTCAGGGAAATGAAAACAGTTGGTATATTAGGGTCATGGGATTGTGGGTGATTTCTTTTTCTTTTTCTTTTTCTTACCAATGTCCTATTTAGCAATGAATAAAAATATAGAAATGAAAACATGAACAGGCAGTCGCAGACGTGAATTATATTCATAAAGCACTGTTGCTTGTTGGAAGCTGCCCCTTTCCCCACTTTGTCCTCAGACTCCTTGTTTAGATGAGCAGCAAGTGACTGGAATTATCCGACCTTCATTGGAACACAATCAGTAGAAGAAAGTACTGCTTTATGTGAAGAGATTTATTCTGTGATGGTTGGCAGGAGAAAGGATGTACAAAGACTCTGTGTGGGAAGATTCAGCAGAGGTAGTGGGAATGAAAGAGGAGGCCATCTGGTAGAATGTGCTGTGGCAAATTAAACTGCAGATTATGAACATGAAATACCAGAAGAAAATCCAAATGCAGTGGACTTGGAAAAAGCCCAGCTGAAGCACTATAAAACAAATCAACTACAGACTGACAGTATGCCACTCATAAGCTCAGATATGCCCATTACCAAGGAGAACATCATTCAAGCCAGATTTTGCAGACCACATTCTATGTGGATTTCCCTTAGGGGAAAAAAAATCAACAAACTGCCCCCCAACCCCCGCCGCGCACACACACAGATGCCTTAGACGGAGCTGCTGTTTCAATGAATATGGTAAATGCAGAATTAATAGGAAGGCATTGGGTTTGATTTGAGAGTCGTGTTCGTTGGTGAACTCTAACACCCAAACCAGACATGTATGTGGATATGCACTGTGTTTCCTTCCTACCCTCCATGCATCCCTTCCATCCTCCCTTCCTTCTCTCCCCTGACCCCCGCCTTTTCTTTCCTTCTTTTCCTAAGCAGTTCTGGTCCCTACCCTTTAGTGAATATTCAGCGACTTCTGCTTTTTCCCACCTTTTGTGCTTTGACTGCTTCCATTAGAGTGTTGATAAATTTGTCACGATCCTTGTCTGTATAGAGTTCTTGCTGTATTTCAAACCTCTTTATGGCAGCTCTGCTGTTAAGTGTGCTTTCAATGACACCATGGTTCTGCTGTGGCTTTGGAGTGGGTTTGGTTTTCTTTCCAAAGAGATAGCTCCATGTGATGGCTTGATTGAGGAGGGGCACAAAAGCAGTGGATGTGTTTGAAAGGCTGTCACTGGGAAGAGGGACTTGGATATTTCCCATGTGGCTAGAAAGAACACAATAAATCCCAGTGGGAGGTGGATTTCAACTCTGGAAAAGGAAGCACCTTCTAATATAGCAGGTCAAAGATGGTATGGGTTATTTCCAGGGCCGACATGTCTGGGTGTACAATTTGTTCATTGTACAACGGTACCTGGCTACGGAAATGAATGAGAGATGAGATGCAGCCCGTGCTTTGCTCACTAAGCTCTGGATTTCGGAATGGGGCCATGTCAGCCGGGAGGAAGGGGTGCCTGGAAAGAGCATCTTTGAGGCTTCCACATAGAGGCACCACATGTGCTAGGGGTAGCCCCAGCTGCCCCAGGAGGGGAGTGCCTTCTCTCCAGTTCGATTGTTAGCAAGGAGAGAATGGCTTAGCTTACACACTAGAGGAAGTGTTCGCTTTTCCCCAGCATCACCTCATTTCCCAGATGTGCTTTGACTCTACCACCCTACCGAACAATCCCCTTCTCTCACCTTGTCTGTGGCCATCTTGCGTCTTCTCATCTCACATATGCTAACAACATCCGCATTAAGACTCCCACCTTCTTGGAGATGGGTAGGTGCCATTACGCACAGTGCTGGGTTCAATTCTCATTTCGGAGAATGTGCCTTCTCTCTTTTTTGTTGCAGAAGATCAGCACCCCATTCTGGCCCACCCCCTAGTGCTTTGTAACGACTGCAGGGGATAATGCAAACTGAATGCACTTTGAAAACGGTTAAGAAATGTCATTACTTGTATTATTAAATGAGACCCTGTAACATTAGGTAATCAACAGGCTCAGAACTCCACTAAAGACACTAATATGTCTTTAGTGGCGACAAGTGCTGCTTGTTTTGTCATCAGGAATTCCCCAACCACTGCAGTACATAGCTGAGTTTCTATTCATCAACCCCCGTGCAGGGCTGACATCCACACCATCATCTGGCTCTCAGGGTATAGCATTTGGTAGTTTAGTCATCCTTTTGTGTGTACATTTTGTTTTCCCCAAATAGACTGCAAACTCCTGGCGCTGGGTGCCATGCCATATACTCTCTTGGAATTCCCAACAGGACGTCATGTAATACATACTTTTTGAGTTGAACTGAATTAATTCTTCCTTTTTACTTCTCTCCCTCCCTTCCTTCAAGAAATATTTTCTGAGTGTCTACCGTGTTTCAGTCATCGTTCTAAGGAACAAAGCAGACAAATGTCCCTGCCTTCGTGGAGCTTTCTACTCTTGTCCCGATCTGCCTTTTACTAGTTGTGTGTGGCCTCAACCAAACCACTTTTGTCTCTGGGACTGTGTACCCTCCTGTGTATACTAAATGTTTCCATCTTTCCTTCCTATTGTTTTTTCTTCAACCATCTTCTCCACCTTTACTTGCTTTCTTGGTCACGTCTTTATTTTCCCACAATTCAAAATCTTGAGTACTAGAAGGAAAATAACAAGGATGCCCTTTTTCATATGACTCATCTCTGGGTATTTCTATAGCTCTATTTGCCTAGATCATTCTTTTCTCTTTCTCTGTTATAGATTTTTTTTTTAGCCCAAAGACAGTGCCTATTTTATTTCCACCTTGAGTGCCCAGTTCACAATGTGCTTTTACTCAGTTTTTCATGTATTACTTTGGATTTTCTCCCATTACAGCATCAACCTTCTTTTGTTTATTTCGTTTAGTCTTCTGTACTGAGAGCAGCTCCCAGAGTTATAGCCTTGGATTCTCGAGCTGCAGGAGATTGCTTGTTTAACCATGATCAATCCTCAGGAGAAAATTGGGTCTTTTTTCTCCTATAATTTTATTTGTTTAAATCTTGACTGCTTATAGTAAATATCCTCTCAGAGATAATTTCATTTCCAAATAATTTGGTATCTGATTTGATGCAGCTTGAGTGTTTATTTTGGGGATATCGTTTTTCTTTTATAATGAGTTTCCCACAATAGCTTTGTTTAATGTTGTCACATCTTCTTTTTGCCAGGCTGCCAGCAGGATTCTGGTTAGCTTTCCTGGAGTAATATTAGTTTACTAGTAGTAATTAGCTCTCAAGAAAGTTCTTTGTTAGCAGTAGCATTTGGTTTTCACCAAAAAAACAAAAACAAAAACCTCCAATTTAAAAAATGTGATTAATTTAAAAATTTTTAAGGAAATATGATACATTTACTCCTATATAATTTTTATAGTGTTTGCAATCCAGTGATCATTTTCATATTATTTAAGTTTCAGTTTCAAGATGCTAAGGTAGATTTATATTTACATATTTTCTAAGTCAGGAGCTAAATGTATTCTTTTAGGAATGTATACTAATTCAGGTTTATTTATTAAATGAGCTTGGTCTAGGGAGATGAAGCTTCTATTTTCAATTCATAATTTCACACATGTCGTTTAAATTTACGTGAGAACTCTAATAATGACCTGTCTTTGGTGGTTGTTTCCAAGATGCCATGAGCATTGTAATTAGCAATAAGGAAAGCACTGACCAGCTCAGGGAACCACATATTAGTTGCCTGGCATGAAAAGGAAATACTTCATTTCAGAAAGTCACTTTTCTTCTTAAGCAAGGAACAGTAAAAGTCACTTTAAACTGTTTCAAATGAATTCCATATGGCAACTGGGATGCATCTCAAGATTTGGGCCATGTAAATTTGAGGCACCTGGGAGAAGAGAGTTGACTCCAGTCCAACAACTTCACAAATTTCTACTTAGTAAATCACTGGGAACCGCTTATTCTTATTCTTGTTCTTGTTCTTATTCTTATTCAAATCAGTTGTTTCATTTCAATACATCTATAGAAGGTAATCTTCTTGCTGTGTCTTCATAGGGTGGAAGGGTGAGGGAGCTTTCTAGGACCTCTTTTATAAGGGCACTAATCCCATTCATGAGGGCTCCACCCCCATGACCTAATCACCTCCCAAAGGCCCCACCTCCAAATACCATCACATTGGGGATTAGATTTCAACATGAATCTTGGGGGGACAAAAACATTCAGTCTGTGGCAGTTTTACTTCCAGATTCATGGGTCTGGAAATGTTACACACATGTATGGTTTATGCTCTTTAAAATGCTTTTGCACTGATCTCAATTTTATTCTGCCTAGTGGGGCAGGGATTCTCCATTTCATAGGTGAAGACATTGACTTACTCGAGGGTCCACTGTGCGTTAGAGACAGAAACTGGGACTAGAAGCACAGTTTTTCTTTTTCCACAGCACTCGGCCATTGCAACTACGTTTTGCCCTTTCACTCACATTGACATTAATAGGTTAGTACCAAAATCCTTTAAGACACAGGAGGAGTAATTAAGTTTCAGTCTCCTCAAACAAGATATCCATCTATAAAAAGATGGATGTTGTAGGACCATGAAGATGGCAGTCTTAAAAAAAATCTCAGCAAAGAATAGTGTTGTGACTAGCGATGGAATGAAAGCTGTGAGAATTGCACAGATTCCAAAATGCTTTTAAACCAGGCTGCTGGTCCTCTTTCCACATGGGGAGTGTGGTTGTGTGGTTTGTGGGTATTTGTTTGTCCCTAAGTGGCTCTTGAGCTCCTGCTTCAAGCCTCCCACAGTCCCAGCCCAAGGCTCACAATGCCTTACCCCCCAGGACACAATTCATTTACAATCACAATGTAACATTTTAGAAGACTTGGTGTTTTGGGGCAACAGTGGGTCCAACTCTTGATTATTTACAGTCTGATTATCCTTGTTGGAGAATATTCTGCCTCATTTTGCTTCCCGCTGTCTGCATGCCTACCTTTTATTTTGTAAGCTCCAGCTTCAAAGTCTGTAGGATTGGAGAGGGGAGGATGGATGGAAACAGTTTTACTTTCTTACAGCTCTTGCAAGTGAAAATAGTTAAATGAGGATGGGGCTGACACTCTTGGTATGGTGTGTTGGGAGATTGTGGATTTCAGTTACCTGTGCTCATGCTGTTGCCCAGGACTACAAATTATCGGCAGCTGGCTCTAAATGAAAGCCTAGATAAATCTTGATTTGAAGCTACCTAGTGTCTTCAGGATGGCAGGGAAGGTCTCCAACAGGCGGCAAAGACTGGGGCTCTCAGCCGTGTGTTGGCCTCCCATTTGGAACCTCTTTCCTGCTTTCATCAGAACCTTGACACGTAAATGACTAACTTGCTGTGGCATCCATTTATCCATTTTATAGAATGGCTGTAGGTAAGTACAGGGCCATAATGTGAATCCTATACTGGGATGGGTCCCCAGGCTCATTAACTGATGACAGGTTAGGAGAAGACTTTGACACCTACAGATTCATTAGAGAGCTGGGCAGATTTATGTCAAGGAGGTCAGCCTTGGAAACTTGATGAATTTCTGTGGGTGGATGGCAGTGCAGATAGGCAAGAATGATGCTTTAAATTGAATCTGCATCTGCACCAAGAATGTTTTGCTATAGTACTGCCTGTCCCAAATCCTATTTGAAGAGGAAAGTGAATAACATATTGATAGTCTTTCTGAAACGGATTAGAAATAGGGCTAGAAATCAGAAGCTGAGAAGAGGGATATACAAACATTTATAAAGGTGGACCCTAATAAATGGAGTGTACTATGATTACATTAATAACAGACAATGTCTTATGCTATTATACATAATGTTAAAGCCCCTCTTTGGTTACTTCTACCCTTGCTGACACCACGGCAGTTTTGGAGGCTGCTGGTGGAGGGAAATAGGATGAAAATTTCTTGGAGTGTATCTTTTCAATAATGCAAAAGACATAGACCAGTGTTTCTCACCTTTGTTTTCATGATCATCCCTGTAAGGAAGAAGGTTAAATTCAATTTAACTTATCCCTAACAATAGCAATTAAATACTAAGGAGTAAGATTTTGGCCGGGAGGAGGGTAGGATTGGATTGTGAAGGGCCACAAACCACTGTAATATCTGAGATTTTTATTCACCCTCCCTAAGAATGAATTTTCTTCCCCTCGTGGGCGATATTGCCCTTGTAGAAAATGCATGATATAGATCTGTGAAACCAGACAATTTGTGAAGTGATATTTAATTGTCCCTAGTTATGGATATTGTTTCCACCGCCCACATTAGTTATCTCCAACAGGAGGGCAGTAACGCTGCTTAGGTTCTTACCGTGTATTCGATACTTCCCAGGTGATGTTTCACTTAATTCTCACCACAACTCTGAAGTTGAGAGGTTAAGCGATGTTCCCAAATTCACACAGTGGCTTGAACCCAGGTCTTTCTGATGCCAGAGATGGCGATCTTTCTATAAAGGAGGGTGTTTATTTCTAAAGTTGATTTTGGAATCTCTGAATTGCCTTTTGGATACAGTTGCATAGAGGTAGAAGTGAGAAATTTGATTAGAACTAAATTTTGTCTCTCTCTCCTCCCATCCCCATGGGTTAAAATGTGCTTCTTAGTATGGAAGTAACTAGGAAATAGTTATGGAACCATTTGGAAATAACCTTAGTTTCTTGATCTGTGTGGAGATCTTAGCACCTCTGTGAATTGCATACATTGGATATGGTTAATAATCTAACAAAGATTTTATAGATCTTATACTAGCCTCTACATAGATTCATGGCTCTGCATTTTACCGAAAATTGACTTCCAATTGTGGAGTTGGAAGAGGACAATAGATGACAAAGAATGTTACACAAATAGCAGAGCCATGATCACTTGCACAGAATTGGTAAAAAAAAAACAAAAAACCAAAAACCCCAAAAACCAAAACCAAAACGGGGACGGGGGGCAGGATAAGCTGATTTTCAACATGCAGTGCCTGAGAATTAGCTCTGCACATAAAACCGAGCCAGGATACTTTAACCTGGCTCTGGGGAGAGAATACATCAGGTTGTATTTCACGTGGCTGTGTATGATGTGGAAGTGTGTGTGTGTAGATGTAGAGAGCCGTTTCTTGTCTGGACTTTTTAGCCTTTATATTTAAAGTAAATTATGCCCATACATATGTATGTGTAGATTTCCCACCTGTGCTCTCACAGATGTTCTCTAACACACCCAGCCCCCAACCCTTTCTTTCTCCCCACTTGGCAGTGGTGCAAGTAAACAAAACTAGAAATACTGGGTCCCACAGTAGTTAGTAACTGATTGGTAGGTGCTCCTCTCATTTTAGACATGGAGAAATTGAGGTCCTCAGATGCCACACAAAGTGAAATTCAGCTTGCCTGACTTGAACTGGCATATTGCATTGTCTGTCTGCCATAATTGTTCCTGACTCTTTGCTTCTTAGAAAAAGAGAGAATGCAAAAATATGTTGGCAGCTTCATCTGGTGGCCAGAGAACAATTCTGGGCCAGAGGTAAGCTTTAAAGTGAACAAAAAGTGGGGAAAGTTGACTCACCAGAGCATGTCATTTTTAACTTAATAATACATTGGTTAGAAAATAGACTTCAAGAAAATGGAGATCTTTCTTGCAAAAATATTTTTAAAATAAAAATTTGAGGGCTTCCCTGGTGGCGCAGTGGTTGAGAGTCCGCCTGCCGATGCAGGGGACACGGGTTCGTGCCCCGGTCTGGGAAGATCCCACATGCCGCGGAGCGGCTGGGCCCGTGAGCCATGGCCGCTGAGCCTGCGCGTCCGGAGCATGTGCTGTGCAACGGGGGAGGCCGCGGGAGTGAGAGGCCCGCGTACCACAAAAAAAAAAAAAAAATTAAAAAAAAAATAAATAAAAATAAAAATTTGAGAGAATATTATAAAATCATATACCATATCTTTCCCCTAACACAAAACTCCACTGAAATTTGACTTTTGGTTTTGGGAAGCCAAAAGTCGATCCATCTCAATGTAGAAGATGAACAAGTGATTGCTAGTCTGTGGAGAGAGCCTTCTGCTAGGAGGTGGCTGACTGGGTCCTGGGTCCTAACTTGTTTTTCCATGGACATGCTGTGTGACCTTGGTCAGGTGAAATCACCTCTCTGGACTTTGATATCTTTTTCTGTAGTTGTGTATACAAAGTTCGTTTGATAGATAATGAAATATCCTTGGTTGATATGAGGTAGGTACAATAAATATGGATCAAACCTTATTATTTGTGTATTAGGTAAAGCAGAGCTGTTGACATTCACAGTGTCACCAAGTGAGTAATTTATAAAATCAGTGTGCCCCATTGAAACATTTCTACCTTTTCCAGATTTTTAATTTTATTGAATACTTGGGTTCTGCTTAGGGTGAATGCAGAAAAGTATTGTTTTTGCAGTGCTAATATTTGTAGTACAATGGTTCCTATAGGTGATCTAATGTGGGCTTCTGTGATTATAATGATTTTGATTTGAAAAGACAGTTGTGTTTGGCTGGCAACCTCCCCCCTTGATTTTTTCCATATAAAGTTCTTTGGCTCCTTGGAAGCCATGCTGTACAGTATGTGTAGTTGGAATAGCTTCTGCTCCTTGCATCCAGGTTTTTGACTGTGTCTTTGCATTGTCAGTGGGAGGGCTGGAGAGTTAATATGCTGTGTTGCCTGAAGGCATAAAGGCACAAATTATTTCTGCAATCAAAAGTCACCACGAGGAATTTATTACAAATTATAACAGAGAGAAAAGCAGACACTAAAAGGAGATTTTTATCTTTGTTTGCTTTTTATTTCAATGGCTTGCTGAGCTTTATCGGTATTTAATGAAGAAGGAAAAAGAAGACCTCTTGAAACCAATGCCTTTGAATTTTATCTAGTTCCAAGATTCCCCCTCCCACAGACACTTTTTTTTCTTTTTTTTGCGTGACTAGCTCAAGGACAAGGAGATTTCTTTTTTTCCCCTTTTAAGATAAGCTGTAATGGAACCTGGGCACATTTGAGAATGTGAAATTCAGCTACATTCATCTGTATTATTTAGAAAGAACATAGGACTCTGTAAGCATGCATTTTCTCATCACAGTTGGCCCTTCTATCTGTTTGCTTGTGACTGACCTTCGCAGTTATTGGGATGTTGGTATTTAAGAAGGTGCTGTTTCTAGAGTTGGAAACCTCTGTGCTCCCACCACTTTAGGGTTTCCTACCTGAATGCTGTTGGCTTTCAGTAATAGGTTTCAGTAAGGAGGCTCCTGGGGTCGGCATAGAATTTTCTTGATGGTCCCTGTTGAGTGATTACCGGCTGTATATCCTAGACCTCTTACCTATGTTTCAGGAGTGAAGAGACCGCCCATTTGCTGTTCCCAAGAGTCCATGGCACAAGTCTATGAAAATGGCCCAGTGACCGCCAGGTGAATGCATGCTGAGCGTCACAAAAGCCAAGTGCCAGGAAAGTAGAAGGCCCCACTCCATGGAAGAGGGCCAGGAGTGCTAAAGGGCGCTCTTCCTTTGAACAGAAAGGATCTGGAAAATGGTTTTCTTTGTTTCCGTTTGAGAAGGTGTTGGGCATGGGCTGATGCCAGACGGCATCCTGTGACAGGCTCACGGCCATGGCAGCTACTCTAGCGGGGCATATCTCCAGGCACCGAGGCAGTGCTGAGGGAGGCAGATTGGAGGACCATATTCCTCCCAAAGGTAGTGAGAACAGGTGATCTTTTTGAGCCCATGTTAAGCCTGGTACTGGGTAAGGTAGGCAGCTTCGGTATGTATGCTCTCACAGGGCTGCCTTCTTAGCCTGCTCTGAAAAGAGCACGGTGTTGGCAGCGTTCCGTTCGCATACTTGTGAGAATCTCAGGGCTGGAGGAGCTCTTAAAAGTCATCTACTCCACCCACTCACCCCCATCTGATGCACCAGCTGCTTCTACAACCAAGTTGTCATCCTTGCCTATGCGTGATGCTTTCAGAGACAGGGCCCTCGGAACGCATTCCATACATCAAGTTGAAATGTTCTTCCCAATTGCTCCCATCTAGCGGTGCTAGCTGGGCTTCTTGGAAACACACAGAAATCTAATTGTTCTGCATTATGCCAGCCTTTCAGAGCTTTGTGTGCCATCCCACTGCCACCCTTTCTAGTCTGGTTTGGGTTCTTTCAAGTGGCCTCTAATGCAGTAGAGATGAAGCAGAGAGGAATAAAAGGATGACTTTGAGATAACAGGGGAAGGGTGTTCCCCTCTCTCTCAGTCAGAGCATGGTTGGTTCACGTGAACAAGAGAAGGGCTTGGGATGAAGCGTGGCCCAACCATTCCTCTGATAAAGCAGTTTGGATTTTTCCTCTCCCTTTCAGTCCCTTTGATAAAAATAGGCACCTGTATTTCTGTACCCCTCTTGACCACGTTCAGATATGCTCTCCCTGTGCTGCTTTCTCCTTTCTCTGTCTACTCTCCCTAGCTTTAAGAATGCAGCCCCAACCCTGTTAGTTTCATTAATGGCATTCTTGTACCAGAGATTCCTCTAAGCCACACGTGTCCATATTCCTTCCATATTCCTAACCTGTACTTGTGAAGGTAGATTTGTTGACACGTATCAGAACCTTACACTTATTTCTGTTTAATGTCATCCAGTGAGAAATCACATCACTATAGCTCGTTGAGATCTTTGGGACTGGCCAGATTGGCACACACCATCAGCCAGCCCATTTTCAGTACTTTCAGCTTCACAAATGAGCCTCTGTTGCTTCTGATGGACAGTTATTACCAAATTCAGAGACCTTTCCTCTTACCTAATGCAGATTGTTCTCCTGGACTGACATGGACTTCCGTGGCAGATGGGCTGGTGATCATTAAGAAGGGCTAGGCTTCATCTCCTTTTCTTTTTTACTTTTTTGGTACTCTCAGACTTCCCTAATAGAGAACTGGTGTGATCTAGAATGACATTTGTATCCACTCTTGTCCAATCAGATTAGCAAGAGAGAGAGTTTAGCTAAGCGCCACTGCTCTGCAAATGGAACCTCCAAATGCCACATCAGCAGAAGGAGAAGTATTGACCTCCGTAGTGCCTGGGGGAAAAAAACAGTGGTGACTAGATTGTTGCTTGGCAAAATCCATTCACTCCAAGCGCTATTCCAGGGCTATTAGCTCTACTTGCCTAGACAGAGATGGAGAGAACCACTGCTAATGGTGGATGCATCCTGCTGTCTCTACTGTGATCTGTTTGAAGGAAAACTTTCTTGCCTCTATTCTGATTTCTGCATCAGGCTGGGCTCCAGTTGTGCCAGTTGCTAGCTTAATGACCAGATTGTCTCCACTGTTGGTCAAGATCATCAGACTCTCATTTCAGCTTTCAAGTATATTATATCCCACAGACAAATCACAAGAGATGAGCTTGGTATGAGAACCCTACTAAGGCATTTCTGATGTCTTATTTATTGGGCATCGATAGAGAATGAGCTATTCCACTCGAGTGAAATTAACTATTAACGGAAATGTTTTGCTTCCAAGGGCTAAAAGTGCAATTTTTGATCCTAACTTGTAGAGCAGAGGTCAGCAAACGACAGCTGGCAAGCCACATCTGTCCTGTTTTCTGTCTTTCTAGAAGACACAAGCTAAGAATGGGTTTTACATTTTTGTATGGTTGAAAAAAAAGTCAAAACAAGACTATTTTGTGACATGTGAAAATTATATGAAATTCGCATTTCGGTGCCCAGATATAAAGGATTATTAGAACACAAGCCACAGTTATTTGTTTACACGTTGCCTATGCTGCTTTCTTGAAGTAAAAGCAGAGTTGAGTAGCTCAGGTTTTTCTGTAACATCTTACAAACTTTTTGGCCAACCCAATATTTACTATCTAGCCTCTTATAGGAAAAGCTTGCCAACCCCTGGTCTAGAGCATACTTTTTAAAAATAACTCTTCATTTTGTGACTTCTAATCTGTTGGGAGCTGGGAAGATGAACTTCTTATGAATAACATGTTTAATGGGAGTCTTTTGGTGTCTGAGTGTGGACTCGAGGAACTGTGGAGAGTTTTGAGACTGCTAAATGAGGCATCTATTTCTATATGTAAAATTGCAGTCTTGGAGCTGGAAGGAATATTTCAAGAAGCTCACTAAAGTTGCTGTGTTGGGCGTTTCTGGATTCTTTATACTCATCTAATAGCCTCTCAACCTAGGGTTGTACAGTAACTTCTAAAGTTCATAGGCATTTTAAAGGAGTGCCTCCTTCTTCTGAATAGATCTGAAGGTTGTTCAGTTTGTTACGTTCAGTCAGCAGAATTCTTGTGCATTTCCTATGTGCCAGTCAGTAAGTGTGGAGACCTTTCTCTGAGATTTTCCCAGATGTGGAATCTTAGGGGACTTCTACCTCAATTTCTTTGAAATGAACCTGGTATTAAATTATTATTATTATTTTTTGCTTATGGCCATTTGTCTCCTTTATATACACAGAGATAATAGGAAACTAACTTTGAAATTTCAGCTGCTTGTTTTATATATATGAATTAAATCTTTTAACTGGGAAAAAATCCTTGAGATTTATTCATCTATATAATTTTTATCCTTAGAATTAATTCTAAGGTTAATCAGTGATTGAGACTCATCCTCTAAATCAACCCCACCTCTAGATAAACACAATTATATATTTATTATAAATATTATTATTATGTATATATATTTCTATGTAATTAATATTTATTTCCCCCCAGAACCTTGGGTTTAAACTCTAGAGAGACTATTACAGCACCCAGAACATTATATTTTAGTAGTTCATTTTGGATGCCAGGACTATAGTTTATTCTCCTTTGTATCCCAAGCATTCAAGTACCATGCTCAGCACATAGTAGATACCTGTTAAATGTTTATTGAATTGAATGAAATTGACTTTCATTAAGACAATATCCTTGAGATTTCTTCATCCATATAATTTTTATCCTTAGGGATTTATCAGTGATTGAGACTTATCCTCTAAATATCTCTGGCATCTCACGAATATTGTCAGGGGCGAGTTTATGCTAGATCTGCATTAGGGCAGTGGTATTTTTCTTTTTTAAACATCTTTATTGGAGTATAATTGCTTTACAATGGTGCGTTAGTTTCTGCTTTATAACAAAGTGAATCAGCTATATATATACATATGTTCCCATATCTCTTCCCTCTTGTGTCTCCCTCCCACCCTCCCTATCCCACCCCTCTAGGTGGTCACAGAGCACCGAGCTGATCTCCCTGTGCTATGCGGCTGCTTCCCACTAGCTATCTATTTGACATTTGGTAGTGTATATATGTCCATGCCACTCTCTCACTTCGTCCCAGCATCCCCTTCCCCTTCCCTGTGTCCTCAAGTCCGTTCTCTACGTCTGCGTCTTTATTCCTTTCCTGCCTCTAGGTTCTTCGGGACATTTTTTTTCTGTTTTTAGTTTCCATATATATGTGTTAGCATACGGTATTTATTTTTCTCTTTCTGACTTACTTCACTCTGGGCAGTGGGTTTTGATCCCACTTTTGGGGTTCCTGTGGTGTCGGGAAGGGACCAGGGGAGTAAAAAGTGGTTGGCTGGGAGGTCAGTTCTCATTCTGCTGACAGCCAACCTGACTGGGCACCTCATTTGGGAGCAGAGTGGAAGGCAGACGCAGTAGCAGCTCTGAGAGAAATGAGAGGAGAAGAGAAAGGGAATAATTAGCTAAAGAAGGAAGACCCTTAATAAAACTTAGATCCAGAGCTTAGGGTTCAAAACTTACATACCCAGTTAGACAAGAAACGTCGTTATTTGCACCTGCAGATCAAGACGGAGAGTATGCAAAGTATGAGTATGAAAAGACCTTAGAGACCCGGGTTTCCAGCCCTCTAGAGCGGTGGTTCTTAACCTGGTTGGTCCACAGGTTTCCTGAAGAGGCTAGGTGTCTAGACATCTTTCTGGAGAGGGGATTCAGAGCTTTCATTATTTTCTAGGAGGCCCAGGATACCCTCCCATCCCCCCCCCAAAAAAAGGTTCAAAACCAGCTCTCTAGATATGTGACCTCCCCATAGGGACTCTGATTAATAGTGGTTGAACGGTTTCATTTAAACCTTTCAGTAATGGTGAAGGTCTGACTTTGTGAGGCTGCACAGCTGGAATTGTTAGGAAGTTTTTCCTCACATCAAGTGGCAATTTATCTCTGTGTAACTTTCCCCCAACTCATCTTATTAGTTTGGTTTCTGTCCTCTAAAGGAACGGAAAATCAGTTCTGCTCCTCTTCCGTGCTGCAGTCCTTTGAACATAAGAACAGTTGTTAGGCCTTCCTCAGGGTGACTTCCCCAAGCCAAAGAGCCTTTCCGAACCTCATATACCTGTGGCTTCCAGACTCTTCCCTGTGTGTGGGTTTTTGTCTAGTGTGTCGTTGTCCCTCATAAGGTCATGGCAGCTAGAACTGAAGATAGTGTTCTTTTTTTAAAAAATATTTATTTGGTTGCATCGGGTCTTCGTTGTGGCATGTGAACTCTTAGTTGCAGCATGCATGTGGGATCTAGTTCCCAGACCAGGGATTGAATCCGGGCCCCCAGCATTGGGAGAGCAGAGTCTTAACCACTCACTGTACCACCAGGGAAGTCCCCGAAGATAGTGTTCTTTGGGTGTTCCGACCAGCACAAATCAGAAAACGATTATAACCCCATTGTTCTAGCTAAAATATTTCTATGAATGACTAATTCATTCATTTTTGTGATAGCCACTTCACTCTACTACGGATTCATGACGATCTGACTGTTGATTTGCCAGCATGTCCTTCGACGTGTTTGTAGGTTTGGCTCATGGATCTATTTATATCCACTATTCTAGCTGGAAAGATCAAATTATGATAATGAAAAGTTACTGTCATTATCAAAAAAAAAAAAAGTCATCGCATGGGTGCCCAAATTGGGGCAATTGTGTGCATGTATGTAGATGAGTACGTTTTCCTTCAGGAATTAAAAAAAAAACACCTCACTTTACCTTTATTATTCTTATTGCTAAAGAAATCCTGACATTTTTCAGAGTAAACACCAAAAACACATGTGAGTGGTACAGTATTTAGTAAGAATGTTCAGACGTGAAAATACGTAAGTGATTTATTTATCATATGATCAATTATTTGTTTGTGAAGGAATTTTTAGGATTTTTATTTGGAAGTCCTGGGGATATAGTGGTAAACATCAGTTCAGGTAGCATTCGGGACATTAAATAGATATAAGTATGAAGAATTTATTTGCAGTAGAAAATGGTCACTTGTCATTTATAAGATGAGGAAGTGAGAGCCAAGTAGGAGGTGGAGATACCTCCTCCCTACTGACGCACTAAAAAGAGTGACTACTGCTAGGGCTATCTGGAGTGGAACAGAGCCAAGAAGCCCACTGAGTGGCATGTGTGTCCAAAGAGCTGTAAGTAAAAGGCAAAAGTGTCCTTGTGTCAATGTGTAGTGGCTCTGCTCCTTAGAGAAAGAAAGAAAATGGTTTCTTAATGTCATTTTCTTCTAAGTGGCTTGCTGTTAAATCATTAGCTATAGATCCAGATACTTGTAATGCAGCTACAAATCTCCCTCTGGTCCCAAGTCTACAATGAATTATAGGCAAGGACCGGGCAGGTAGAATAGGTGTAATCATCCCAGGTGTGACAGGACCCTCACATGGGAATACAGTCATCAGGATTCGAATCCTGCAGCAGCTTCTTTCTGTTGGGTGCACTGATTACCAGTGAGGGGATTCTGTGTGTCTGGAAAGCTTCCGTGTGCATTCGCAGAGCCATCATAACCAGAGCCCAGGGAGGGGGGAGCGAGGGGAGGGGGGAGAGCAGGCCAGCCTCGAAGCACTGTTTTCTCTCTGTCCTCCTCTCTCGGGATTTTCTGGGAATAAAAAGGAAAAGATTTTTCTGATAGTTTAGCAAAACATTTAATTAGAAGTGGTAATGAAAAGTCATCACAGAAGCACAGTACATTTGTATGATGAGTTAGACTTAACATATTTAAGGGTACTTGCCCACAAGCTATTTGGTGATTAGAGAACAATCTACTGAAGTGGCAAACAAACAAATACAATCACTCTGTGAAAAATGAATATGCTTAAATTAGCTGCATATAATTCCTACAAAACCAAAACTGAACATATATGGTCCCCACAACGAGGCGGAAAACCTTGTCAGGGAGCGTTTGCCAGCCTGAGCTGTCATTTATGTCTCTCCAAGGAATGGCTTAGAGCCGAGTCTGGCCGCTGGCAAGCTGTAGGGTGAGTTGATCTGTTCAGTCAAAACTGGTTGATGTAGTGACCGAATTTCGCTAGTGTTTTTATTTTTCCCCTTCATACAGACAAAACCTCTAAATTCATTGGGTTGAATTTTTCTAACCTTTAATCATTTGTATTTGATATCATGTCTTCATAGCCAGTTTCCTACTTACTCAGTTTCTTTCATCTTCAATCTTCTTAGACTTTAAGAGATACAGTTACTTCATCTTTCCTTTGATCTTTACCTGATGGGTGTGTCAGCTGTGTCCATCAGTTTCACCCACCTATTTCTCTGAAAACACGAGATAAAATGTTGAACCTATTACCATAGGCCTATGGATTATAAAAATAACAAGCTGATTTAGTTTTAAAAAACTGTGCTTTGTGAAAATAATCAGTAAAGCTGCCTCTTTGTCTTAGTAAAACCTGACACATGGTTGCTTGCCTATTTTTTTACTTTTCAATTGGCTATACGAGTATCAAGTTAAACTGAAGGCTACTTCTGAAAATCTTCAGGAGAGGGGCTTCCCATTTTATATGGTAGGTCACTCAGTTGACTGTTGTAGCCAGAACCCCTTCAGTTTGCTCTTAATTTTATTGAGAGCCTCATTGCCAGCAAGAAGGCTCCTTCCTTGTCCAGTCTGATAAATGAGCTTCATTGCCAGCAATGCCTCTGTGCCCTTGAACTCCGTAATCTGTATCGTGCCTGTGGTTGCTCCCTATGGAAGGGTCAGTGGTCTCTCTGCTGCCCAGTTTAATACCCATTAAGGATATTCACAAGACGTAAAGAGTCTCCCACAGAGGAGGTGCTGGAGGAGTACTTGTGGAATATATGGAGGCTCCAGGGTGGAGCAACTGAGCAATATTTATGCTGATTATAGATAATTTCTTGATTTGGGAAAAAGTCAAACTCCAGATAAGAAAAGCAGTCCCATTGGAGACCTTTGGGGAAATGAGCAATAAATCTAACAGGCTTCTTTGGAACTCTCCAAAAACTAGTAAGTCACAAGTTTTTACTTCTTAGGTGGCTCTACCTAAGAGTCTAGTTCATTATTTCTAGTAAAAATAACTTAGAGACTGAATTTCTTTCAAAGGATAAAATTTGGTGAGTGTGTGAGATCATGCAGTTTTATTTCTCTCACATGGGCTTTTAAACCATTTATAACTAGAACTAAGAGCAACTTTGTTGCACTTAAAAAAATGAAGCTCTGTAAGCCTACTGCTTCCTGCTGACCTGCTGCAGTTTTCAAATTGCTTTGGGATTTTTATGAACCATCCCAGTGAAGTTCATCAGAAACAAACACGGTTTACATGATATATGAGAGAGAAATATAAAATGTTCAACATAACCATTTTATTATTAAAAACAGGGAGGCTATAGCTTGATTTAAGAATAAGTCCTAGGGAATTCCCTGGAGGTCCAGTGGTTGGGACTCTGCACTTTCACTGCTGAGGGCCCAGGTTTGATCCCTGGTTGGGGAACTAGGACCGTACAAGACATGTGGCGCAGCAAAAAAAAAAAAAAAGTCCTAACATTTATGCGTGTTTGTGGCTCTATGTATGTATTAGAATTGGTGTCAGTTCCCAGTCATGGCCAGATAAGGGCATAATGGTTATAGAAAGAGCAAAGTAGAAAGAGTGGGAGCGGGGTTGGGGAGGGAAGGGAAAGAGAAAAGGAGAGTAAAATAAATATTTAATGAGCACCCCAAAGGTGTCAGGCACTGTGCTAGGCGTTTTCACACACAATTTCATTTAATCCTCGAACTATCCTTGCAGTGTACACACTTTTCAAATTCCAATAATATGAATAAAGCATTTGGCAAGACCTTTTTAGAGAGAGGGAGAGGAGGAGGGTGGGAGGAAGGAAAGGGGGAAAAGAAAGAAGGAGGGAAGGTGTATCGGGGAGGAGAGAGACATCAAGCCTGCCTCATTTCAGAATGTTTGAACTTTTGGGAACCTGCATTTTTTATCTCAATATTCTGAGCCCCCCCCCACTAAGTCCAGTTGTTAAACTAATTGGATCATTGTGGGTATAATGTGGATAAGAACTGAGAGAGACTTGTTTCATGGTCAGGAGGAAAGAGATTAGGCCCCGTTCACAGCTCTTCAGCTGCTCTTATTAGCCTTGCAAAGGCTCTTCTCTAAAGAGGATATATCCCCAGTTCCATGGGGATCTATTTTTTATCCTCCAATTCTGCTTCCAGAACATTATCATTTTGAGCAATTCTTGTTTGCTTCAGATTTAATGGTGCTGGGAAGTGGGAGGCTCCTTTTACTCTTGTCACCTACAACTGCATTTTGTAGCGAATGGTATAGAAACCCAGAACCACTTTTTCCAAGTTCAGGTGTGACCCAGAAAAAAGAAAACCTTCTTGCATTCTTCTGAAAGTAATACGTTTGACTTCAGAATTTCTGTGTAAGTCCTTTCTTAGTAGGAAAAAATAAAATCCACCTTAAAATGATATAATATTAAATACAATATTGCCAAGTGGAGTCTAATTTCAATTCACATATTGAAATGTATACTTCTGGGTCCTAGGAGCCAAAACCCCTTTAGACCACCCCTTCCATCCAAGCCTATCACTTGGTGATCTCATAGCTCCCTTGTCTATAAACACCATCTGGTGAGAGTGAGAACATTGCTAATGACCTACATGCTTTTGGATGCACAGAGACCAGAAGCTAGTTGTTAGGATCTCATTGGATGAGTGGCATCTTTGAGAACAGAACTGGTGACTCTTCCTGGCAGGAAAAGGGTGGGAGGGCAGGAGAGGTAGGTAGCGGGGAGGGGGAAAGTGTGTGGGAAGCTTTGCTGTAGGCTTGCCAGAATCTGGTGAAGTGCAGGGTGGGGAAGGGGGAGAAAGCCAGTGTTTACAAAAGAGTAAGATGGTTAAAGGATTCATGATAATTAAAAGGATGTTTTTGTGTAAGTGAGGAAGAATACAGCCATAAAAACATAATTACTGCAAAATAGGCTGCATTAGACCAAAGGGCCACTTGATGACTACCACTGTGCCTCTGCTGTAAAGAAACCAGCTCTTTTGTAAGGAGGAAAAACATGGGTATTATGTCTATTTGCATACTCGTGTTAGTGGTTCACAGTCAAGCCATTAATTAAACAATAAATTCCTGCAAGATAGGACTCGATCAACTAATGCACAGAGTACGGCCAGTAGTTTGAGAGATGAGAGGATGATTCCGGAAACAGGGTCAAGCCAAGAACTCTCTGGACACCCGCTGGGTACCTGCAGTCACAGGTTTAGAAGAGTATAGACCAGTTTGAATGAGACATTGTATCTGTTCGGGGGTTTTCTTTTCCCAAGTGCTACTCCGTAAAGGATGGTTTGCCTGGACTTATGAGAGCGGAGCTAATGAAAGAAAACAACAGGACTGTTCCAGGGGAGCCTGCTGTAAAGGGTCCCTGTTTGAGTTAGGGAATCAGTGACACTCCCTGCAAGGCAATTACAGTGACGCCAGGCTTTTTGGTAACTTTCCTGTGGTCTGTGGCCAGTGGGGCAGCTTTAGCCCCACATGGACGAGGGGTCTATATTTAGTTAGAAACATCTGTCTAAGAAGTCAAGGGGTCATTTTTGATTAGTTTTCCCTGTTCGGGACATAACGGAGCAGACCCAGGTAGGCGTGTGAATGGCATCTGTTTACACACAGGTGGCGCTTTGCTGTTTTCCTGGACAATCATTTTTCCCGCACTTCCTGGAGGAACTCCTAGAATCACAAATCACAATTTGTGGCTCACCCTGGGTAATGAGTCATTGGATGGAATTTCATTTGGTAGATTTAAAGAGAGTTAGTGTTGATCTATGAAGCCAGATGATTTAAGAAATTGAAGCAGTAACAAGTAAATTGCTTTTCTCTTGTACTGCAAAATGCTTTCTAGGCATTTTCGACTTTTCTTTTTAAAATGGATTTATAATACTATTTCTCGCCACCCCAAGGCTCAAGTAAACCCCTTTGCTCTGATGAATCCTAAATGGCTCCTTGTTTCGCACAAACAGATTGTCCAGTAGAGTTTTGAATATCTCGTTTTAGACTGTGGGAGCTAGAGTTTTTTAATTCTCCTGGAAACATAAATGAATATACACTTCCTTTTAGAGGCTTTATTTCTTCTGACTTATGAAAAATCTGTGCACATCCAAGTTCAAATTCCTTAGTCTTTTTTAAAATTTTATTTATTTTTTATACAGCAGGTTCTTATTAGTCATCAATTTTATACACATCAGTGTATACATGTCAATCCCAATTGCCCAATTCATCACACCACCACCACCACCCCGTCTCGGCTTTCCCCCCTTGGTGTCCATACGTTTGTTCTCTACATCTGTGTCTCAAATTCTGCCCTGCAAACCAGTTCATCTGTACCATTTTTCTAGGTTCCACGTATATGCGTTAATATACGATATTTGTTTTTCTCTTTCTGACTTACTTCACTCTGTATGACAGTCTCTAGGTCCATCCACGTTTCTACAAATGACCCAATTTCGTTCTTTTTTATGACTGAGTAATATTCCATTATATAAATTCCTTAGTCTTATAATCAAGACCTGCCATGGACCAACCCACCCTCACTCGTCTTTATTTATCTGTTCATCTGGGAGGGCGGAGGAGGTGCCCTAACATGTGATGGCTGCTAGAGGGGACACAGAAAAAAGAACAAGCCTGGCCCCTTCCTTCAGGCCACTCACTGGCTGCTGAGCAGGACAGATAAGCAAGTGGACACTTCCTGTAAAGTATGTTGAACTGTTTGCAAACTGCTAGGGGGTGGGGCGGTCACGAGGGAGGCTGGAAAGGAGAATTTCTCTGCCCGAGAGGTGGAGAGACCAGAGAGGCTCCCAAAGGGCCTTTGCTGTCTTCATAAATTCTCTTCCCATCCCTTCCCTTGTGGACACATGTCCCTCCCCCAGCAACCTCAAGGTGCCCCGTTGCCAGGACCCTTGAGAGTCAGTCATGGTTAGCGACAAATTGCAAGTGACACGTGAAAAATGATCCTTCCATTAATTGTCTGCACATCACAGAAACTCCACAGAAGTGTAGCCAACTTGATTTTGAGCTCATTGAGGGCAGGCACCATGTGATTTAAAGTTTGTAACCCCAGAGCCCAGCAGACAGTGTTGTCAATGGTTGATGCTCAACAAATGTTTCAGGGGCTTCCCTGGTGGTGCAGTGGTTAAGAATCCGCCTGCCAATGCAGGGGACATGGATTCAAGCCCTGGTCCGGGAAGATCTGACATGCCGCGGAGCTACTAAGCCCGTATTTATTTGCGCCACAACTACTGAGCCCACGTGCCTAGAGCCCGAGCTCCACAACAAGAGAAGCCACTGCAATGAGGAGCCCACGCACCGCAACGAAGAGTAGCCCCCACTCGCTGCTACTAGAGAAAGCCGGCGTGCAGCAACGAAGACCCAACGCAGCCATAAATAAATAAATATATAAATTTATTTATTAAAAAAAATAAATGTTTCAAGCTGCCGAGAAAAAAAAAGTCCCGCAGGAGTCTGGAGGAGGGAAAAGCTGATCCCACATAGGGGATCCTGGAGCCATGCTGAAGAATGTGTCGAGACGAATAAGATCTAAAATTTGAAAAAGGACTTGGGACAGGTCAGGGTGCTTGCTACCCGAATAGGTGAGGCATTGAAATAGGAGAGTGAAATGAATATAGCAGATTTCTCATCAGTCTGGTTCTCTAAAGCACAGGGGCCACTTGGTGAGTCTGGAGTTTGGTGGCTACAAGGAGACATATAAATGTGCAAGAATTCAATTCATACAGCTACAATTAGATGAGGACTTCCAGGAAGATGCTGAGATGAGGCATAATCATTGGGTATTGTTTAAGCGAGCAGCTGTCCTTACTGGGTTGCGGTCAGAGATGGGGGCAGGGGACTCTGTAGGTCTGTTTGATGGAATTGGTCCTCCGTCCTCCTCCTTCTGTGACACTGCTCATCCGTGCAGCTTTACATCTCATATGTATTTTCCACTGTGGTGGCTTTTGTAAGACACAAGGTGAACAAACTGCTTATTAAGGTAAGACAATGGAGGCCCCATTTTCAAAAGGTTAAGATGTACTCGAAAGTGTCAGTGCATCCCAGGAATCATTAACAGTGTACGGAATGCACAGCCTGGTATTTTCCAAAGGCCACACTAACCTTTTCAAGCATGGGGCAGGCTAAAAGGAATAGATTTCCTCACCATTTGATGAGCGGATAAATCTTTTAAATGCTTATTTTTATTTGCTCACTGAAAATCATCTCTGTGGAGTTCAACACAGGGAAATGAATCCTGAACGTTTTAGCAACTCACTTAAAATACCATTAGAGAGCACTTGGCTTATTAAAAGCTGAAAACAAAAGACGAGGACCCCTCTGGTGCTAATAACACCTAGAGAAAAAGCCAGAGCCACCTATGCCCTCGTGTTTGCCAGAAATGTCTTTGAGTTAAGTTTTGCCAAACCTTTTTTTCCCCTTTAAGTACACCCACTTTTCTATGTAGTTGGCTCAACACTGCTATTTGCATAATTGTCATATTTTTCTGCTCCCCAGGAGGTCTGTTAAGCGGAAAGGTGAACTACGAAGCTTTGCCAAACTGCACATTTATGTGCAATGTGCAATTCTCAAATCAGGAAGAAAGTTATATCGTTCACATTGAGTTTACCTTACATTTAGAAACTGAGGATTCAAAACGCATTGCCCCCCGAGCCAGGTTTAACCTGCTTTCCTAAAATGTGGCCAAAGAGCGATTTCCTGAGCCTTGACTCTTCAAATAGTGTTGTTGCCATCAGCCCTGACTTTATCAGTGACCTAAAGCAAAGGCATTTTTCTTTAAGCTTTGGTTTAACAATAAGATTTTTCAGTTGGAATCATGGATTTCCTCACAGCTGGGACATGTGTTAGCTATGAGGTAACTGTCAGACAAATCCTTTAATCCCCAAAGTCTCAGTTTGTTGAACTGTGAAATGGGAGATATCTTTAACTCGAAGTGTATTGGGTGTTTGTGTGCAGGTCTTGATACATATTAGGTGTTTAATAAATATGTGATATTGTCTTTTCCTTTTTCCTTCGTAGCAAGAGGATGGCATTGAAATGAATCAGAGGGCTTGAACTTTGGCATGGGGAAGACCTAGATTTGAATTCTGCCTCTACTGCTTTCTGTGGCGGGGGAAGGGACACAGAGGGCTGCATGATCTTGGGCAGATTACTGAGCATGGGAGCCTCGGTTTTTTTATTTGCCCAGTGGGGTTAGATAATAAAAATATGTACCTCCAAGTTTGTGTTGTGAGGATTAAGTGAGATAGTGCATATAAAAGCATGTAAGTGCTCAATGAGTGTTTGCTGTGGTTAATATTATTATGTCCTTCACAGCAGGCATTGTCATTTTGGGGTTACTGCTGATGGTGCCCTGAAAACATATTCCCTCCAGATCTGCTAGGTTTTGTCTCATGACTTTTCATATTTGGAGATGGTGGAACGTGCAACTTCCCTTCTTGCGAATGCGCCTGGAAGCCTCTTGCCCACTTCCTTCCTGAGGCGGGACTAGGTTCTTGCAGGTTTCCTGATTGCTTTGTGCTTCTGGCTGTAGCCTGAGGGCATCAGATTGCAGTGCGGAATGGAGGAAAGGTATTCTGTGTGTGATAGTGATCAGATCAGGAAGATAACAGGACACCAGGCATCCGGCATTTGACAGCTTGTCACACGGGTCACTTTTGAGCCCTAGTTTCCCCTTGACAAGGTTAGCCACTCATGCCAAGGGTTCCATGGGCAGAATTCTAGCTGAGCAGTAAACTCTGACAGAGAGGGAAAAATGTAGGCTGGCAGGAAGGCTGGTGTGGCCCTAGTGTCGCAGCCTGGGACTTATAGTCATATGAATGAATCGCTCATCAACTAGTTTTGGTCCAGGACTGATGCAACTTAAACTGATCAGAATAAAAGGGAGTGTCATACTCCAATAAAGATGTTAAAAAAATAAAAAATAAGAAAACAAACAAACAAAAAAAGAATAAAGGGGAGTGGAAAGTATCTAAATTTCTAATAACAAGGAGTTAGATATATTATCATAAATCTACTTTCTGGACTATTATGTAATTATTATTTTTAAATGAAAACTTGGTAATTAACATTAGAAAAGGCTTATGTTATAATGTTAGCTGAATAAAACCATACAAACATATAAATATATTTTATACTATATAAATTTAGTATAATTAGAAACTTAACAACAGTAGGCAAATCTGCAAAGACCGAAAGTATATTAGCGGTTGCCTAGGATTGGGGGATGATGGCTAAGGAGTGTGGGGTTTCTTTGGGGAGTGATGACAATATTCTAATATTGATTGTGATGAGAGTTGAATATACTAAAGAACATTGACTAGTCCACTTTAAATGTGTGAGAAGTATGTTATGTGAATTATATCTCAATAAAGCTGTTAACAAAAATCAACAGCAACAAACCTTATACATAGAGA
This sequence comes from Neophocaena asiaeorientalis asiaeorientalis, assembly GCF_003031525.2. Lineage (NCBI taxonomy): Eukaryota > Metazoa > Chordata > Mammalia > Artiodactyla > Phocoenidae > Neophocaena > Neophocaena asiaeorientalis. The sequence goes on from NW_020172692.1 coordinate 173,025, forward strand.
AATAGAATAGAAAGAAATTTGCCAAAAGGCTAACAGTGGATATAATTTGGTGCTGAATTATGACTGCTTTTTTAAATCTATTTTTCTCTATATCCCTATGTTTTCTATAGTGATCACATAATTACTTTAATATTTCAAAATGAAAAACCTATTTAAAAGGCAAATAAGTAAAATTGAATTAATATCAACTTTTTTAGCTCACAGAATTTAATATGTAAATAATAAAATATAAAGGATAACAATTATTTTTATACTAAATGAAAATTTAGCATAAGGTGGATGACCCTGTGTACTCTGGATTAAATGTCAATACTCAGCTTTTCCATTAATATTTTAGCTTTTAAACAGCCTCTTCAATAAGTGGTGCTGGGAAAACTGGACAGCTACATGTGAAAGAATGAAATTAGAACACTCCCTAACACCATACACAAAAATAAGCTCAAAATGGATTAAAGACCTAAATGTAAGGCCAGACACTATAAAACTCTTAGAGGAAAACATAGGCAGAACACTCTATGACATAAACCACAGCAAGATCCTTTTTGATCCACCTCCTAGAGAAATGGAAACAAAAACAAAAATAAACAAATGGGACCTAATGAAACTTAAAAGCTTTTGCACAGCAAAGGAAACCATAAACAAGATGAAAAGACAACCCTCAGAATGGGAGAAAATATTTGCAAATGAAGCAACTGACAAAGGATTAATCTCCAAAATTTACAAGCAGCTCATGCAGCTCAATATCAGAAAAACAAACAACCCAATCCAAAAATGGGCAGAAGACCTAAATAGACATTCCACCAAAGAAGATATACAGATTGCCAACAAACACATGAAAGAATGCTCAACATCATTAATCATTAGAGAAATGCAAATCAAAACTACAATGAGATATCATCTCACACCGGTCAGAATGGCCATCATCAAAACATCTACAAACAATAAATGCTGGAGAGGGTGTGGAGAAAAGGGAACCCTCTTGCAGTGTTGGTGGGAATGTAAATTGATAAAGCCACTATGGAGAACAGTATGGAGGTTCCTTAAAAAACTAAAAATAGAGCTACCATACGACCCAGCAATCCCACTACTGGGCATATACCCTAAGAAAACCATAATTCAAGAGTCATGTACCACAGTGTTCATTGCAGCTCTATTTACAATAGCCAGGACATGGAAGCAACCTAAGTGTCCATCGACAGATGAATGGGTAAAGAAGATGTGGCACATATATACAATGGAATATTACTCAGCCATAAAAAGAAACGAAATTGAGTTATTTGTAGTGAGGTGGATGGACCTAGAGACTGTTGTACAGAGTAAAGTAAGTCAAGGGAAAAACAAATACCGTATGCTAACACATATATATGGAATCTAAAAAGAAAGAAAAAAAGGTCATGAAGAACCTAGGGGCAAGATGGGAATAAAGACGCAGACCTACTAGAGAATAGACTTGAGCATACGGGGAGGGGGAAGGGTAAGCTGGGACAAAGTGAGAGAGTGGCATGGATGTATATACACTACCAAATGTAAAATAGATAGCTAGTGGGAAGCAGCCACCATAGTACAGGGAGATCAGCTCGGTGCTTTGTGACCACCTAGAGGGGTGGGTTAGGGAGGGTGGGAGGAAGGGAGATGCAAGAGGGAGGTGATATGGGGATATATGTATACGTATAGCTGATTCACTTTGTTATACAGCAGAAACTAGCACACCATTGCAAAGCAATTATACTCCAATAAAGATGTTCAAAAAAAAGAAACAAGCAAAAATATTTTAGCTTTTAACAACATTGTCAGACATAATGGTAGATATAGAACAGAAGACCAAAATATTGTTGATGGGGAAAATCAGTGATAAATATGATAATCTTAATAAAATTATTTCTCAAAATTGATATCCATCATGGTTCATATTTAGAGCTTTTGAATGTTTCAGAATGTAAAATAAAAATTCTTTTTCTAATTGTAGGAGAGGAAAATAATATTTTTCTGTATTCTCTTAGTTTCTGTTATTGGGACCTGCAAATTACACTGACAAAGACATTAACAGGAACAAAGGCATACAAATTAATTAATTAATTAATTAATTTGGCTGTGTCGGATCTTAGTTGCGCCATGTGGGATCTTTTTCTTTTTTTTAGTTGCAGCATGTGGGATCTTTAGTTACGGCATGTGAACTGTTAGTTGTGGCATGTGGCATCTAGTTCCCTGACCAGAGATCGAACCGGGGCCTCCTGCATTGGGAGTGTGGAGTCTTAGCCACTGGACCACCAGGGAAGTCCTCAAATATTATTTGATGTCAATATTTTACTTTTGTTACATTATTCATCTTTATTTAAAATTTATAATTATGACCCATGATACTACACAGTATAGATATAACATTGTTGCTTACAGTTATTATCTAAATGAGAATTATTTAACCAAGTGTTAATAGCATCAATGTTCTGGGGTTTGCCTTATTAGATTCACATAGTTTGTTTCTGAATACATCTCCATCCAGTTATTGAACATTTATCTAAAATCATATTTTGCTTTAAAATATGGAACTCATACAACCTGAGTCAATATTGTCCTTTGGAAGAGTCAAATGACAAATTCCAGGATTTAATTGGCAAAAAATGTGAAAACTTAGAGGTCTGCTGTTGTTAATACCCTTACTAGAAATTCATTCCTCCTGAGTTCTAGCCTCCAACATCTCTACTTTGAGCACTACTAAAATCTCCCTTACATTGTTTCTGTACATATGTGATTATATGTGTGTGCATGCAGTATGCACACATGGGTGACTCTGTGTGCATGCATGTGTGTGTATGCACATACTGCCTGTGAGTGTGTGTGTGATGTTAATATTTTACTTTTTAAGTGCATTTACTTTTCTTCATAGAAAAGAAAGAAAGAGCCAAAGAGGTGGCTAAACGCTTATATACTATTTTAGCAAAGGGTGATATGTTTGTGGACAAGTGACATGGCACAGGAAAAGGGGTTCTACGAGTGGAAAATTGTAGGAAGGTAAATATATGGGGAAAACTAATGGAAGATAAAGGTTATTTTGGCAAGGTTTGTTTGTGCAGACCCATCTCCGTGTTGACTTTCTGTCTCCAGTGATAATGCATGTCTCCTCTTCCTGGTTCAGGAGACTGGAGAGGAGGCCGCTTTCACAAGGGGAAATTTATACTCTGCTTCTTGGCAGAAAGGGGAAGGGCGGAGAATTCCTCTGTGTGTACTGTTTCTCAGTTGCCTTCAGCTCAATATAATCCTTATGCCAACGTGGCGTCTTTTGGGGCGGCACATTCTGATCCCCTTCATAGTCATAATGCATCCCAAATTTACATGTCTTAATCTTCCATCCAGTTTATAAATTCAAGCAAGAATTATATTAACCTTTATTAAAAAGTTCAGGGAATTGATCTTCAAACCATTAGTACTGAAAGACTGGTGGGAAGATGAACTTTTTCAAGTGAATAATTTGATAAAATCTAGTCTCTCCATTGAAGTTTAATTCTGAGGGTCAGTGACTCCCTAGTGATCCTTCCCCTCCCCATGGCCACACGTTATTATCTTTTGTCTCCTATAATTTTGTCTTCCTCAGCCTCCCCATCCAGAAAACTCTTGGTTGTTCTACAGTTTCTTCCATTAAATAGCTCAAGTCCTAAAAATTTCAGAGAGAGGGGAATGTTCAGAGTGGTCTTATTTATACACCACCAGACCCTTTTCAACATTACTGCCATGCTTTTTATACTGAAAGGCAAGGAACAGCTGCCTCGCTCAGCTTTGGTGTCCAGTTCAGCTGTTTCATATTCATCCTGTTGCCTTAAGCATCTGTTGACAGGTGGAAAAGCTCACTGTGAAGAGAAGCATTGTTGCCTTGGGTGGCTTCGGCCTAAGACAGGCCTGACCCCTTTGTTTGCCCCTGGAACAGAACGTGTGCGTTCCTCCCAGCCCTCATTAAGTACAGCTGTTGGGTACATTTTAGTATATGAGAACCATTTCCACAGCATCTCTGTTCTGAGAACTGAAGGGCAGTGTCCAGGATGTAGTTGGACGAGGCCTGTGTGCAGTGGAACGTCTGTTAAGTGGCTGGGCCTCACTCTGGAGAAGTCAGCCCGGTATTAGTCCTCCTTGTCTCAGAAGTAGAGCCTTTCACTTGAATACCCTCTTAGGCCCTCATTTTGTACCAGAGAACCTGGCAACTGAAAGGCTCTTTTGTTGCAAACCTTCATTCTACAGATGACGAGACCGATGACCCTGTTACCTAAGTGTCTTGCTTTTAACAAAGCCAGTTCGTGGCGTTTTGTCTGCCATTATTAATAATATCACAGTATTTCAGAGTTGTTTTCCCGGCCTCTTTTTGTCAGGTTTCTGGAAAACCTCTTTCTCCTCATGTTTATGATTTGGGCCTTAATCCAGGGTATTGAAATTATAGATTGGTCACAGGATTTATAGTTAGCTTTCAGAGACCTAAAAAGAAGACAAGTTCTGGAAAAATGAAAGTCCTGAGACAGTTTCCTGAGTACTGTTCTTTGAAATTTGAAAAATAAAACAAAACAACCCCCAGCCTCCCCCTGCCCCCCACTACCTTCTGTTGTATTCTACGTATGTAACCATTCCCATGCACAGTGGTAGAAAAGTACGTGTGGATTAATGGAATTTATGTATTCACTGGAGGTAAAATGCCCTGGGAATTTCTGCATGGGGTGTAAAAGCTTGGGCCTGGGGACCTCACTAATGACTTTTCAAGAGCAGTTCTTTACAGAGCCCAAGTCTTCAATCTTGTAACCGGACCATCAACCCCAGTGACAGCCCACTTTGAAGGAGGCCTCATAAAGACAAGGTTCAGGCTTTTTTTTAATGGCTTTAGCTAATGGAAAACCTGGAGGGGGAAAGTGAAATATGCCCTCAAACTTCATACAGGTATAAAGGAGGACATCTCTAGAAATTCTGAGAAGCGACAGGAATTTAAAAATTTGGGTTCCAAATGTAAGAAGTAGCAGTGGGTGATGAAAAACACTTGAAAGTGCTTGCTTTTGTTATTGCCAGTGAAAAAAAGTGTGTCTCAACTTGTTTGCCTCTGGATCACCCACCTAGCAGAATAAATCAAGGCTGATCAAAATTTCTTAGGAAACAGCAAGGATCTGAAGAACAAAGCTAGTCATCTGAAGCTTTACCTCTGTGGTTGTTTTCCCATTTTAGGCACTGGATTCCTGGTCTGATACCCATCCTAGCGAGGCCTATGTGATCTGGGGGATTTACATTTGCATGTTTATCATTGCCTCTTTCTCTAAATTTGATGCATTTATGTAAAAGTGCTCTGGAAAATATTTAAAGCATGGTACTAATATAAGAGAATCCGTGTAGGGTCTGGTATTATCTTGAGAAGTATCATTTTTTTAAGCCAATGTTCATCTTTCTGACTTGATACCAAAGACCCTGGTGCAATTGATAACAGTAGGACCATCATGAGACCCGTAGGTTCCCTATAGTTTGACTTTTTAAAAAAATGGTAAAATTACATTTCATAGAAAACACAAGTGGTGGATATGTTATACACAGACACAGAGTGAGTCTAAGACAACTTTAGGACAGAGACTCAAACATTTACTACAAAATTGTTATAACAAGACGAAAGTGTCCACTTCTTATGGCATAATATAATTTTAACATCTTAATTGAAGACTCTTCAGATTCATATTATCTAGTACTTTAGCACCTCAGATATTACTATTTTTCAAATAAAAACTACACACAAGGTTTTGTATCCTTTTCTAACCTGACATTCACAGAGCATAACCTAGTCACTCACCAACAAGTGCATCTTCCTTGCAGGCATTTGGCCATCATCCTACACATAGATTTTCTCACATTTCAGATTATTTCCTTAGGAGCGATACCCGGAAATGGAATTACTGAGTCAAAGGTTCTGAATCTATTTTAAGGCTCTTGATACATGGTGGCAAATTGCTTTCCAAAAGGCTGTGCCAGTTGACGTGTCTGGCAGCAGCAAGGCCTGAGTCTTCCTTCAGGCCTGCACGTGGGTACATTAATCATTCAAAAAATACCTTAAATTTATTGGAGTATAGTTGATTTACAATGTCGTGTTAGTTTCAGCTGTACAGCAAAGTGATTCAGTTATACACACACACACACACACACACACACACATATACATATATGTATATATATATTCTTTTCTAGATTCTTTTCCCTTATAGGTTATCACAAACTATTGAATATAGTTCCCTGTGTTATGCATTAGGTCCTTGTTGATTATCTATTTTATATATAGTAGTGTGTATTTGTCAGTCCCAAACTCCCTATTTATCCCCTCCTTTCCCCTTTGGTAACCATAAGTTTGTTTTCTATGTCTGTGGGCCTGTTTCTGTTTTGTAGAAAAATTCATTTGTATCTTTTTTTTTCAGACTCTACATGTAAGCGATATCATATGATGTTTATCTTTCTTTTTTTAAATGAGATATAACTTGCATACAGTAAAGTGCAGAAGTCTTCAGTGCATTAGCTTGGTGAATTTTCACATAGGTACATCTGTGAAAATGCTACCCAGATCAAAATATAAACTTAGATATTTGTATTTCCATCATCCACAGAAGGTTCCCTCCTACCCCCATCAGTATCTACCCCCTCTTGGAGGTAACCATTATTCTGAAAGGTCCTCATTTTCCAGTGATTTCTGAAAGTTTCTTCTCTCATCTGAAGTGACTTGACAGGTGATATCTGAGAGGAGATCTCCATGTTCTTGGACCCACGCAGACTTCTCCCACCTCATGTTGGCAGGTCAGAGCAGACCTGCACCGTCTTTATTTTATTTCTGCCCAATTGCCTGTATGGAGCTTAGCTTCTTATGTGCTCGGGTTGTCTTAGGATCACTTGTGACTGTGCCCACCATATCCACTACCGTTTTTTTTTTTTTTCTTCACCCCAGGAATTAACAAAACCAACTGCCATCTGTAGTGAACCACATGAGGTAGCAGGTAGGGGTGATGAAGGTGTGTTACAGAAATAAAGCAGAAGCGATGCTGCCTTTGAAAGAAACAGCCCCTCACCCCGCCTGCCCCTAGCTGTCTTCTTTCTATAGATTAGTTAAAACAGAGGGCGTGTGAAGTGCTTGGTTTGCAGATCTTGCAATACGTTGCCAGGGCAGAATTGCCCTTTGTACTGAAGTCCTTAGGAAGTAGATTTAAAATGGAGTCTCCTAGGACGAGTAGGACTGGCTGAGGATATGGTATGTTTGTGTTGGTCACTCTGCTTTGAAGTGTGGGATCAGAGAGTGGATACTCACTTGCTCAGACTAAGGGGTCATTTTGCTGTTGATTTTGATGAAAATCATGGCTCCTAATTTCCCATGAGAGCTTTATTCAGCCGACTTCATCTTTACTGAGATAGACTGGCTCTTCATGGGTTAAAAAGCACCTGAAATCCTCTCTAGTAACCAGATAGAGATCAACTTCAAGGTTAGGAACATCCTGGGCAAGAACTTAGGGCTCAACAGCAGTTGCAGGTATACATTCCAGTGTTCAGGTCAGAAACCGAGACATCTAGCCCAAACCGAAAGATGAGGGAGCCAATCAACAATGATGGAGTGTCTTCAATAGGCCAAGTACAATGTTAGGTGCTCTCATATACTGTTACTCATTTAATATTCACAATTAGATAGGGAGGATATTATTCCCCTTTGCTGATGAGGAGATTGAACGTGTCCAAAGTCTCATAGTTACATTTCTTCTTTGCCATCCCCTCTTTTCCCACTATTGATACATTTCAAGATGTGTATCCTCCTCCTGTTTTCCTTCTCCTTTTCATCCTTTTTGTCTTTTGCTGTAACAGAGTGTACCATAACAAATGGTCTCTGATCCAAGGTGGCATGCCCTTCTGGGTCACCTCCAACCTTGATTCCCTCGTGAAGGCTTCCCTGACACTGTGGACCTTAGGAAGCCCATGAGCCTATGACCTGGAGTATATCAGCAGCCCCCATGGCACCTATAGGGGTTGCACGCACAGAGCACTCAGTGATTCCTAGGCTCGAATAACGCTGTGACAAAGACGACGTTCTGATTCGGAAGGCGGCTTTCGTAGCCACAGTCTATATAAAGGCACAAACGGTCTCTTACTGTTCCAAGGGCTCCTGAGTGATTTCTGATCAATAGAAGCTCTTTGGTTCCCCTAGCTACTGCCTTAAAATCAATATCATTATCCAACACTGATCATTCAGTGTATTCCTTTGCCACCCTCGCGACTCGCATGCATAAAGCACTTGACCGTATTTTATTTTAGTATTTCACCAGGGAGCTTTCAAGCTTCTTAATTAATAACAAAAACATATTAAGCTGGAAAGAAACGGCCTGACTATAGCGCATTCCTTTACCAAGTATCTGCAGACAGGTCCCCCATCTGGCATACGCACTGGGAGCTCCCATTCTCTCCAAAGACTCGTGAACGTTCACACCTACAGCGCTAGATCAGAACAGACATGAAATTCCAGCACCAGCAGGTTGTTATAGGTGTTCTCTGGAAAGAACAGTGGTAACATAATTAGTGCATCTAATTATCAGTGTTTTCACACGCTTTATATTTTCCAAGAACCACAGCAGTGCTATGCAGTCGAAATATGATGTGTGTCACATATATAACGTAAAATGTTCTAGTAGTCACATTAAAAATGTCAAAAGAAACATGAAATTAATTTTAATACATTTTATTTAATCTGAGATATCCAAAATATTATCATTTCAACATCGAAGTACTATAACAGAGACTTTACATTCTGTTTTGGTACAAAGTCTTGGAAAATCAGGTGTGAAATATATACTTTACAGCACATCTCGTTTTGGACTGGCTACGTTTCAAGTGCTCGAGAGCCGTATGTGGCTACTGGCTACTATATTGGACAGCACAGGTCCAAAGAAACTTGTAGTGCAACGTTTCCTATAAAGATGGAACTACATTTGTTCATGGGCAAATTAGAAAACAAACAAACAAAATGGTGTGTTTATGGAATCCCCACTCTATGCTAGGCACTGATGGGGGAGATGGAAGAGTGCAGGACAGCGTCTGCCATCAAAGCAGTCACACCTGAGAAGTGAAGTCACTCTGATTATAATTTATAATGTATCCAACCCCAAGGTGGTTTTTGTGATTAATTCTCAAGCAAGTGATTTAGCTCGTAAAAGACCGTGTCTTTAGGAGAAAACGTAATCCTTGCTAGTTGAAGTAGTCAGGGATGTTTCATGGAGGACAAGGGACATGGGACAAACACAATATTTATCTGAGATGGAGAAAGGGGAGAGCAAACAGGTTAGGCAGGGGGTACAGCCCGAGCAAAGGTGTAGGATTGCTTAAGTATCAGAAGCATCGTAAGGCAGTGAGTAGATTAGCTTGGCTATAACTGGGAGTTCACATAAAGGGAATTGTAGGAAGAGAGGTGGGATTTCTTTTGGCCATATTACAGAGAGGGGAAATGTTTAGAGAGATGGCTGAGGTGCTTTCCATTAATAACCGTGATGAAAATAACAATAGCAACCAGCGTTTGAGTGATTAGAAGTCAGTCCCCCTACTAAGTGCTTTATATGTATTATGTCATTGAATCTTCCAAATGAGAAAGCTCAATCTCTAGAGAGGTTGAGTGACTTGTCTAAGGTCACACATTTCGAAAGTTGGCAGAGCAAAATTTTGAATCTGAGTGTAATCTGAGGCCAGAGCATTCACCTTAACTATTAGCAATTATGCTCCTGAGAAGGTTGGGGGCAGTGATCTGTGTGCTTTGTGTCATGGGAGGTCCCCACCTCTATTGACAGAGGTACTACAGGCATGCTGAGGTACCACATCGACATACAGTAGAAAATCTCCAGCCAAGGATTCTCAGCAGTTTGTTTCTTCTGAAGAGATCCAAATGGGCCCAGTTCACGTGATACCTCTGGGACTTGACTGCAGTCATTAAACACAGGTCTTTATAACCAGTGTCCCATTAGTTGGTTTCCTCTTTTCTCTTTCCTCAGTACCCCAAAGTCATGCTAGAATACTGGAATCTTCGTAGACCATTTAGGTCAATGCTCTGATCTTATAAAAAGAGCAAACTGAGGCCCAGGGAGGAAGGGACTTGCTCAGGGTCCCACAGTTGTAGAAGTGGCAGAGCTAGGCCCTCATCAGGGTTCTTCCCACCCAGAGAGCTATGCTAACATTTTCCAAAGGCTTTCTCAATAGAAAACAACATATTCAGAATAGGAAGTGTATTTCAGTGACTTCGAGTAATTTTTTAGCTGTCTCAGGCTTTTTAACAATTGAAAAACTGTATCATAGATGATAGGTATCCCTGAATTGAGAGATGGATTTCAGCAATGACTGCTCTGAAATGAGTTTATGGTAAGTGGACTCAATAGTCTTATGAACTTTGAGAAAATCAGATGTCCTTCAAATGGAAAAAATGTCGACCCTGCTGAATAGAATAAAACTGTGCTTAGGAATGCAGCAAATCTTTAAAACTCACATTTAAAAGAAAAGCACAGACTTTTAAAATTAAAACCCTACTCTGAATACGGTTCCAGCTGGAGTACAAATCATAGAAAAAAAATGCTTAGAGTTAGAAAACGTACTCAGATGACCACAGAGTGGAGGCCAGGCATTCTGGTACCTTCCTTATCTGACGAACTGCTCACTACACAACACTCAGAGGCCCTCTAAGTCTGGCCTCAAATGTCCCACCACTTTTCTTTACCATTTTTCTTCTGACCTCTAACATCATTTAACTTTATGGACTCCTTTGCCCAATAATACACGGTCTGTTTTTGTACTTTTCTTGGAAGAAATAACAGCCTAGAAATTGAAGGCCTGCAATAGCTGGTTGCTACTTAATGTTTGATGCTTTTTCTCGTGTCTGCCGGGTCCTGGTGTTTGTCATGCTCTCAAGCACGGCGAGGAGGGACCAAAAGAGGCAAAGGCAGTCCCTGCCATAGTGAAGCGCAGTCATTTTAGAGAACAGAACAAAACTCACAAGACAGTTAGCAAACAAAAAATAATACAAGATAAACAACGAGGACAAGCCGTATAGCACAGGGAACTATATTCAATATCTTGTAATAACCTACAATGAAAAGAACCTGAAAAAATATATATATAAAAAACGGAACCACTTTGCTGAACACGTGAAACATAAATCAACTATACTTCAATTAAAAAAAGAAAATATTACAAGAGTGTGCTGCATGCTTTGCAGATCTTGGGTGGAGTTGGATTAGATCGCTTCTGTGTTGCATCGATAGATTGATCCATGTTGACCGTTCCATTTCTGAACTTCTCCCAGAGGGACAAGATGGCAGAGTTTAGGCCCCCAAATTTACCAGATGTAAGTTCTCTTCAAGCATGATGAATACTTCTCCTTCGAGGAATGTTCCTAAAGTGGGTTCTCATCCCAGGAGTTTAGTGCATAAAAAGGACTCTGTAGTCAAATAATTAATTACATGCCCTCCTCTTGGAAACTGAAGAGACACGTTAGTATATTAAAGGCTTTTAGAAGTCTTGCAGCCTTGACTTGAACCCAGTATTAACCAAACTGATCTACCTATAGAACCTTTCTTTTTTTAAAAAAAAAAACATGTTTAGTTATTTATTTGGCCGCGCCGGGTCTTAGCTGCACCACGTGGGATCTTCATTGTGACATGCGGGATCTTTAGCTGTGGGAACTTTAGTTGTGGCGTGTGGGATCTAGTTCCCTGACCAGGGATCAAACCCGTGCCCCCTGCATTGGGAGCACAGAGCCTTAGCCACTGGACCACCAGTGGAGTTCCTGCCTACAGAACCTTAATTTCATAACCTGTATCCTGTGGGCCTGGTGGGGTCCAGCACAACACACTGATTGTCGGCCCCCATTACTGGCGAAATGCCTGATTCGGTTACAGTTCTGTCAGCCCCTGGACATTCCAGATGGAAGTCTTGAGCAGGAAATAAGAAAGAGAAGTGAGCCCGAGCTATTTTCACAACAGGCTTCTGACTGAAACAACTTCCCTGTGTGTGGTTGATAAACATTTTCCCTCTCTTAAGGGAAAGTCATGCACAGAAACAAGCACATATAAATAATTTACCAAGCTGTAATATGCTATAAATAACAAGCCTACTAAATAATGAATTAACCCAACTGCTGATTCATAGGTAAATGTCTCTTGTAAAGCAGCATTTTTATGGATTTTACAGCTTAGTTAATATCCACTCATATTTCATTAGGATGGTTCGGGTGAAGTATTGGGGTAATAATCTGGATATATTTGAAAGGAGCTCAGGCAGAGCTTGGGGAGCTGCCAGGATCCCTTCCTTTAAGCCAGAGCCTGAGGGGCGCTGGGCCTTACCCTTCTCTTTCCTCCGTGTTCTCAGTTTGCCCAGCTCCTCCATGCAAGCCTGACATGCTGTCCTCTCTGAGACCATGGGCAGGGATGGAGGTTGCGGTAGCTCTGGACCAGTGGAGGGAAGAGAGGCAGAAATCACCTAGGCCTCCTGGACAGAGCCAGCTCATCTGAGATACCATGACATCAGTACACAGACTCTGGGGCCCAACTCTTGGTACTTTGATCTTTACTTGATCACGTATTAACTTTGTGACCTTGGGCAAGTCCCTTAAACTCCTTGTGGCTCCTCATCTGTAAAACAGGGACAATAATAGTACCTACTTCCTCAGGTTCTTCTTTTTCTTTTCTTTTAAACAACACACATTTATTATCTCACAGTGACCTACTTCCTCAGGTTCTTAAGAAGATTAAATGAGTTTGTATTGTCAAGTGCTTTGTATTTTGTATTTTTAACTGTTAGCTATTATATTCATTGGGAAAGGACTGATTTAGACTCTTTAGTTTGGATTTCTCTAGCCCCAGTGTTGGACTCTGAGAACTTAGCTCCTAGGGATTGGAGGGTCTGGTGGGGGGGCCACTCAGATACCTCCTCTTGCTTCCAAAAAATAGGAATGGGAAACAGGAACTGTGATTTCATGAGAGTCAGGAAAAACTGCTTTTGACTAACTTTCAGTTATTAAAAGTAAGAAATGTTTATTTTAAAGGAATTTTATATATTTTTATCAGTGAGGGTTTTTTGAGAAGGAGGTGGCAAGAATGATCAGTCAAGTCACTTTGAAAAGGAGGAGATGTGGGGCTTCCCTGGTGGCGCAGTGGTTAAGAATCCGCCTGCCAATGCAGGGGACACGGGTTCGAGCCCTGGTCCGGGAAGATCCCACATGCTGCGGAGCAACTAAGCCCTTGCGCCACAACTACTGAGCCTGAGCTCCAGAGCCTGTGTGCCACAACTACTGAAGCCCGCGCACCTAGAGCCCAAGCTCTGCAACAAGAGAAGCCACCGCAGTGAGAAGCTCACGCACCGCAACGAAGAGTAGCCCCCCACTCACCGCAACTAGAGAAAGCCCGTGCACAGCAACGAAGACCCAACGCAGCCAAAAATAAAATAAATGAATAAATAAATTATAAAAAAAGAGGAGGAGATGTGAATTTCACAATCAAACCTTAATTTGTTCATTGGAGCTGATGCCAGAATAGGAAGGCTGCTGTTCCCTACATGTGGTGACACCCAGTGCCCTGGGACGCGGAGCATAGAAATGGGCATCCTTGTTGTTCTAGTTCCCCTCAGGGATGGAGTGGGAGTAAGTGTATTGCCCTTTATGCCATCACACCACCAACATAAACCCCACCACCAGCCTGATGAATGGAACAGCAGCTCAGGGCCTTGCTTCAATTTGTGGCTGCTTACAGGCTAGTGATGAGATGCCCTTTCCCCAAGTCTTCCAGACAGTGATCAGAGCAGAGATTCCTGCTTAAGCCACGTTGTAGATTTAGCTCATCACAGCGATTCTTGACAGCAGTCATCTGACGCTCCCTTTGCCCTCCCCTCCCTGGATCGTGCTGCCGTTTCTCTGCATGGTAGTCTTGTGGTTTGGTCTTCAACTTGCTGTCTGTCCCTCTTTCCCACATGTTACATGGACTTCCTCAGATCCTACCAGGAGGGCCACTTGTCCATTCTTCCTTCTCTATCTCCTGGGTTCAGAAATCTATGGGGGTCATTCCTGGTCCTCTGGCTGCCCCTCCCCCACCATCTACCCCAGCTTTAGGCTGGACCCGAGGCTGTGCCCAACTTTCTGCCCTTTAAGGTAAGGTGATCACCTTGGCTTGGGCCCTGCCTGTTAAGGTTTTTCATCTGTTTTGTAGAAAGACAGTAGCGAGGAAGCAGGGGGCCTTTGGACTGACAGGGTTGAACTCTCTCGAACGTTTTCTTAAATGCCTGGTACTAAGAGGTATAGCCACTAACTTGCAGTAGACCTCAGGCTGGGGAGGTGCCTTCTAGAATAGCCAATCAGCACAGTGCCTTCTAAAAGAAAGGAAGAGCCACCCCCCTGCTGCCTTGCAGCCTTCTCTCTTAGCCTTTGGAATGAAAAGCTTCACAGCTCACAATTACCATTTGGCTAAGCCCCTTCCTCACCCCTACCGCCGTGAAGTGGAAAGAAACACGCTGGTGTGACATTCACTTTGACAAAGCTCTTTTTCTTTTCTCTACTTCTCCAAAAAAAAAAAAAAAAAGCCAAAAGAAATAAAACAGTTGCTAAGCTACTGGGTGGGCCCTATCGTGTGTTTTGTTGCCATCCCAGCTTTAAGGACTCGTATTATCACATATTCAGCAGCTTAAACTAAAGAAGAGGGGAAAGGGGGATGTCGGAGAGGGCTCCTTTGTCAGTTCCCTTGTCAGGTCAAGTGCTTGGCTCTGGGAATGCAGGTGACCTGGAGCGTGTCAACTACCGATTCTGTCTCCAGGTGGGAAAAAAGGAGGGGGGATTTCTTTCCAATTCTCAAACTGGTCCCAAAGAGGATGCTGTTTGGGGGCCTTGTCTTTCTTTTATATTTGTTTCACAAAGGTCAGCTCTCAAGGAAGCCTGGGTCACGTTCTTAGTTCCCTAAGCATTCTACTTTGCACACATCACATGCAATTGATGCTACTATGGGACCTGGGCTCCAGTTGGCCCTGGTGAGCTCCTAGCTCAATGTTCCAGAAAGCCTACAAAGCCAGACCTTCCGTACTTTTCCCTAGATTGCTGTAATATTTTATATTGTTTTGTGGCTCCTGAATTTTCTTTGCAACACTGTGTCAATCCCAGGTTAAGCAAGTCTTCATTTAACCATGTTCAGTTGACCTTTAAATCCTGCATATTTAGAACTTGTTACTGTCTACAAATGCCAGACCCCCAGTGGGTACTGAGGATCACTTCCCCACTCTTAGTCCAAAGGCATTAACACCAAGAATGGCAGGAAAGGCTTTCCCAACACCGCTTTGCAGCATCGTCTCAATCGTTCACAATGGCCTAATCCACCCATCACGCGTTGGTTCTCAGTGTGGGGACAATGGGAACCTTACTGACTCTAGGCTTGTTTTCATCAACTAGCTCATTCTGTGTAAAGTTAGGTTTAGAAAAAAAATCTTATAAAAAAATTAATGCAGCCTGGGACACCCTTTGTGGAGACTACATTGAAAATATATCTTAAATAAAAACCCAGGAAATTGTCCCTTCTGTCTCTCACCTGTCATAAGAAGCAATAGAATTCTATAGCCCATTCAGTAGCATATTTAATTAAGCAACCTATCTGCTGAATGCACTGGGGGTTGGCTGACAGTGCTTTTCACTGCTGATTTGGATGACAAAGGATGTGGTGAGATATTCAACAGTCTGGTGGAATGGAAAGAAACTCCCAGTTGGTCACACCTACCTATTTCTCTTGGCATGTTGCATTCGCTGCTCTGATAATACAGAAAATAGACTGTCTTTTATTTATTGAGAAAGTCATTGGACACCAACGTCTTGCCTTTGCTCTTCCACAGTGAGCCCTGACTGAGTTTTGCACACATTCCCATTACAGATGAATAGAGGTTTCGTCGTAGGTGGGAAACTTTTAGCTTGTCATTTTCAAAAGAAAAGATGTTTAGGTGCTCATTTGTTTTGGTGGGAGTTATTGCCTATCCCTAGGGTATGATAGTATTAGTGACAATTATTGAGTGTTTACCAGACACAGGCCAAAGTATTCCATGTATTACTCCTGTGTCTTCCTGTGAAGTAGACACTATTACTATTCTCTTTTGCAGATGAGGAAACTGAGGCTCAGAAAGCTTAAGTAACTTGCCTCTTAACTAGTGAGTGATAGAGTGAGGCTTGGGACCTACAGCTCCTCTACCCTTCAGCCCATGTTCTTAACCACTAGTCTACTTTGTCACTCTAGGAAGCCAAAAGGGTTTGTGATCCCAATACCATGATTAATATTAGGTGGGGGAATTACAAACCTTTGTGGGGGGATCTCTCCTCTGAAGTCAGGTCTGTGATGCCTTGGGGAATCCACAAGGACCTCCAAATTAGATGCAAAGGTATATGTATGTATTCTGGGGAGCTGGGCCAGTTTTTCTCAGCTTCTTGAAGAAGTTCATGACACAAAGATGGTTAATAACTTCCATGCATACCTAAAGTGCATACAGTGCTTGCTGTGTGCCAGGCTTTATATACACGAATATAAGCAAACTCATTTCATTCTCACCACAACCATAGGAGGGTATGATTATCACGCCCATTTTACAGAGGAGGAAACTGAGACTAAGAGAGGTAAGTTGGCCAAGGCTACAAAGCTATAAGTGTCAGCACCAGGAGGTGAAGTCAAGCAGTCCAGCTCCTGAATCTTTGCTTTGAACCACTTTTGACTGCAAGTTCCTTTTTATTCACTTGCATATCTCCTACCACAGTGCCTGATATGTAGTGAGTTTTATGGATATTTGTTGAATTGATTTGCATACTGCTGACCTCATGTAGATTTTGTCTTAAGAGTCATTCTTGAAAGTCTGAGGCTCCATATATCTTGACTGGATGAATGAAGAGAATCAACACATTCAAAAGATAATTTATCAGAGTTTTTCAAGACGGGTGGCTTGGCCAAGCATTGGCACTTTGCTTTTAGTCAGGGCTCCCTGGAGGGCTGTTGCACGGATCCCCAAGCCCATTCTTCCAGATTGTTCAAAGCGGTTATAAGGTACCTCTGAGTATGGGCTAGGTAACTTTGATGGTTCCATGAATGTAAGTGGAGTTTTGAGTCCTAATTACTATGCATAACTTCCACTACCTCTTATCTCCAAGTAATTAAGCAGAAGCCACTGAAACCTTTTGCATGTTGGCATGAATCAAGTCTAGGTCTCTACATGGTATTAGTGAGGGGAGGGTGGAGGGGCACCCAAGTTCTGTTCAACGGCCCAACACAAGTTCCACTGTAGTTGAGTTTCTAGGTTGGAGCATTCTGAAAAATCGGAGCAATTGGCTGTGATTGTGGAGGGTGCAGGGTGAGCTGTCGAGCCCGTGAGTAACAAGGTGGATCAGCTTGAGTTTTTAATCACCTTGATTACATGTTGCAAAAGTTTAACTTTGCGGCCTCCACTGTTCCCCTCATTTTGCCTGCTGCGGTCTCATTTTACTTTTCATTTTATTCTCTGATCACTGCCGATGAGAGCCCTGAGTCCACGCTGCTTCTGTTGCCTGCCTCCCGGCCTGATGGGCCTCTTTGTACTGAGGCACAGAACCCAGCTGGCGGCTGGAGTTCCCAGGGCCCGGAAGCTTCATTACTCTTTGTTGGCAGTGAACTCCAAAGTTACTGGCTTTGGAGTTGGGTTTTCTCAAGTATAATAGCTTAACATTTGTTCTCAAAGTTGAAGGTCCCCCCCGCCCAAATTAATCAAGATGCATGAGCTAATTGTAAGCCAACAAATATTTTAAGAAAACTGCCCTCCAGTAGAGACTGTTGCACGAACTGCAGACTCTTTTCCCAATAATTAATATGCTTCTTTTATTTCCTTTGAGGTGGAAAACAGTTGTTGACAAGGATTCCCTACGCATTTGGTTCAAATAACTAATTTTGTACCTGAAGTACTAATTACAGTAGAGACACCATCTTTTCCTATTAGATCTCTCACTTGAAGAACTCAAAGCCATTTATAACCGTTGGATCTTGGGGGCTAGTTTAATCAATTCGTGGGCAGTGTAATGGTGAACACTGTGATCAGAAATATAGCTAACCTCTTTAATTGAGCCCCTACAAATTCAAAGGTAATAATTCAGACAGTGAGAACAAAATAAGTCTATGACAAGAAGAAAGTAAGTTGGCAAAGGGGTTATTTAAACTGCCAAGTAGAGCACGCTTTTAGAAGTGCCAGTTCATATGTGAAGAACTGGTAAGTAGATACAAGACATTCCATTAATAGACTCAGAATCTGAAGGTTAAAAGCCATATAGCACAGCTGTTCAGTACTCAAAAAACATTTGTTGAGCAATGCTATGTTCTGGACCCTGAGAATACAATTATTTTGGTAACAGCTTTATTGTGATATAATAAAAAGAACATAAAATTCACCCATTTAAAATGTCAATTCAGTAGTTTTGAGTATATTTACAGAGTTCTGCAATCGTCTCTATAGTCAACTTGAGAGCATTAATCACCTCAGAAAGAATCCTCATATCCTAGTATACTCGCCAATCCCCCCATCTCCCTCACCCCTAGGCAACCACTATGGGGCGCAAATTTGATTAAAACACAAGATCTGCCTTTGAGGGGTTTGAACCCTATTGAAAGAGACGCCGAGCAGATAAAACGTACCCACCATAGCCTCCTAGAATGTTGATGCTGAGAGGGACCAAGCAGATCATGGGATATAATCTTCTCATTTGACATATGAGGAAACTGAGGCTCAGAGAGGAGAAATGATTTGCCTACGGGTACACATATAGCAGAGCCAAGATGAAAATTCATGTATGCTGCCATCTTAGCATGCTGCAACGCTAATTACAATACGAACTTTTGGAGCTCAGTGGCAGTTAAGAGCATGGATTCGAGAGTCAGACTGTCTGGATTTGACTCTCAGCTCCTCGTTTTATAGGCTGTGTAACCTCAGGCAAGTCACTTAATCCCTCTGAGCCTCAGTTTCCTCTGTTGTTGAATTGAAGTAATAATTGTACCTACCTTACGGGTCTGTTGTGAAGATTAAATGAGTTAATGTATGTTAAGTATTTAGAATACTGTTTGCAATAGAAGAATTACATAAGTGGCTGTTATAATGTTATTACCTAGTCATTGAACATGAAAACATATATTTTATTAGATCCAGAAATAGACTTTACATATTTGTTCTTCAGCTTTTAAACCCTGACTGCCCTCATGCAGAGTTTCTATTCAGTTTCTTCCAACATATACTTTTGAATGTTGGGTGCTGGGTATAAAAAAGATGTTTAAGAAATAGTCTGTAGACTTAAGGAGTTCAGAGTCAAGTGAACAGATACGGCAGGTGAACAGATATGTAGCTATAAATCAAACTATAGGAACTGCCCCAAATGAAGTACACACGCAGTATAGAGGGTATTGGAAAGGCTTCCTGAAGGCAGTGGTATTTGATTTGAGTTTTGAAATGAGTCGGATTTCATCAGGTTGAAAGGGATGAGAGAAGTCATTCCATGGTAGGGTAACAGCAGAAGCAGAGGAAAGCAAGTATTTGCCGTGGTCGGAGAAAGGCTAAGTGTTCTATGCGTCCGGAGCATAGCAGGTGAGCCTGAAAATATAGATTGGGACTGTACTCAGTGGGAAAAGGGAAGAGAATTGATAATTATGGGCCCCTACTATGCACCAGGCTCTGTAAAGTACCAAGTACTGAATGTGTATAAGGTAACTCACTTGATTCTCACCATCATCCTGAGGAAGCAGATGCGAAGAGGTAGAATAAACTGATGAATATCACACCTAGCAAGTGGCAGGGTCTAGATTCAAACTGACATCTCCCTCTGAACCTACTGCCCACACTCTTTCTACATACCACAGTAACCCCTGGACTTGTATGCCAGTTTGGACATTATAGAAAATGGGAGCTTTGAAGGTTTTTGAATATGGAGGAGACACGTACTCATTGTAGTTTATTTATTGTTTATTCGTTTATTTATTTACTTTCTCTGGCAATAGGGTAGAGGACGGTTTAAATGGAGGAAAGATGAGAGAGCCAAAATAATCAGTTGTGACACTTTCACAACATGTAAAAGGTAGTGAGGACATAGACCAGGACCATGGAAATGGAGAGGAAGAGATACAAGTAAGAGAAGCTGACCGGACAGGACATGTGACCAATGTGATGTGGTCAGGGCAGAGATGAAGGAGAGTCAACCATGAAGGCCTGGTTTTCCAGCTCATATGATGTGGTGGGTCGCGCTGCTACTCAGTGAAGTAGGAAGGCTGAGCAGAGGCATGGAATCAGGGAAGGAAGGAAAGTGAGCTCAGTTTTGTTGCACTTGGACTTTCTCTGAGTCTTCCAGGTGTAAATGTCCAGTAAGCAGATGGATATATTGGTCTGAAGCTTGAGGGACAATAAAGACAGAATCTGGGCAGAAGAAATGTAGCAAAGAATCAAAACCAAGGAAGCAGGAAGAACTGAAGGGGACCAAGAGTGAGCGAGAGAGATCACCAAAATCACTGGAGAAGGGAATTTCAATAAGGAGGGTGTGGTCGGTATTGTCAGGTGCTACAGAGTCACCAAGTCAGATAGACTGAAAAATGTCCCTTGGATTTAGCAATTGGAGAGGTTATTGAGGAATAGAAAGCAGACCAAGTCTCTATTAGGGGTGGAAAGGTTTAAGATATGAATGTGAAGTGGATATCTGGAGACATTGAGTGTAGACTACTCTTTCCAGAAACTTGTCTAGTAAGGTGGAGAGTGATGGCAGAATCTTGAAGACAAAACATATCTTAGAGAAATTATCTTTATGATGGGGAAATTTGATCACATACTTTGAGAGAAATGAGTCAGTCAAGAGGCAGCTAATAAATGGAGAGAGATAAGATGTGGACTTGAGCGCCTTCTCTGAGATAGGGTTGCGAAGAAAGGATGCACAGGGCATTGATAAACTAAGGACTTTTTTCAACAGAGTCTGAGGCTTTCCTGATTAGTTCCTTCTTTAATTCAGAATTCTCTACTTGTCTAAGAAACCTTGCTCCATTTATACCATGTAAAATCCTTATGGAAACAACAATAACAAAAAACAAACAACTTGATTAAAAATGGACAAAGGACTTGAATAGCTATATCTCCCCCCAAAGATATACAGATGGCCAATACGCACGTGAAAAGATGCTCAACATCATTATTAGCGAAATGCAAATCTAAACCACACCTCACACCCATTCAGAGATGGTTAAAAAATACCCCCAAAGAACAAAAATAACAAGTGTTGGTGAGGATGTGGAGATGTTGGAACACTTGTGCGTTGGTTGGATAATAGTTCTGCTGATCAGGGCCAGGCTTGGCTGGGCAGAGCTGGACTCACTCAGTTGCAGTCAGCTGGCGGGTCAGCTAGGGGTTGGCCTTTCTAGGATGGCTTCAGCTGGGATGGCTAGTATCTGCTCCACGTGGACGCTCATCCTTGAGAAAATTAGCCCAGACTTGTTCTCATAGCACAGCACAGGTCTGTCATACAAGAGAGCAAGTGGAAATGCACAGAAGCTTTTCAAGTCTCTGCTTGTATCTCATTTGCTAATATCCCACTGGCCAAAGCGAGTCACATGGCTGAGTGCAGATTCGGAGTGGGAGGGGTCTACAGAGTTAGAGGGCAAAGGGCAAGGCTATAGAGAGGCCATTAACTGGGGGAACTAATGCAGTTAATCTACTCTAGAATGCTTAAGGAAAGTCTGAGAATCTGCATATTTAACGAGCATCCCAAAGTGATTCTTATACAGGTGATTCATGAATAACATTTCAGAAATATTAGTCTGGTGTCTCTTGGCACCAAGATTGGAACTATGATCATGAAAGGTTCAGAAACCTGTGGGTTGTGAGTCGGGGAGAAAATATCCTCTTCTTCAGCTCTATCTCATGATTCAGGCCGCTTGGTCTCTTGAGGGCAGAGGCTTAAACTAAAGCTATATCCGTGTTTCAGACAAGCTCATATAGTCATTTACTTTTGTACAAAGAACAATGCAGTTGGAGTAAAGCTGATAAGGTATTATTTTTTCAGTGCAAGTCAGGAAGGCATTGTTGGTTTGTTTTGTGTTGCTCTTCATGATATGTAATTTCCATCCCAGGGAAGCTCATAGTAATGGAAATGAAGCATAGAGGTGGTATATGGGGCATGTGATAGGATCATAAAGTGGAGACTGTTGCTTGGATAAGACCTTTCTTAGAATCGTAATCCATGCAAGGAGAACATGAACATGAAAGAAAAGAAACCAGGAAGAAACTCCACAGGGACTTCCCTGGTGGTCCAGGGGTTAGGACTCGGTGCTTCCGCTGCACAGGAGCCCGGGTTCGATCCCTGCTTGGGGAACTAAGATCCCACGTGGTGCGTGGATCCATTTATTTAGCCAGTTGTGTGAGGATTTTGTTCCTCAGACCCTTAGTCAAAATGTGGGATTAGAGATATGCTTTAAGATGTCTGTCCCCTATGCGGATCATGCGCAAGCGCGGTAGAGGCAGGAACCATGACATTGTGGATCCCGACGCCAGCCATAGTGCCTGCCACAGAGTGAGTGCTGAAAACACTTTCGTTGAATGAACGTCTGCAGATTTCTCGGATCCATTCTCACAGATTTTTAAAAAAATAGATCTTTATTGGTTTTTTTCTTACCTTCTTATTTACTTATTTATTTTTTAACATCTTTATTGGAGTATAATTGCTTTACAATGGTGTGTTAGTTTCTGCTTTATAACAAAGTGAATCAGCTATAGATATACATATATCCCAATATCTCTTCCCTCTTGTGTCTCCCTCCCTCCCACCCTCCCTATCCCACCCCTCTAGGTGGTCACAAAGCACCAAGCTGATCTCCCTGTGCTATGCGGCTGCTTCCCACTAGCTGTCTATTTTACGTTTGGTAGTGTAGATATGTCCATGCCACTCTCTCACTTCGTTCCAGCTTACCCTTCCCCCTCCCCGTGTCCTCAAGTCCATTCTCTACATCTGTGTCTGTATTCCTGTCCTGCCTCTAGGTTCTTCAGAACCATTTTCTTTTTTTTTTTAGATTCCATATATATGTGTTAGCATACAGTATTTGTTTTTCTCTTTCTGACTTACTTCACTTTGTATGACAGACTCTAGGTCCATCCACCTCACTACAAATAACTCGAGGCACATGAAAAGGTGCTCAACATCACTAATTATTAGAAAAATGCAAATCAAAACTACAATGAGGTATCACCTCACACCAGTCAGAATGGCCATCATCAAAAAATCTACAAACAATAAATGCTGGAGAGGGTGTGGAGAAAAGGGAACCCCCTTGCACTGTTGGTGGGAATATAAATTGATACAGCCACTATGGAGAACAGTATGGAGGTTCCTTAAAAAACTAACAGTAGAACTGCCATATGACCCAGCAATCCCACTACTGGGCATACACCCTGAGAAAACCATAGTTCAAAGAGAGTCATGTACCACAATGTTCATTGTAGCTCTATTTACAATAGCCAGGACATGGAAGCAACCTAAGTGTCCACTCTCAGAGATTTTGATTGAGTAGGATAAAGAGTGTTCCTTGCAGTGTAGTCCTGAAGCCACGTGAATCAGCGTCACCTACTTATAGAGTTTGTTTAAAATCTGTTGCCTGGGTCGCACCTTCCACTTGTTGAGTTTGGTGCATGAGAAACCCTCCTTTACACATTTGAAGTCCATGAATTGATGTCACTGCCACTCATGCAGTCTCGTCCGGCGGTAGTGGCGTGCGTCTCATTGGCTACCCTGGCCCCTGCTGAGAGACCACTAGAGGGAAGGCGGTGGTCCAGTGCTGATCTGACAACCACCACCCGCCAGCTCTTCTCACATGGAACTGAGGGTGCTCATTTAGCATCTCTTAGCCATTTAGTTTCAATTTCCTTGTGTTCGCCATTTTTTGGACTCTTCCCCTGGGGAGCCAGAGTTTAAACTCACACCATATTGTCATCTTCTTTATTCTAGGGCATAGGAGGTGGCTCTCCACCCCCAAAGCAATCGTAGATTCCTGGAGTTCTGAGCTGTGAAGTATCAGTTTCTTCCAGAAGGCTTTCTTTCCCCAGTGTCTTCGACAATGTCAACTTTCCAGGAGCTGGGATTTGGAAGGAAGTCGAGCAGTGAGCCCTGGGGAGTGAACTGACTGGGTGGTGCCCTCCCAGGCATTACCTGGGCCTGTAGGGTGAGGAACTGCTGAGTTTCAAGATAAAATCTCCTTTGCCCCGTAGCCTCCAGTTACAGGAAACACTTACATCACAGGCGCAGTTTTATTTATTTTTTTTAACATCTTTATTGGAGTATAATTGCTTTACAATGGTGTGTTAGTTTCTGCTTTATAACAAAGTGAATCAGTTATATATATACATATGTCCCCATATCTCTTCCCTCTTGCATCTCCCTCCCTCCCACCCTCCCTATCCCACCCCTCTAGGTGGTCACAAAGCACAGTTTTAAATGGCAAAACAAATGGGATACTTTTTTCCTTGTCTGGAAGAAAAGTATGTTAATTTAAGTGTGGAGCATGACATTTGGAAATGTGAAAAGAGGTTTTTGGGAAGTCGTTGGGGGTTTGAGTGGAACAGCTCCCTTTTTGTGTGTCTCATTTTTTTGTTGTTCATCCTGTGTCTTATTCAGATGATAATTTTAATGCACCTGTCTGATCTTCTGGAGCACAGATTTAGGGAAAGCCATTTTCTGAGCAGCTCCACAGGGTAAGATCTGCAGACAGGTGGGGAAGGGCTGTGAGGACACTTCTGGAATGCAAGTGAATGCACCAAGCCAGCCAAGCTTGAAGTGTCTTGTAGGCTGGGGATCCTCAAGTGCAGTTGCATAAGAGGATTCAGGAACTTTCCTACTGGGAGCAAATGGCCAGACACCGATGCTGAGATTCTCCCAGCCCTCTTGAGGGAGTGCAAACAGAAGCCCTCTCTTGTCACGACATTACCTTCCCGTGAGCCTTTTAGCGCTAGTGCTGTTTTGCTCTGATGCCCAGAACCCTCTGCCTTCAGTCACTTTCTTAGTGTCCTTTCACCTTGCTTGTATTTCAGCCAAAACCATGCCTCACAGCAAAGAATCTATCAGCTGTTTCTTGAGTCGTTTCTAGTCTTTTAAGGTGTTAACATTTTCCATTTTGCCACATTCAGCAATTTTGCCTGCTCTGACATGAGCTCGATAAAGAGCTACAGAAACTGAGTCAAGAGAGAAACCAGCGACACTGTCCACTCCCTCCTCCCCATCGCCCACCCTGCCGACCATCATCTCCATCCAGCTCTGCCCATCTGGCCCCTTTCCTTTTTAGGTTACCTTTATTGTTTTATCTCAGTCAGCTATGAAAAAAATCAAGCATTTAAAATATTTGTTGAAAACTCAAGGAAAATCAAGTTTCAACACCTTAGATTTTCATTGCATCGTGGCTGCCTTAGGTCCGCTCGTTCATGTACTTGAGAGTATTGTCATTTGCAGCTGTTGTATTCACATCTTCCTGAGACAGGATTTCATATTACTGGCGTAGTCCAACGAGAATAGACCTGGCAGTCCCGTTCTGTACAAAGTGTGGTAGCAGTAAGGAGCGTGGGTCTTAGAGTCAGTCCGATGTGGTTCCAATCCTGGCTCTTCTACGTAGTAACCCCAGCCTTGGGCAAGTCAGTTTCACCTTTCTTATGTCTCAGTTTCCTCATTTGCACAATGAGGACACTAGTCCCAACCTCACAGGTTGGCTGTAAGGATTACATGAGAAACTTCCTTTAAATAGCTTAGCACAGGGCTTCCCTGGTGGCGCAGTGGTTGAGAGTCCGCCTGCCGATGCAGGGAACGCGGGTTCGTGCCCTGGTCCGGGAAGATCCCACATGCCACGGAGCGGCTGGGCCCGTGAGCCATGGCTGCTGGGCCTGCGCGTCCGGAGCCTGTGCTCTGCGACGGGAGAGGCTGCAACAGTGAGAGGCCCCCGTACCGCAAAAAAAAAAAAAAAAGCTTAGCACAATCCTTGGCACCTATCATGGGTGCGGATGTCATCATAATTATTGTTACTTCCTTACCCCCTCAGGTAGGAATAGTACAGGCTGCTACACATTGTTCCTCCAGGACAGGGCTTGGGCTCTGTTGTCAGAGCCCATGACCCAAAGGCCAAATCCAGTTTGCCTGTGAGCTAACAATGATTTTTACATTTGTAGTTGGTTGCAAAAAGATTAAAAGAAGAGTGCTATTTGTGGCATGGCGAAATGACATGAAATTCAAATTTCAGTGTCCATAAATAAACTTTTGTTGGAACACAACCATGCTCATGCATTTACGTATTGTCTCAGGCTACTTTCACTCTACAACGGCGGAGTTCAGAAGTTGCACCAGAGATCATATGGCCTGGAAAGTTTAAGTATTTCCTATCATGCCAATCCCTGCTCTAGGTCATTTAGCAGTCTGGAAGATCACAGGGACGGATAGTTTGGGAATTGCTTGCAGATTATCACTGCTTATATCCCTCAGTTCTTGTCTGTGTGTGTCTGTGTTGTGCAGAGTGATTTATAAGGGAAGAAATAGTACAAGTCCATGTAGGACAAATGAGATGAGGCTTTTGTGGCATTTTAGCTAAGGGTTTACTTTGTGCCTTGGAGGGATTAGGAAGAATTTAAGAGTAGTGGCAGAATTGGTTAGATGAATGTATAGGTCCTTTTGTTTTTCTTGCTCCACCAGAACCTTCTCTGCAAGGAGGAGAGAATGGATGATTAGCTTCTCTTTGTAAAATGGATTGAATTGCTCTTATTAGGTGTACCGTCATTCTGAGGAGTTGGTTCTAAATGTGATACACCAAGGCAAAGTCTCATCTCAGCAAATATCACCTTAACACCCTGTTCTCCCTAAAAAGGCAATTTTTGTAGAGAAATGTAAAGCCTCAGAATATCCAGGTTGGAAGGAGCCTTGGAGATCTACAGGGATGATATTCATATTAATATCCCTTTGCTGATAGAGATACAATATCCTGTGGGGAGGCAAAATATTGTATAATGTCCTAGTCCATTCAGGCTGTTCAACGAGGATGGCCTTTAATAGGTGTTTGTGTACTGGAACTAATTTTAATACCTGCAAGATATTACATTTCATATGCTTTACAAAATTTGCAATTATCGAGATACACAAACATAATACCCAGTTTGGAATGATAGGGGGAAGGGTAGGAATGTTTACAGTTCAGGAGCTGCTCCCTGAGTGCATACTCTGGCCTCCCTTAATGAAGTGGTTTCTCAGGAGGGATGAGGTATGTATGGGGCCAGGGAAGACGTGGCTGAGATCTGGAGGGCTGGTGTCTGAGGGGAAAGGTGTGTATTTAGCTGAGCTGTGCAGACATAGCAATCTGGGGCTCTCTGTCGGCGAGGGTTCCTAGGCTGTGAAGCTGCATGTGGGAAGGGTGAGAGACTGGCCTGCCACAAGGGGAAGGAGGAAAGAAGGGAGGCTGGAGAAGAGGAGCTTTTGGACCAGATCTTGCTGAGAAGATCTCAGAACCTCCAACTCGTCCCCTGCTCTTGATTCCTTCACACTTACGGGACTGGTGTTAGGGGAGATGTACTGTTTAATATTTGATTCTCCCCTGGTGTGCCCCATGGTTCTGTGTACAACCAACAAGCCAAGCTGACAAAGACCAGCGAAGGCCAAAGGTGGCCCCATGTGTATAGAACTGACACTCCAAGTTCATCAGATACATCATCTACCAAACAGTCTTACCTTACATCCTGAAGTGTCCTTCTTTGTAGGGCTGGGCCTGGCCCCTTTTGCCCTCTAGCCCTCCTTCCCTTCATACTGTCCCCCAGGCACCACACTGAACATCTATGGACAGTGACAACCAGTAGCTATATACACCAGCATTTCCGCTTTGTACACTGTATTGGTGTAGACTTCCTTTTTTTTTTGCGGTACGCGGGCCTCTCACTGTTGTGGCCTCTCCCGTTGTGGAGCACAGGCTCCAGACGCGCAGGCTTAGCGGCCATGGCTCACGGGCCCAGCTGCTCTGCAGCATGTGGGATCCTCCCGGACCGGGGCACGAACCCATGTCCCCTGCATTGGCAGGCGGACTCTCAACCATTGGGCCACCAGGGAAGCTCTAGACTTCCATTTTGATGAGGTTTGGATACAGGTTGGAAATCTGGCTATTTCAATAAGCTGCTTTAAAGAGGAATCAATTTGAATGCCCAAACTACCACCCCAGTAGGACAACAGAGCCCATGACCCTGTCTTGTGACTGGATTTTTATAGAAAGTTTTATTGGAGTGTAGTTGATTTACAATGTTGTGTTACTTTCTACTGTATGGCAAAGTGAATCAGTTATACATATACACATATCCACTCTTGTTTAGATTCTTTTCCCATATAGGCCATGACAGAGTATTGAGCAGAGTTCCCTGTGCTATACAGGAGGTCTTTATTAGTTATCTATTTTATATATAGTAGTGTGGATATGGTGACTGGATTAAGCAGGAGAACAGCAGTGTGCATGGCTAGAGGTGTTGACACCATGCAGTGTAATGACTCGTGGGCTTCAGCCTCTTCCCCTAGGATAAGGCCAAGAAGGACCCTTCGATGTCCAGCCTTTGGTGCATGTGTTTTCTTGTATCTGTGCCTCTTCTAAGCGGTGGCTTGTATGATGGACGTGACCGACCTGGGGCAGTCATGACACTGTCACTGCACTGGAATGTTGGTAACTCCCACAGAATCATTCAGCCTCCTAAGCTCAGGGAAGGAGCCTGAGTAAGAAAACCATATGTCAGCAGTCCTTCTGCCATATTTCTTCACTGGAGTCATACTTTTATAAAGGCATAGGCTTAAAGGTGTAAATAAAGCCAATTATTTGAGTTTGCCATTGATTTTCATGTATAAATTATCAATATAGTTTTGATTTAACAATAAAAATAACAGCCTGGAGTTTTATGCCCTGCCATGGCGGTTATGCAGTTGCCAACATGAGCCTTCTGCTCTTAGGCTCTCTCTTTGTACAGGGAAGCAGGTGTTAAAGTTATGCCTGCTGATTCAGAAGAGCTACCTTTTTTTTGAGTACTTACTATATGCCAGGCATCGTCAAAGTGTCTACAGACGTTATCTCGTTTAATACCACCAGTAATTCTAGGAGGTGGATTACTATTTTTATACACAAGTTACAGATGGGGAAACTGAGGCTCAGGGAGTCGCTTGTCCAGAATTCTTGAAATTCTAAGGCAAATCTGCCTGACTTCCAGTCCCAGCTCTTTGCACCGTGTTTGTGAACTTCTGCAGGACGCTGCTCTGGGAGGGGTGTCCATTAAGCAGTGTCTTAACGATTTGGCAGAGATAGAAACCTGGAGTTTTAGAACGGAAAACTAGGAAAGAAGGTAAAAGGGAGCAATTTCCTGGGAGACTAGGAAAACCTCAGAGGAAGTTCTAGCTAGTAGGGACCAATGAAGGGAAAACTAGGCAGAGAAGCTGGCCACTTAGCTAACCAAGTAGAGACAGCTCCAGGCCTAGTAGGAACTGAACAGAATATTTAAAACTGGGCAGGGGTGGCCATGGGCCTGTCCAGGCTTCCTGTAAATGTCCCTTTTCCCCAGCTTCCTTTTCATGGCCATAGTCAAGGAGCGACAGTGCACAAGGCCACACGACCACGTTCCTGAGGAAGGAGGGAATGGGGCTGGGGAGAATAGGCTCATTACTGGGGCAGCATCCTCTAGGGAGACTCCAAACTTGGCGTGATGACTGTAGTGGCAGGAGAGCTTTCAGCCCCCTTCTCTGCTCGGGTTGACCTCCCCTTCCTGACCAGGTAGATCTGAAGCCACTCTTCCTTGGGTGTCTGAGACTGGAAAAATCACAACGTCTCTGTTGAGCGTTTTTTTT
>NW_020172692.1:203020-228426 GCF_003031525.2 Neophocaena asiaeorientalis asiaeorientalis
CAGACCACCAGGGGCAGAGGTGAAGGTGCATTCCTGGCACCCCGCTGTTCCCCTGGTCTTGAGTGAGTTTTCACCTATTATCAGCTGTCCTTGGGAACATTAGTTAGCTTCCCAGAAGTTGAGCAGGAAGTCTTCTTCTAGAGGGAGCAGCTGGTCTGCTCTGTTTTTCGAATCTCCAAGTTGATTTTGGAATGAAGGTTTGTTTTCCCAGGAAAGTGTTACTACTTTATAGTCTCCCCCTCGTCTGTGAAACTCAAGAGGAGGCAGGCAGCCTTGCCGCAGGAGCAGACCGCAGACTGTGAGGACAGAGACGAGAGGCATCTGGTTTTCCCTTCAAATCAAAGCCAACTACAAAGGTAGTGTGACACACACCTATTGAGATACGTTACCAGCATTGCGCTGCCTGGTCTTCAGGCAAAAGCAATAAGCAGAGTACATAAACGACTCTCATTAGTTTTATGTGTCCGAAGTTTCGTTTTTCTCCTGGGTTGGGTTTTAAACTAGCTAGAGTAGCACCATGATAGCTTTCTCTAGTACCGTGTTTGGCCTCACTTGTCCTTGTCACCAGCCTTTCACACACAACCCCATTAAAGAGTATATTTCTCTAATTACATGTTATGCAGGTATTTTGTGTTACAATGTTTAATTGTATTCATTCAAACAGGTCGCAGTTAAAGTCTATAAACCCTTTAAGCCTTTATAAAAGCTCCACCATCCACCTTACAGCTTAGCATTAATATTTCCTCTGGAGAGGAAAAACATCTCATCCTGTATTTCTCTGATGTACCATTTTTTTTGTTATCAATAAAAACAAAAGACACATGTTTAATTGGATCCCTTAGGTATCGATTAAAAAAAGATTTGGATTCCTTGCTAGCCAGGATGGTTCCATAGAACATCTTAGAACTATCCTTTTTCTCACATCCTTTGAGGATGCACCCAGTTTAACGTTTTCCTTCCAGCTGCCATGTGATGAGGTAAACAAGTGCTACCCACTTGAGTGCAGGCAGCAGAAGTTCTCTGGGAGAACAGAGGTCTGCTGCACACAAGGGACCCGAGAGAAAGCCACCTCAAGTTCTATTCCCATGTTGGGCCAAGGGAGGAAGGAAACAGATAGCAGCCACTTGGCACTGAAATCCTGCTGACCTGGGGGGGTCCAAGCAGTTGGAAGTTAACTGTGTAGTCCATCAGAGGACAATCCTAACAGGTCCCCTTTCTAAATCAAAACAGTTAATATTTCTTTCCATACTTTATCTCATAATCAATATTCAATTTTCGCAGTGAAACTAATCAAATCATATAAAATGAATCTAGCACAAGAGGAGGGAGGTAGAATGAGTAAGCTGCAAGGGGGGGCTGAATGAGAAAATAGGAGAATGTTTGTAACTATAGGATGTCCTTCCTGTGGATTAACTTCTATGGGAAACCGGAGCTAAGCTCTGTGACATGGGGCTAATGAAACACCAGGATCAGGAGGCAGGAACAATACTCAGAAACCAACCAAGTTCTTGCGGCCCTTCTCTCTGTGGTATTGGAGTGTTTCTAGTGATGAGATTGGGCATGTAATTCCTCTGGAGCCCATAGTTGCCGACCATGGTATGACGGGGTTCTCCTGCACTCCAAGACAGGCTGTGGGCTTGACATAGGCACGTGGGGCAGCAGTCAGCATAGGGGATGGTGGGAGTGAGATGCTCTGGACCACTATTCTGGCATCTAGACTCTTGAGAATTGGTTCTCTCACACCCCACCTTACGTTATCTTTACTGTACCCTTTCATTACAGCCTTTGCCAGCAGGTAAGGAGATCAGCGTGTCCTGTAAGGTCTTTCCAAGAGAAGGAGAATAATAGTTTAGATTTACTGAGAACTGTTGAAATGCACTAGGCATCTCACACGTAGTATCTCATTCAATCCTTTCCATAATCCTATGTTATCCTCACGTTACAGATGAAGGAAGCGATGCTCACAGAGAGGTTATCCTGTCATTCATACAAAACCAGTCAGTGGCAGAAGCACAATCAACAGCTCAAAAATGAAAGAGAGCACAGTATTTCACATGGAGATTGACACTGACTGTGTTGGGGATGAAATAAAGTGACCCAGGTATCAATGTTTAGGAGCTTACATTGGACAGCATTGTCCTACTCTATAGCACTTCACCTTTCTGATTAGTGTCTAATTAGAAATAGTTCCAATCAGATAGACATTTCCAGAAACATTTGTAATTATCCCAAGTCCTATCCACCAGTTTCTCTGAAGGGGCTTTCAAGGCCTAGAAACTCACTTCTTATTAATGGTGCTGATCTGCCTCTTAAAGGTTCTTCCCTTGGCTATAGTTGACCATTCACCACAAAGAACCAAGATGGTGCCTTACTTTTCTGATGGGCCACTAGAAATTGTCAAAAGATCGTTAGGCTCAAGGACATAAGTTGCTCATAATCCAGTGCCCGGGGGAATGGACTTGCCAGAACTTCGTAAAATGGAATGATGCTACTCTAGTAATTTATTTAACGAACATTTACTGAATACTTACTCTGGGTCAGGCCCCTTGCTGGGTTCTGGGGACACAAAGATGAAGGAATTACCATCCTTGGGAAATCCAGGGGAGAAAAGAAGTAAAGAGATAATTATAAAACCCTTGGATAAGTACTACTATGAAGATATGCAACGCTTTTTGCTGAGTGCTTTGGGAGTGTGGGCACTTGTGACTTCATGGCTGGATGGTGGCAGCTCAATTAGAAGATCTGGAGGCCTGTCCACACTAGACTTGACATCAGCCTCAAGCCAAACACTTGTCTTCTCAAATGATTTTACTTTAACAAAATCAATTTTTTATTATGTGAACTCAAATGATATATTCTGTAGAGGTTTACTGAACCATTTTTTCCCTTTAAAATAACTAATAACTATACGTTTTGACATGCTTCAGGGGATACATTTATAAAGTAGCACAGATAGGACAGTGCTGGGATACATCAGTGTGCTGTGAAGCTTGAATCAGTAACATACAAACAACTGCACCTTAAAAAGCATAAGGAAAAGCAAAATGCTAAAGATCCTTAGGTACAAAGAGGCAGCGTGGCAGAGGGAGTGATGACTTGTAGACAGGAAGTTCAGGGTCCCTGCTGACTCTTCTACTGAGTGCCCCTGGGAGGTCCCTGTGCCTCTCTGGACCTCAGTTTTGCTGGTGGGTAGAATGGGTGGTGGATGAGAATCTCAAGCCCTACATTCCTTTACAAGTTGCCAAAATCCTGGACATCTCTGACAGCTTCCTGGTGAGGTGGCAACCCTTTTGCTTCCTTCCTTGCATGGGCTGCTTCTTCTCCTAATGTGCACACGTGTGTACATATGTGCACACACGTGTACATACTACACCACCAAGCCAGAGAGAAAGAACTGGACCGAAACGCCTATTTTCACTCGAGTCTGAAAATGACAGCTATACTTTTACACAGTCCAGTATTAAATGGAATTCCATTTTCTATGTCAAGTTCCAGACAGAAGAAAGAGCCCAGAATTCCAATTGTGATGGGGTTCTTGGCAAGCCCTTTTTACAGGGTGGTAAGGTAATCAATCTGCAGTTCGGCAGTCTGAAGGCCTCATTTTTCATCTGACTTGGAAAATACCAGGGGCTTGGGATTACGGCATCCAGCCACATGACTTTGCTTTAAGGTTAATATACTTTTTTCCATCAATTACGTTGTGCTCTTTGTCCATCAAGTACCCACTGCAATCAAGGAGAAAGGGCATGACAGATTAAACGAATCTTTGTGTTTTCAGCATTGGTGGGCTGCATACTTCTTGGACTTGGAGTTACTTGTATTTATTTGAATTCAGGCCAATACCCTTTGTCAGGATGCATTTGCCTTCCCAGAATCCACTTGTGAGGGAGCAGCAGGTGGGCTAATCAGGGAGTACTAAAGTTTTCTGGCTCAAGGAACATAATGCAGTTTATTTACAGATCTAACCATTCACCTCTGCCCTACATTTTCCTTTCCTTTCTATGATTTTAGCACTTTGGGTTTACAGTAAGCTCTCAGTTCCTTAATGTAGACGGAAAAATAATAAGAAAGTGTACAAAAAACCCCCAAAGTTAGCAGAAGGAAAGAAATAATAAAGATCAGATCAGAAATAAATGAAAAAGAAATGAAGGAAACGATAGCAAAGATCAATAAAACTAAAAGCTGACAAGATAGATTTGGAAGTTTCAACCACAGCAATCAGAGAAGAAAAAGAAGTAAAAGAATCCAAATCGGAGAAGAAGAAGTAAAGCTGTCACTGTTTGCAGATGACATGATACTATACATAGAGAATCCTAAAGATGCTACCAGATAACTACTAGATGGACCTAGAGTCTGTCATACAGAGTGAAGTAGGTCAGAAAGAGAAAAATACCATATGCTAACACATATATATATGGAATCTAAAAAAGAAAAAAAAAAAGGTCATGACGAATCTATGGGCAAGACGGGAATAAAGTCGCAGACCTATTAGAGAGTTGACTTGAGGATACGGGGAGGGGGAACGGTAAGCTGGGACAGAGTGAGAGAGTGGCATGGACATATATACACTACCAAATGGCAGAGATTCACCCCCCCACACACACTGAAAATGTAGGAAGTTACTGACTCCAAAGCATCCTTGCCTCTCTTGTCCCTTCTGGGGAACTGGACAGCTCTGTTGCCTGTGTTCCATGGGTTCGGCCGTATGTGTAGATTTATTTCAAAGCCACACTGCTGTTCAAACTTGAGCATTGCATTTTATGGGATGGGCACTGAAAGGACAAAGAAAGTTCTTCAGAAACCACTCCCATTAAATTTACCAATCCGTGTGTGATTGCCACTTTCAACACAATCAGGGCACAGCCATTCCCTTTTTATTGATAACATATGGTGGGTATTTAGAGCTAACACTAGGCCAGACCCAGTCATGGTGCCATCAAGAAGAGCAGGAATTAAAAAGGGGAAAATTGTATCCAGGTGGCAGGAGGAATTCAGTAGGTGGGATGTGGAATATTTATTGTTAACGAGCTTTCATAAGAACAGAAACAAGTTAGATGTGATTTGCAGGTCCGTAGGAAGGCAATATCTGCCTATAAAGGGGAAACTTGGAGAGGATTCTCAGTACGTATGTACCTCTCCCTTGACCCAAACCATCCTTCTGCCCCCCTTCCCCTGAACATGCTTAATAAATATGATTAAGCTTTGAGAATTTATTAAAAATAATATCTGCCAGTGGTCAGTAAGTGCTACAAGCCAGGCACCTTGATAAAAGTTTTATTCACATTTTCTTTTTGTCATCTTTGCAAGGATCCTGCGAGGTGGAGGTTATTATCCCCATGTTACAGATGAGAAGACTGAGGCTCAGACCTTAAACCAACCGGATCTGCCTAAGCAGTCCTGGGAATGGAAGCATGTGGGTCTCCCTCCCAGGGAGGTTTCCAGACAACCCACATTACTTTAGCCCCCAGTATTGTAGTCAAGGAGAGGGAAGAAGGCAAGAGATAGCTTTGAAACACCTGCCAAATGGCATCGTCACCATCTCCTTCCCTCCCAGTGTCAGTGGAGTGGAGGGAAGGTGTGGTCCCAGCCAGAAAGGGGAGGAGAGGGGAATAAGCTGAAAACAGATTTATATTTCTCCCAGTTGAACTACCTTTCCCTTTGCCCCCCTAGGAATTCCGCCACCTGCAGGTTTTCAGGGACCATCAAACTGAGACTTCAGTCCTGGGCAGTGGAAGGGGGCTAGGTGTCAGAAGATACGACATTAAGGCCAGCTTTACCAATAATGAGGCATGTGACTGTGGACAGATCACTTAACTACATCTTTTGCATCTGTACAGTGAACTTCATAATCCTTTCCCATTGTGTATTACTCAATCATTGTAAAGATTAAATGAGATTATGTGAAAGTATTTTAGAAGCCTGAAGCTCCACATAAATATAAGTGATTATGAGAAATTTAAGAGAGGGTAGTCATGTAACTGACATCATCCGTTAGACGAGAGTAAATTGGTACTATCCACCCCCCTTGGTGGACAAGCTTCCTTGTCCTTAAAGCACATTTCTGGAGCAGAAGGAAGCGTTCATCCAAGCCCAAGCACCACATTTTTGTATAAGAGCTAGTTTGAGATTTAAATGAACCCTGTCTCTCAAGACACAGCTTTGCATCTATTCTGCATTCAAATTTATTTATCTAGAGACAAAATTGTGCTTTCTTTAATTCTACTCATAGCATATGCAAGCAGATCAAATGAGGTGCTGATCCAGCAAAATGGCAAGTAGCCTTTTGCTTCCTTGAAATTGCTAATTTTACAAATGGCAGAGTGTTGAAACATGGCACAGAATATCTATTTTACTAGAATCTGGCAACACGGGCACATATGGTCTTAACAAGAATGAATCAAACACAATTCCAGGATTATAATTAAGCTGTGGCAATTCCAAAAGGAATAACTTAACACGAACAAAGTCAGATTTAGATTGCTGTTTGTTAGCTTTCCCTTAGGCTCCTTCCTCGGCACATTGTCGGCAACATAGCTACTTTGATTTCTTGCTCTGAGAAATGTTTAATTGGAAAACACCAAACATTTTCACCTTGACTCTAATTGTACTTGATTCAACATCTGTATACCGTGCTTAGAGTATCACATGTCGTAGAATATGAGAAGACCGACCATAGAGGTCAAGACAAATGTTCTTATATAAATATTTAGGTTGATGCCTTTTCCCACCAAATCTGAGCTTCTGATCAACTCCCTGGTAGACCAATCAGGATTAATAAGGAAGATAGGGACCCTTTGTAGAATCTCTCTCTTCTCTTTCTCTCTCTCTGTCTCTCTCAATCTTGATCTCGATCTCAATCTCTCTCTCTCTCTGAATGCTCTTTCTACCTGAAGGAAGGGACCACATCCCATCCTTGTCTCTAAGGCCAGCAACTAGCATAAGGCCTGGCATGTAAAAGGAGTTGGTTTGGAGATTTGCATCCTGCTTCCAGGAAACGCTCGGGGAATCCCCTGGAGTTGTTGTGGACCTGATTTTGAGCCCTATTTGATAATTCAGCACCTATACCTTAAAGCACATATCAGCCGAAAGGTGGAAATAGCTCAAATGTCCATCAACTGATGAAGAGATAAACAAAATATGGTTTATCCACACAGTGGAATATCATTCAACCATACAAAAGAATGAAGTGCCAGTACATGCTACTGCATGAGTGAACCTTGAAAACGTTATGCTAAGTGAAAGAAGCCAGTCACAAGATCCCATGTTGTATGATTTCATGTATATGAAATATCCAGAATGCCAGTTATAGAGACAGAAAGCAGATCAGTGGTTGCCAGGTGATACGGGCAAGGGGAAGATTGGGAGATGACAGCTAAAGCATATGAAGTTTCTTTTTAGGGTGTTGAAAATGTTCTTAAATTCATTGTGGTAATGGTTGCACAACTGTGTGAATACACTAAGAGCACTGAGTTATACCCTTAAAATGGGTGCATTGTATGGTATATGGATGATATCTCAATAAGGCTGTTATTTTAAAAAAGTTTACCCCAAATGGTTTTGATGTGCACTTCCAGTTCAGAAGCCTGGGCTAGCCTAAGAGGTCCCAATCCCAGTTTTGATTCCTAACCCTTTTCTCTTCCTGGATCTTAGGAACTTCAGCTTCCTCCCAGCCCACCCGGCTGCCCCCTAGCTTTGGTTCTATTACCCAGAACAGAGAACTCCCTGGAAGAGAGTTGATGCCTTGGTGGAAGAGGGGAAACAAGAACTTTCAGTTTCAAGCTGTGTCTACAGCTAGCCATCACTCCAACTTGGGTAGCTGCTTTACCATGGAGATTGGCACCCCGTTATTCCCCACTTATGTTTTAGCAGGGACTTGCAGAACCCAATTCGGGTTACTCCCTTGTGAGACTGAAATAGCCTGGATATTTTTCTTCCACAAGAATGCAGTGTTTCTATTAAGAAAAGCAGCTGCCACAGACAATTTTTTTTTCATGTTTCATATAGGAAGTGGAAACTTTCAAGAAAAAAAGGAGTCGATTTTTAAAACTCTGGTTTAACATGTCAGACCTAAAGCATTGAGCTCTACACTTCATTCGTCATCTCTTTTTTTTCTGCTTATTTAGAGAAAGGAAAAGGAGAACTTTCTTGCTTGTTCAATCCCCAAGCCACTTGCACTTTCTGACTTTAAAGGGAACCAGTCCAAAGTAAGGAAATATTATTTGGACGCCTGAAAAAGAAAATATTTTTTAACAAAGTGGATGGTGACTTCTAACCATCATCGATGAGTATAAATACTTTCTGTTAAAATCTCATCAGGGAGATTACACTGCAATTGAAATTATAAAAGGGGTGCTTATGGCCCCTTCCTTTCATTCAACTACAAAATATTGATTAAAAATAAATATTAAATAAATATTTATTTGTTAAAGGTTAATTGTGGTATTAAGTGTTTAAGATGTTGGTAAAAATTAAAGCTTTTGTCACAGTAGACCATGGTCTGTCTACTTATACCATTTTTCCCTAGGATGGTTCCCTGAATATATTACCAAAAATACCTCTATAATGAGAAGTGATAGTCACCATTCCACATCCTTGAACTTGAACATATCTTAACACAACATTTTCTTTGAAGAGGATTTTTAAAAATCATTTAACCAAAATTAAAAAAAAAAATCAACATACATCTTAAAGTTTATGGTCAGCCCCTCTTTCATTGTCCTCTGGTACCCAGAGCAGTGATGTTTTTAGAGATATGTGTCTCTTTTCTTAATTCATTTTTGGTTGCAGAGAATGATTCTGAACACAGTATGCAAAAGAGCCAAATACTGAGACTTCAAGGATTATGCAAGACACACTGTAATGAGTTTCATGACCAGAAAGAAAAGAATGGCTTGGGTGATTGAAAGGATGGAGGAATGAATGCGCAGATGAATACACGTCATGCATTCATTCAAAAATACTTCTGAGTACGTAATTTCAATAGTGATAAGTGCTATAAAAGGCGAAGAATCAGGTGCTATGAGAGTATATATGAAGGGTCTCTGACCTAGCGTGGGAAGTCATGTTTAAGCTGAGACTTGAAGGTGAGTAGGAGCTAGGAGACTAAAGCTGGGGAGAGGGTCTAGGCCAAACCCGAGTCCAAAAAGGGAGGACAAAGAGAAGAAGAAAGTAGTAGAAATAAAGACAGGAAGCAGAGAGAGTGAAGAGAATGACGGGGATTAAAGATGCAGCTTTGAGGATGATGGGGCACAGCTGGTGATTCCTGAGTAAAAGAAGTGCTAAGGCTTTGTAATCTGGAAAACTCAGTTAACCAGAATAACTCATTCCCCA
The DNA here is from genome assembly GCF_003031525.2 of Neophocaena asiaeorientalis asiaeorientalis. Classification (NCBI taxonomy): domain Eukaryota; kingdom Metazoa; phylum Chordata; class Mammalia; order Artiodactyla; family Phocoenidae; genus Neophocaena; species Neophocaena asiaeorientalis. The sequence continues at coordinate 212,351 of NW_020172692.1, forward strand.
GTTAGGCCACAAATCCAGGATTTTAGTGGAAAAGCAAGCAGACTGGCCCTGGACATTCTCAGCAGATTCTGCTCTTTCTACTTCAGTATCTGACAGAGGTGCCAAGATGACAGAGAAATAACACAGTCATTGAGTTGGAAGGGGACTTAAGAGTCGTTTAGTACACCTTTCATTTTACAGTTAAAAGCGGTGTTGATAGCTAATCCTTACAAAGCAATGCCCACGTGCAAGTCACCGTTCTAGTGTTTATATTAACTCATTTAATCCTCAGAACAATGCTATGAGGTAGAAACTGTTATATTCCCATCGTACAGATGAGGGGCTGACTGAGGCACAGAGAGGTTAAGCGACTTGCCTATGGTCACACGGCTCATAAGTCATGCCATGCACCTTGGGCATAATCAACTAGTCTGTATCTTTCAAAATCATATAGCTGTTTAGTGGCAGATCCAAGAATGGAGCCCAGGTTTTCGGACTCCCAGCGCAGCATCCTATGTTAACCAGAACTCTGGTGCTCCCTCAATCGGGCATAAATTGATCAAATAAGTTTATAATCCCCCAGTAACTGCAGGTATACAAACAAACCCGTCAGTCCCCCTGTCTCCACTTTTTTTGAATGTTTCTACCTCTGAGAGGGAGTGAACCCAGCATACTTCTACAACTGGGCAGCCCAGAATTTTGCCCTCCATCTTGGCATTGCCATTTGGACAGTGAGTGTTCTGGAGCTGGCAGAAGGTATTTTTGTGCTTCCGTTCAATTCAGTGGTCATGTCAGAAGCCAGCCTCCAAGTGTCCAATGATGTTAATGTGTTTCTTTGTGAGTGATTTAAGGGTAAATGGGCTTCATTATAGGGTGATGTGCTGAACAGGAGACTCAGGTATGAAAAACAATGCTAGAGAAGAGATTTCCAGGGTGGTGAGTAAACCTGCTGTCAGGATTTGCAGAGATTTGATTGGGAAGAAAAACGCATCTCTGCTTCATCGTTTCAAAGCAATTTCACGCTTCAGTTCTCCATACTTCTCTGTCTTCCGAGGGCTGCACTTGGGCTTCGGCATCAGCCTGAAGTCTTTGAAGTCTCGTGTGATGGAGTCGCTGTGCGAGCGCTCTCTGGGAGTGATGTAGAAAGCTACATGGCAACACTTGATTTTGATAGAACAATTTAATCATACTCTTTTGCCTCGATTAAGTTGAAAAGACTCAAATGCAGCTGAAAATTGAAAAGTATAACTGAATGAGAAGGTTTATATCAAATATTGAAAAGGTTAAGAGAGAGCTAATAGATGTTTTAGCTGTTACAACTGGGGCAATCTGGAGTCACTCGGGTCCATAGCTGTGGACAAGGACGTTCACTTTTCTTAAATGAACCAGGGAGGAGGTGGGGTGAGATGGAAGGGCAGATTCTAGAGAGCCTTCCCAAGGGGGGGTGTCTGGTGCCTGGTGGGTGCATGTGTCTATTATGTCAAGATTTCAAATGCCATGTGGTCACTTCTTTAGGACCTTTTTTGAAGGTCTGTGGGGTTGTTTTTTTCCCAGCTTTCTTGACATATAATTGACATATTGTGTAAGTTTAAGGTATACAGCATGATGATTTGATAAACATATATTGTGACATGATTACCACAATCAGACTAGTTAACACATCTGTCACATTGCATAATTACAGTTTGTGTGAGTGTGAGTGCGTGTGTGTGTGCACGTGTGTGGTGAGAACGTTTAAGATGTGCTCTTTCAGCAACTTTCAAGTATACAGGACAGTATCATTAACTATAGTCATCTTGCTGTACGTTCCATACCCATCACCTATCATCTTATAACTGAAAGTTTCTACCCTTTGACCAACATCTCCCTGTTTCCCCATCCCCTGGCAAAACCACTATTCTACTCTTGTTTCTATGAGTTCAGCTTCTTTAGATTCCACATGTAAGTGAGATCAAACAATATTTGTCTATCTCCGTCTGACTTATCTCACTTAACATAATGCTCTCAAGGTCCATCTATGTTGTCACAAATGGAAGGATTTTGTGGAATTCTTTCTTGATGCCAGCCCAGGCAGATGTGGCTTCCTTCAGTGGTGTGGTTGGTGTCTGATGAGAGAAAGCATGAGGGGGATTCTCATTTACCCTCACGAATTGTGTGCTAGGCACTGGATCTGGGTATTTTGCAAGTAGTGGAGCCGTGTTCTCAATTCTGGCTGCACAACTGAATCACCTGAGAAGCTTTTCAAAAATGCAGAGGCTCAGTTAAGTTCCATCTCCTAAAATTTGGATTCATTTGCTCTTGGGTGGGGGTCTGGGCATATGTAATTTTAAAAATTTCTGTCAAAATAAAATTTTAGAAAAAAAATTTTGCACATGTGTTTGAAACTGTTGAAATGCCAAGTTTTCTGTACAAGTGTTTTTGTAGTTAAACTTTAGGATTTTCTTTGTTTTTTAAGAAGTCGATATGGGCATTTGTAATTTTAAAAACCCCTCAGGTGATTCGATGTACAGCCACTGACTGTACATGTGGAGAACCACTGACTTCAAGAGTGTCTCATTGCATAGAGAACAGACTTGTGGTTGCCAAGGAGGAGGGATGGGGGAGGGAAGGATTGGGAGTTTGGGATTAGCAGATGCAAACTATTATATACAGGATAGATAAACAACAAGGTCCTACTGTACAGCACAGGGCACTATATTCAGTATCCTGTGATAAGCTATAATGGAAAAGAATATGAAAAAGGATATATATGTATAACTGAGTCACTCTGCTGCCAGGCAGAAATTAAACACAACATTGTAAATCAACGATACTTCAATAAAATATTTTCTAAAAACTAGCATTTCTGTGGTCTCTGTGGGGCTAAGAGTGGACGCTGACCTTTCACAGAAACCTGGCGGCTTCAGTACTCATGGTACCTGGTGGTTCCTCCGCAGAGCACCCCGACAACAGAAGACAACCGTGCAAAGTGACACGAGAGTTCACCGTGCACTTTCTGGTGCCCACGTAACCCTGTCTCTAAAATGATGGCTGCTTCAGATCGTGATGATTGACTTTAGAAAACAAGGTCTGGGGCTTGGGAGAGAAGAGGCAGCGTGTGTCTGGGTGGGTTTCAGGTTCCTGACAAAATGAAAATTCAACAGAGATTTACAGACACCCTCCCCACCCGTCACATCCATCTATGTCAAGATTTTGAGTTTGCAAAGGAATACTGGCATTACCTCATTGTCTCTGTGATTTAGGGAGCGAGAATGAACCCTTATGGAGCACCTACTCTGTGCGAAGCAGTGGGATCTGTACATTCACTCTTATGTTACCCTAGTAAATAATTTAATCTTCACAGTACCCCATGAGGTACCTATGATTACTGTCTTTGTTTTGTGGATTTAGAAACTGAGGCTCAGATCACTGACATAATTTACCCAAGGTCACACAACCTGGGCAAGAACCTGAGTCAATCTAACATGTAATTGAAGTAAGTCCCCCCTGGGGAAACAGAATAACTCTCATGCCTCTTTGGCATCACTTGTCATGACCCTCCTCTCCCATGTCTCTTTGTAGGATAAACAACTTCTGTTCCTTCAGATTATATTTCCAAATGTGTTCTAGATTTGACTTCTCCAGAGCCTCACCTTCTGGTCTTTCTTGCTTCCCTGAAATCTGGCTTCTTGTCCAACATTTCCAATGAAACTATCCTCTCCCAGGTCACTGATGACCAGCTCGTCGAACCCCACCCTGATAATCAACCCATACCCAACCCGTCTTCGTAGCATTTTGCACTAGTGCAGACCACTCTCTTGAATTGGGCAATCTCATCCGTTCCCGTGGACGTACCATCTCTATGCTGGCAACTCCCAAATCGACCTCTGCAGACTTGACCTCCCTCCTGAGCTTCAGACTCATCCATCCAGCTACCTGCTGGACTTTCTCACTTGGGATATCCTACAGGTACCTAAGACTCCACGCACCCCCAAAAAGGAATCCAGCATTTCTCCTAACCACCACTCTACCTCGGTCCTGCTCTTTTCTCTTTATTTCTTATCATGCTTCATGAGTGGAATCGCCCTCCACATGATCTATTCAATGCCAAGCCAGGAACTCAGGCGCATCTTTTCCCTCACCCACTCATCTAAATCAATCTTTCAAGTTCTATGGATTCTACTCCAATGAATATTTCTCAAAGTTGACCTCTCTTCTCTCCATGCCCATGACCCCTCCTTTACTTAACCATCTCTTGCTTAGAGTGGTTCAAGAGCTTTGTAATATATTGCTCTGATTCTACTTCACAAGTCTGTTTTCCATGCTGTTGACAGAAGGATCTTTCAAGGCCCTATTCAAACTGTTCAGTGGCTCTGTGAACCTACATTTCCCAAAGTACATTCATCGCACCCTAGTTTTATAGGGTGTGAAAAATGGGACTGTGGTCAGGTAGCTTCAGGAAAACCTATATACTATACTTCTTTCCTCTTGGAGGTTCACATTATATTAAATGTCCCGAGAAGTCCTTCCGTTACAAGCACGTGTTTTTTTTTTTTTTATTGAAAAGAAATGTTTTTTAAATTTCAGAAACAGTTTGTCAGTTTGTATTTCATGAGGCACTGGTAGGTACTCTACTGTTTGCTATGCCAGATATGCCCTAATATGTTTCTTTTCCTTTGAAACAAAGCCAGAACTCAAACTCATTTTTCCCCCCAGAAAAATCTTTATAGTTCCTTGGAAGGACCTTTACCCTCAGAGATGTATCTATTTCCGGAAGGTGGAGCAAAATACAGTCATTTACTGGGGCCCTCTGATATTCTGGGAAAATTCCTAGAGACAAATTCTTCTGTCTTCCAGAGGCTGTATACTGCCTGGGTGTTTGTGTGACACCATTCTTGACACATTCAGGCAATACTTTAGAATTGAGACTCGGCCAGATGGTTCCTCAGCTGACTTTCCCAATCACACCTCTTAAGTCTCTGAAATGTATTCTATCATTGGGGTCCTCAGGTCTCTAACATCCAAAAGGGATGCACTCAGCCCCCATCTGGGACGTACTCCCCTTGCTCTTTCACTCGGTCCTTACAGGAATTCCCCTGAGATGGCAAATTGCATTAGGACTTGATGTTGGCATGCCCATTCCTCTCTCTGCTCCTATCCTCAGGGGGCTGTCTTTGCTTTGTTGTCCCAAAGTCTCTTAGAGAAACAAGGAGGGCTGTTGTCGCTCGTGTGTCTAATATATGATATTTGTTAGAGAACCCCATGCAGCTCACAACTCTGGTATTTTCTGGTGTCCTCTGAGGCAATTCTTAGCATCATACAAGCATGTTTAACTTTGAATATTTCAGCGCCTCAAGTGGATTTCATCATGGAGTCACCCCTCTTCCCCAAGCTCACATTTTTCAGTGTGCGGCCTGCCAACAACCTTTGGCAGGACACCTTTGAAAGCACAGGGTGAATGCTCTGCTCCTTGACATGGCATCCAAGGAGCTCTTCTTCATCTGACCTTTGCTCATCTGTCTAGCAAACCCTCCCCCTTAAACCCTCGCTGCTCTCAGCATTCTTTTTTTTTTTTTAAGTTAATTAATTAATTTTTGGCTGCGTTGGGTCTGCATTGCTGTGCGCGGGCTTTCTCTAGTTGTGGCGAGCGGGGGCTACTGTTCATTGCGGTGCGCGGGCTTCTCACTGCAGTGGCTTCTCCTGTTGCGGAGCTCGGGCTCTAGGCGCGTAGGCTTCAGTAGTTGTGGCTCGCGAGCTCTAGAGCGCAGGCTCAGTAGTTGTGGCGCACGGGCTTAGTTGCACCGTGGCATGTGAGATCTTCCCAGATCAGGGCTTGGACCCGTGTCCCCTGCATTGGCAGGCAGATTCTTAACCACTGCACCACCAGGGAAGTCCTGCTCTCATCATTCTTAAGACTACCCTACTTCCTCACACACCTCTGTGTTTTTGTGCCTTTCCTTTGCCTGAAAAGCCATTCCCCTCCTCTCACCACGTTTACCTACCTTCAGCCCATCATTGGAGACTCAGCTTGACTGTCTTCTATGATTCTCTGATTCTCTCCAAGGCAGAGTTAGTCACCCCTGGTTTTTACTTCTAATGTTTGTATATATCTTGAATATGATTTAGCACGTATGAAATGATTTCATTTCTAGGTAACCCTGTACTGTTTCAAACCAATTGGATTATTTCTATCTTTTCATTTTAACAATTTCATTTAAAAAAATTTTCTTGAAGTAGAGTTGATTTACAATGTTGTGTTTATTTCTTCTGTACAACAAAGTGACTCAGTTATACATATATATGTATATATATGAAAAAGATATCTATCTATATATATCTATATCATATATATGTATATATATATATATAAGAATATGAAAAACAATACATATATATGTATATGTATATGTATTGTTTTTCACATTCTTTTCCATTATGGTTTGTCACAGGATATTGGATATAGTGCCCTGTGCTATACAGTAGACCTTGTTGTTTATCCATTCTATATATAAATAGTTTGTATCTGCTCACCCCAAACTCCCAATCCATCCCTCCCCCCATCCCCCTCGTCCTTGGCAACCACAAGTCTGTTCTCTATGTCTGTGAGTCTGTTTCTGTTTTGTAGATAGGTTCATTTGTGTCATATTTTAGATTCCACACATATAAGTGATATCATTGGTATTTGTATTTCTCTTTCTGACTTACCTAGTATGATAATCTCTAAGTCCATCCACGTTGCTGCAAATGGCATTATTTCATTCTTTTTCATTGCTGCATAGTATTTCATCATATATGTACCACATCTTCTTTCTTAGCTTTTATTTTTAAATTTTATTGAAGTATAGTTGATTTACAATGTTCTGTTAATTTCTGCTATACAAAGTGACTCAGTTATACATATATATATATTCATTTTAGTACTCTTTTCCATTTTGGTTTATTGCAGGATATTGAATACAGTTCCCTGTGCTATACAGTGGGGCCTTGTCGTTTACCCATCCTATAGATACCAGTTTGCATCTGCTAATCCCAAACTCCCAATCCATCCCTCCCCCACCTTCCTCCTTGGTAACCACAAGTCTGTTCTCTGTGTCTGTTAACACCATCATTTTGGATTCATCACTGACCCAATAGGAAAACAATCCCATCCTTTGTAGTTTGTGGTAAAGCAGTGGATGTGAGAAACCTTATAGCTAGGTACGGACTAGAGCACATCTCAATGAGTGTGCTTGTTAGTGAGTTCAGCTACATGGCATGCGCCACTGTGTGCTACCTCACCTTCATGGTGTGATGATAGGCTGGATTGTAGGTGGATAATCACACCTTGATGCAGAGAAACCCAAGGTCACCTGAGCCCCTGTTCCTAAGAGAGAAGTTCAAGACACAGCTCCAGAGAGTTCGCCTGGATCTTTCTCCAGTCATCTTGGGGCTGGAGGCCTGTGAGTAGTGGCCCACACCATGAAGGCTACTCCCTCAGCAAGGGAAAGAAAATATTCATTGGTGAGGACTTCCTTTGTGCAGGCACTGTGCTGACTTTTTCTACGCATTATCTCATCTCATCCTCGTGGCAACCCCAAAGGTAGGAACTCTTATTTCCTTCCTGTTACAGGGGAGAACACCAAGGCTCAGGAAAGTGAAGTGACCTGCTCGAGGTGGTCTTACGGCTGCAGGCCCTAACCCTGCCACCAGCACTCCCTTGCTGTATTAGCTTGGGCAAATCGGTTAATCCAGCTGAGTCTCAATTTTCTCCCTTTTGCACAGTAGGAATAATACTAGTGCTTACCTTGCGGAATGATCATAAGGTTTCAGTGATACGATGTATGCAGAATGCTTGGCACGTGGTAAGTAGGCTATAAATGGTAGCTATTATGGGCTGAGCTCAGAGACATTGTTTTCAGCCAAGATGAAGGGGAAACAAGAGGACAATTTTGTATTAAAGGAGAGTTTGGGTCCAGAAACTCTTTGGACTATGAAAAGGTCACACTTCTCAGACATCCAAAGGAGGCTCCCTTCTCCAAATGGACAATGATGACACTTCTCAAGGAGCCAAAGGAGGCTCCATTTTAAGGGCAGTGGGGGAGATGGCAGCCGGGATGCAAGAGCTCTTGATTGTAGAAGGGCTGGCCATGTGGAGGCTGAAAAAGGTCAGTAAAGCTTGGCTCTGGTGCAAGTCAGGGATGGGCTCGGCATGAAGTCCATGCAGCTGACCTTGCACATGCACGGCGGTTTCTAATGCCTTCCCTGTGGGCGTAGCGGCATCCACTCCTGTAAGAACTGCAGCTGATCGATGTGGAGGATCATCTGGGGCAGGGATGCAAGTGAAAATGGGTAGCTGATGGAGAGTAGAGCGAGAACAATAGAGTCGGAAGTCAGACCACATGAGCTGGAATTGTGACTCCTCCCCTTGCTGGCTGTGTGGCTTTGGTTCCCCACTACCTCTCTGGGCCTCAATTTCTTCATATGTAAGCTAGAGATGGTAAGAGTACCTACCTCATAGGGTCGTTGGGAGAAATAAGGGAATTTATGCATGTATTTAGCACAGACCAGGCACATGGTAAAAATCTCAAGAAATACCAGTTATTGTCATCCTTATCGTGTGTGCTGGATGTCGCAAGGGAGAGATGGGGAGGGAGCCATGAGGAAGCTCGTAGGGCTTGCTGAAATCATCCCAAATGAATCCTCCCCAAGTCGACTTCTGCAAATATTGCATTTGCCTCCATTAATTAAAAGAAGCTTTGTGTTCTTTTCTTTCAAGTTTATTTTGTGGCTGGGATTTTAATGAGCTTTTTAAAAGACTATAGAGATTTTGATCCAATTAAAAACTACCCTCTCAGATATCAGCATCTGACAGTTACAGTGTACTCTTTCGGGCATTTCCTTGATATGATTGTAACGTGATATTTTTATCTGGTGAAAATTATGAGTTTTCACTAATTCTTAGATTAGGTGAGGTTTAATGGCTAGAATGCAGCCTGCACATTTAATCTGATTCAGAACAGCTTCATTTACTAGATGGTCCTCGTGGGTTTGGGGAAAGGACGCAAAGTATCTTCAATGCGGTGTGAAGCATGTTTTAAAGGATGGAGTCTCTTGTTTTCAGAATGGATTGAACCGCCACACAATCACAGCCACTGCCCAGCTACACACAGCACTTATCCCAGCCCGAGCTCCAATAGGTTTTTTTCTTTTGACTTGGTCCAGCCCTCCTTTTCCTGCTGGCAGTTTCTGTGCCCCTTTCCTTCACCCTGTGCTGCTGGACTAGGTGGCTGCTGTCTAATTCAACACCCACACAGCAATTCTCTCTGCATTTGTTCCTCCATTCCAGGATACTGTCTTCTTGTTGTTTTTACGGGGTTTTTTGGAAAATGTTTAGAAACACTTTTTGAAAAAAGTAGCACTGATGATCAGCTAAATGTTTTGATATAGCTTTTCTGGAAGTGTGAAACGTTCTGATGGCTGCCAAGTGTCAAGAAGACCCTGGAGAGAAAGAAAAGGCCAACTCCAGCTTCCTTAAGACAACTTCTTAAAAAGATCTAGGGCTGGGACTTCCCTGGTAGCACAGTGGTTAAGAATCCGCCTGCCAATGCAGGGGACACGGTTTCGAGCCCTGGTCCAAGAAGATCCCACATGCTGCGGAGCAGCTAAGCCCATGCGCCACAACTACTGAGCCTGCACGCTAAAGCCCGTGAGCCTCAACTACTCAGCCTGCACTCTAGAACCCGTGCTGCACAACAAGAGAAGCCACCGCAATGAGAAGCCCGCGCACCGCAATGAAGAGTAGCCCCTGCTCGCCACAACTAGAGAAAAGCCGTCACATAGCGACGAAGACCCAACGCAGCCAAAAGTAAATTAATTAATTAATTAAAAAAAGAAAAAGATGCAAGGCTTTCCATTCAGCTTTGCACACCACTCCCCAAGTCCTTCCAAATTAGTAGAAGGTAAATCCATTAATGACTCATCCCAGTATTTGATATCCATTTTTATAGCTACTTTATTAGGTTTTGAGTTGACTTTATAATTCAGTGAACTTGTGTTTTGCATGTTGAATACGTACATCATTGTATCCAGACACCACTGTTTCTTTAAAGAACTTAGCAATGTTGTTTGTGAATTTCTTAGAGAAGCAATATTATGATGTGATTATGATTGGTTTAGGCTCTATGCATAGTAATATCTGTGATATACTTGATGCCTGTGCTCTGGTCTAGATTGTAACATTGCTTCCATGGGGAGATGTATTCTATGACAGGGACTTGGCTCCTAGCAATGAATGCATCACACCGAAACGTGAGAACGGAGCCTAGCCCAGAGTTGACCACGCAGTAGCAGCTCATTAGATGTCTTTTGAATGGCTGAATTAATTGCTTCTCATCTGCCCAGCCACAGCTGAGTGGAAAATGAAAGCTTGAGACTTCTATTCTCTCTAGTTCCATCACAATCAACAATTTGAGACACTCCCATGGCTACTTGCTGTCCCCATTTCCTTACTGAGAGTCATCCATATCATAAAAGGCTTAAGAAGAAAGGGCACTGAACATAAGTCTAAAATGTCTTTTTTTTTTTTTTTGCGGTTCGCGGGCCTCTCACTGTTGTAGCCTCTCCCGTTGTGGAGCGCAGGCTCCGGATGCGCAGGCTCAGCAGCCCTGGCTCACGGGCCCAGCCGCTCCGTGGCATGTGGGATCTTCCCGGACTGGGGCACGAACCCGTGTCCCCTGTCTCGGCAGGCGGACTCTCAACCACTGCGCCACCAGCGAAGCCCCATAAAGTGACATTCTTTAAAACTGATAAACTCCATTAGATAGAAAAAGGATAAAAGCAAACCCAATCATTTTAGATGAACTTTTCTTCTCTTTTACTCAACCAGATAGATGGTGACATACAATCAGCACACACATTTGTCAAGGAATGCTGTAAGGGATGCTCGGCACTGGGTTAGATGCTGTGAATGGCAGTGGTCCTGCTCAGAGAGCTTCCAATCCAGTTGAGTAGACAACACTTATCTATGTGTGAATCAGGGTTTCACAACCTCAGCACCAGTGACCTTCTGGGTGGTATAATTCTCTGTTGTGGGATGTTGTCCTGTGGACATTGTAAGATGTCCACGTTATAGGATGTTTAGCAACATCCCTGGCTTCAACTCACTGGTTGCCAGTAGCACCCCTCTCCAGTTATGCCGGGCAAAAATGTCTCTAGACGTTGCCACGTTTTTGGTTCCCCGGGTTGCAAAACCGCCTCCCTTTGAAAACCCCTGGTGTTATGTGATTCGTCATGTGGATGAGCATATGACTGTCGAATGAGGAAGTAAGAGGAAGAGGGGATACACTGAAGTGAATGGGCTTGAGTGGTCAAGTCTTAAACTGGATCTTAAAAATTAGGGGTGAGATTTTGACAAGCAGGGAGGTCATTTCAGATGGAAAAAACGTCACAAGCTGTGCTTCCAGACTGAAGTGCATTTGGTGGATTTGTGGGAGGGCCTGGTGAGTAGATGGCCTGGCTTGAATGGAGAAGGAAGAAGATGGTGGAAGGCTAATGGGTGGGAACCACTAGATGTCTGAGAGTAACAGGATGCAAAGGGTATATAGGTAGGGACTTTACTGTACTTTATAGGATGGGATGGAGGGAGGATGGACAGGACCAGGGCCATAACCCCTTCATCCTTGTTTTTACAAAGAGAGAGGGCAATATCAAGTTGAAAGAGACAGCACAGATTCCTCATGCAGCAGTGGCATCTCTTAGTGGTGTGTGCACTAAACATCTGATCACTCACATAGGATGGGCTCTGCAGATTTGTTTTTCTTTCTCTTCTTTGTATGAGTTTTGGCGATCGGAAGATGTAGATGCTGCAGATTTGTCTTTGAAAGTTAATTGTCACGCTCGTCACATTAATATACTTCATTAGGTCTTTTACATTAGCTCCTGGGGCTAAAATCCATGCTCTTCAGACAGTTCTCTTTTCAGCTATGTTGTATCTCCCTCACCTTTCAAAATTTTCTCAATTTTGCCTACACGATCTCTCCTCCAATGATATGGTACACATTGTCTGATGAACCGTTCACTCCGTGATCATACCATTGTTAAGCACACCTGAAGAAAACCATTCTTTCATGGTTTATTTTGGTCAAAATGTATAATATACACATTGACGAGATTAACAACCTTCTGGCATGTAGGGTGTTCATAAAGCATATAACGTGTGCTTTTTACATTTCAGTAACTTAGGGGTTCGTCTAGCAGACCACCTATATATAACCAGCAACTAAATGTGCATGTTTGAAAGGTTAGGGTAGCAGCATGTTCCCAGGACTTTTTATTTCAAGACTTGAGACAAATGAAAATGGCTGCCAAACAGTGAGCTCCACACTGTGACTATAGTATCACTGAAGCACATACTAGCTGAGGGAGGAAAATTCACTTGGTTTATTAGCAAAACCAAAACCAAAACAAAACAAGATACGGCACACATTATCTGATTCTCTGTGGCACAGACCAAGGCCAATATGGGCTGGAAAGCTGTGGAAAGTTACCTGGAGAAGGACGAACTTATGCTGGGCCTTGAGAAGTAACATGGAGAGAAAGATGTGGGCGTATTGAGTAACATGAGAAGAGAACTAGCATGTTGCGTTTAGGGAAAGGCTGGATGCCTTGCCCAGTGGGAGCAGGGAAGGAAGGTATATTCAGGGGAAGAACAGCAGCTGAGGTTGGATGGACAGGATGCCCTGGCTCTGAAGGTAGGGCCTTGAAAAACTACTCAGTGTTGTCAACAGTGGTCACCACTGTAGTCCATGGAGCAGAGATGCACCAGGAAGAAAATGGTACTTTGAAGAAGAAAATCCTTTTGAACAGGCGCAGTCTTAGAGAGTTCTATGACCTAAGTTTAAGTAAAACCAATTGTGGTGATTTCTGTAGCTACGATTCATGCTGATCAGTTCACTGAAGGTGCTTTAGACCAACTTCGAGTTCCATTGTCCACTCCTTTCATGACCCATTCTATGGCTTTCCCCAAACAGATAAGGTGTCCTTGCACGAGGAGCTGGAATTCAGCTTCATAGTAGTTTTGATCCACTGTCTGTAGGAGCTATTTTTCTAGAAGCAGGACTATTTGTGGTCAGTATTAAAAATAACTGTATGGCATGGAGAACGGAAAAGAGCCACGAGCACTGTTTTTTAAGTGAACAAGGAGGTTCAGCAGCTTTTCTCCCAACCCCCAAAACCTTCTCTTTGGGAATTCCCCCAATCCTAAGATCACACACACCTGCCAGAATGCGTAAAGCTGGGTTGTTAGAATGTCCCCTTACTGAGGGCAGGGGCTTTGCTACGCTCATTGCCATATTCCCAGCACCAGGAGCAATGTCTGGCACAACGGTAGGCCTCCAACACTTCTCTGTTTGAATAATGTACTGTTGAATTAATGAATTTTCAACGTTTGACACACATGTTATCTGAATAATTATCTTAATTTCCAGCTTCCCCACTTGATATTGAGTTTTTTTTAAAATACCAGCTTTACTGAGATGTAACCCACATAGCATATAATTCACACTTTCAAAGCACACAAGTGAGTGTTTTTTAGTATATTCACGGAGTTGTGCCACAATCACTAATTCCAAAACATTTTTAACACCCCCCCAAAAAGAAACACTGTCCCCATTATCAGGCCCTCCACATTCCCTCCTCCCCCAGCCCCTGGCAGTCACTGATCTGTTTTCTGTCTCCATGGATTTGCTTGTATTGAACATTTCATATAAGCAGAATGGTACCATACATGGTCTTTTGTGGCTGGCTTTTTAAATTAATTAAATGATATCAAGGTTCATCCGTGTTGTTGCAGTATCAGTCCTTCATTCCTTTTTATGGCTGAATAATATTCCACATTCTGTTTATCCATTCATCCATTGATGGACATTTGGGTTGTTTCCACTTTTTGGCTATTGTGAATACTCCTACTGTGACTGTTCATGCACACGTTTTGTTTGATACCTGTTTTCTGTTTTCCTGGGTATATACCTAGGAGTGGAATTGCTGGGTCATATGGTGATTTTATGCTGAACTTTTTGAGGATCTGCCAGACTGTTTTCCAAAGTGCCTGCACCATTTTACATCCCCACCAACTGTGCTCAAGGGCTCCTGCTTCTCTACATTTTTGCCAATACTTGTTATTGCTTGTCGTTTTAGGATAGCCATCCTAGTGGGTTATAGTTGACTTTTGCAATTATAACTGTATGGTATAAATATACTTATGGAATACAAGTGAGAAAAGCTTAAAGTGTTGTTCCTTTGCATCAGAAATGGCCACAAAAAAGTGCCAGTACAATATTTTCCATCTTGCATCTTTAGGGTTTTTGTTTGTTTGTTTGTTTTTGTTTTGAGCATAGTTTACAATGTTGTGTTAGCATTTTTAGTTTGAGGTGGTGTTGTTTTAGTTCCTCATAGGGTTAATGAGAAAGAGAGATTGGGGATCTGCTAAACCAGATTTTAGCACTTTTCTGGTTCAGGGTGTGACCATCATAAGAAAACACGCTCTGGGCCTTGAGATAGCATGGAAAATTCTAGAAATATGCCATTTGACAACGTCTGTGCAGAAACTGCTTCTGTGCCAGTGTGTTACATTTGAAACCACATTTTGTATGTGCTCAACGTTTACACAGATCTTGAGAAAATGAAATTGAATTTTATGCCTCTTTAATTTGATTTGAGACCATGACCATGCCATTTCTTTATAATAATTCCAAGAATGTATCCACTATATGACTTTCATCTTATAGTAATTACAACCATTTACCATGTATAGAGCACATAGTTTAGGACACCATAAGTCACATTCCATGCTAATCGCTTTTCTGAAAATAAAGTGTTCTGTTGTACAAATCCAAGAACAATGATGGGGAAAAGAAAATCAATTGATATATCACATCAAAGAAGAGATCAAAATGAAGACGTCAAATATATGCCAAAGGCTCTCATAGATTACAAATTGTGAACTCACCCCAAACTTTATTTTTAGACAAATAAAATAGCTTGAAGACTCATGGTAAAATCTATTTCAAAGATGATTTGGTGACAGTATTTTCCCCAAGGCCTTGCCAGTTTTACATGCCAAAGGCTTCCAGTGTGAGTAGGGTTCCAAGGGACCCGAGCCCAAGCAGTCAACTTAGACTTTGAGATCTAGTCCTTCATTTAAGGACAAGAAGCCCATTTTTTGTGATCTGCTTCGCATCTCCTTCTTTGGGGACTAACTGAAGAATTAAAAGTTGTCTCCCTTTCTAAAGTTATATGCAGGGCACAAAGAAGGGGTTTCAACAGTTGCTTCTCGTCATTCTGTGGAAAAAAACTTCCGAGGTGAAGAACACCCCCAGGTCCTCCAGATAGTTATTAGATTTCTCACTCGCCTTTTCCCCTTCACATGAAGAAGTTTGGTTCCTACCCCTTCTTTTTTTTTTTTTTTTTTTTGCGGTACGCGGGCCTCTCACTCTTGTGGCCTCTCCCTCTGCGGAGCACAGGCTCCGGACGCGCAGGCTCAGCAGCCCTGGCTCACGGGCCCAGCCGCTCCGCGGCATGTGGGATCTTCCCAGACCCGGGCACGAACCCGTGTCCCCTGCATCGGCAGGCAGACTCTCAACCACTGCGCCACCAGGGAAGCCCCCTACCCCTTCTTTATAGGCAATATCTCTTCAGGAAGATTTTTTTTCAGGTATTAGAAGTCACACATTAGAAAACAAATTTCAAAGCCCAGAAAATATACAGAAGGAAAATTAAAAATCACCTGCTGTCTCACGAGCCAGAGAACACCACTTTGACCTGCTTCCTTACACTGTTCATTTGCTTGTGTTCATTCATTCATTCTTTATTTCACTCAACAGATATTTACTGAACACCTACTATATGCCATGCAGTGTGTTAGGATGTAAATTGTACATACACATGCTCCTGATTTTCTTCATAATAATTATATTTATAGTTATTGGTATAATATCTGTCTCCCCTCATACTCTAAACTCCAGGACCATCTTATTCGCTAAACATCACACTATGACCACTTACTAGTCATTATACATTCTTGGAACATAATTCTTTTTTTTTTTTTTTTTTTTTTTTTTTTTTTTTTTATTTTATTTTTATTT
>NW_020172692.1:228571-244221 GCF_003031525.2 Neophocaena asiaeorientalis asiaeorientalis
TCCCGGCCTGGGGCACGAACCTGTGTCCCCTGCATCGGCAGGCGGACTCTCAACCACTGCGCCACCAGGGAAGCCCCGGAACATAATATTTTTAATGGCTGCATAATATGTCTACCATAATTAACTATTTCTCTATTGTTGGTCATTTAAGATGTTTTCATATGTCTTGCTTTTATAATTATGTTTGAACATTATGTCAAAAGGTATACACATTTCTCTGGCTTTTGTTATATTAGCCAAACTGTCCTCTAGAAAAAGCTCTACTAATTTAAGCACCTAGTGTATGAGTGTTTCTCAAATGCAGTTAAAAAGGGAATATCAAAATGGCAAACTCAAGGAAGTGAAAGACTTAGCAATCCATCCCTCTGCCTGCAGGGAGAGTCAGAATGACTACCCTGCACCTGGAGGAAAGGCAGTCCGTTTAGGAGGATTGAAGAACACTTGGGAGAGCTCTCTCAGGTTAGTGCCATTGTGATTTGGGGCCAAGAAGAGGCAGTGGTGCAGGTTGTTTATTTATATAAGTTTATGAATTATCTTTACAGAGCTAAGAGTGAGCTGGAGAAATGGTGTTGACATAAGCTCAGAAAAGCAGTCCAAATATTGATTGATTCTCAGTTATGTGTGAGAGCCTGAGTTACGTGCTGCGAGTGATACGGAGTGACACCGTTCTTGCCCTCAAAGAGACCAAAATCCAGTTGCGGGGAAAAGTGTGGGCATCGGAATCTGACTAAGACCGGGTTTTAGTTCTGACTCTGCTACTTATCTTAGCAGTGACCTTGGGGAGGTTACAGAGTGTGTCTGGTCTTAGTTTCCTCATCTGAAAAATGTGGTTAGTGATAAAGCTAGTGTAAAAAGGAAGTGAGACCATGCGTGTCAAGTGCTTATCACAGTGCCGGGCACGTAACACAGTAGCTCTCAGGAAATGGAACTACCACTGCTTTAGTAATGATTTCTCCTATCTTCCAAGGATTTTATGGAGATTAAATGAAATAATGAATGCAAAATAGTACTATGCCAGCATCAAGTTAAGAAGGGATGATGATATTGACAACCCTTTTGGAGAAAAGGAACTCTATCATAAGTGAGTTGTAACAGTCATAAAAGAGCAGCAGAAGGATAGGCACTCTTGTCCCAGCAAAGGTGAGTCTGGGCACATATTGCTGAAGATGGTGTGGGCTCTCCAAGTCCCATGACACCAAGACTTAGGAAGATCAGTTGCTCAGAGCCATTGCAAGTTCTGCTCCTCTCAGCTCTTGGTGCAAGTTCTGCCCCACTCACATCTCCTCCTTTGTACTCACCTCATTCAGGGCACCTGGAGGGCATTTTGTCTCTGTGGAATCGTGAGGGTGTGCCTGTGGCTTGCCTGGAATTGTCTACCAAGGCCAAAGATTTTGAGGAGCAGGTGATATTCTTCTCTTGTGCCATCACTAAAGAATAGCTTTTGTAGCTTGAAATGAGACAGGGTATTCAAGAGCTCTAAGTGTCTGGCAAAGAAGTCAGTGGCTGGAGCAGCGGCAGTGGATGTCTTCGAAATGCAATTGATGCATACGCTTTTCCCCCGAGACACTTTCTTCTTATGGGTTGGAAGCTGGTCTATTTCAGTGATGTGTGCTGGCTTCTCCTTTCCTGAAGCCGATGTATTTAGTGCCCCAGGTTGAAGAAGAATGAGGACAAATTAACTGTTGCTCTGAAGTACTAATGCTGCAGGCTTTTGTGAAATAAAACCTTTGTTGAATGGAAAATATGATTGTCTTCCCACTTTCAAAAGTTACTTGTTTACCTGTTGCTCATAAAACTCAGGGTAATTTGTGCTTGGGAAAAGATATTCTTTTGTCTGATGGGTTTCATTTCAGCACCATAGACTTCCCTGAAGATTGCAAAGCTATTCTGTTGCTACACATTTATAGAGCTCGCCCTGAGGAAGGAGAATTAGTGTCTGGTAATACCTTTCTGCCTGCCAATTTTACCTCACTGATTCAACCTTTGGAACTGATTTAATCAATGGATCAGCACATTATTCAAAGGGGGAATGCTATTACAGAAAAGCTTTCACGAGGGCTGATGATTCATACAGACACTATTCAGGACTTTTAATCACATCACATAAAAGAAGCAAATTTGAATGTTGCTTATGCCTAGAATTTTGATGAAAAATAAAATATTAAGCAGCACTTAGGAGAAACCCACGGCTTGGATTTATGTGTGCAGACATTTCTTCTGGGAAAGAATACTTAGAATGGTCTAGAAAGAAGATCCACGAAAAACCAAAGTCACACCAATGGACAAGCCTAATGAAAGGGGGAGAAATGAGAGGTTGACCGTGATAATTAAGCTAAAGTGCTGTGCCTAGTTCCCGATGGCCAGTGTACTCCAGTGGAAAGAGTGCCAGCTTTGGTGGCAGAGTCCTGCGTGTGCGTAGCTCAGCTCAGTTGTCAGGCAAGTGAAGGTCTTTGATCCTCGTTTGCCTCATCTGTCAAATGCGGGTTAGCAATACTTACTTCCCAAAATGTTTGGTGAGGATTATTATTATTTTTTTTTTTTACTTATAAACAGCAAACACTTATTTTTCACAGTCCTAGACGCTGGTTAGTCCAAGATGGTGGGTCTGATAAAGTATTTGGTATCTCTTTTACCAGGCAGGTCCCACTCACCTTGAGGGTTGACCCCGTGGAGCCCGTTTGTAGACATGGATGCTTGGGTCATTACCAAAGCGCTCTGCATAAGGAGACGGCGTTTCGTCTTCAGGATAGCCTGGCTGGGTCCACTCACTAAGTGGAAACACCATAACATCATGGTTTTTAAAAAAAGGCTTTGCATTCCATTCAGGAGTAGTATTGAATCCCAGTTCTCCTGCTTAATAGCTATATAGTGTCGGGCAAGTTGCTTAACCTCTCTGTGGTTTTTTTTCATCATTTGAAACGTGAGAATAAAAGGAGAGCAATGAAGCGTAAGTGAAATTAGGCATTCAGGGACTTCCCTGGTGGCACAGTGGTTGAGAGTCCGCCTGCCGATGCAGGGGACACGGGTTGGAGCCCTGGTCCGGGAAGATCCCACCTGCCGGGGAGCAACTAAGTGCGTGTGCCACAACTACTGAGCCTGTGCTCTAGAGCCAGCGAGCCACAACTCCTGAGCCCACATGCCACAACTACTGAAGCCCGGTGGCCTAGAGCCTGTGCTCCGCAACGGGTGGGATCAAGAGAAGCCACCGCAATGAGAAGCCCGTGCACCACAATGAAGAGTAGCCCCCGCTCGCCACAACTAGAGAAAGCCCGTGCACAGCAACGAAGACCCAAAGCAGCCAAAATAAAAAAATTTTTTTTTAAAAAAAGAAAAGATATTAGGCATGCAAAGCACAGAGCACCATACCTGGCATGGAGGCTCATTAAAGGGCAGTTGGGAAGAGTGGCAGCTGCCAATAGCAGTGGCATAGTTGCCCCTTGAGACACAAGTTCTCGGCCATGTTGAAGTCACCTGGAGCAATTAGCTCCACTGGAGCTCTCTTTGAGAGAGGCCACGTTCCTAGTCCCTGGTCTTTTCTGCCTGCCTAGAACCTGCTGATCTTGCATTGACTATAGAAGGCCTTTGTAATTGGGCTGCTGAGGCCGGACAGACTTGAGCTCCATTCCTGGCTCTGTCATTTTCTAGCCATGTGACACGGGGCAAGTTAACTTACTTAACTTCTCAGCCATAAAATAATAAACAGTTATTTACTGCATAGTGTTATTGAGTGAATGAAATGTGATAATCCATGTGAAAGCACTTCACCTTGTCAGCGGAACATAACAGGTGCCCAATAAAGGTGTCTTCTGAAGTACGGAAGCAAGACTTCATTACACGCGGTATCATTTTAGAACTGAGTGCATTTCATTGTATTAAATTGATGTGATAATTGGTGATACGTACATAGCAACCACAGCACCACAGAATGTTTTCTGGCTTAGAGCTGTTCACTTTCCTGCCAATATGGATAAAAAGGTGTTCCTATAGCCCATTAAGGTCAATGTTTCCATGATAGAATGGGTTAGACCCTTACCACTCAAAGTGTGGTCTGTTGACCAACCACATGGGTATCATGTGAGACCTTATGAGAAACGCAGAGTCCAAGGCCCCACTCCAGTCCTGCTGAATCAGATAAGTGCCCCAGGTGATGAGCTTCTAATCCTAGGGTGTCATTGTTACAGTGCTCTAGTTTGCTGGGCTACATACACTATGTACTGTTCTTTTCCAAGAGGGGAGCGAGCCCTAGAGAAGCTGAGCGTTTTTGCCCTGGGTCAAGTGACCTACTTAGCGGCAGGGCCAGGATTAGACCGCCGAGGCCCCAGCATTCCAGTTTCTGACACCGTCCTCCGTAGCCATTGTCTTTGCAACCCAATTTGCTTCCCTCTCCGGTGTCTGCCATCTGTTCATCCCTCTTGCTTCCCCTCAAATCCCAGGTGGCCAGCCTTATAGTCTACCTTTCTTAGGTATGTTATCAACCATATCAGGGTAAAATCTACATGACTTAGTAAATTAATGATGAAAAAATTCATTTACCCATAATATTGACTACTGTTAATGTGTTTTGTAGTAATATTCCAGCTTTCTTGGTGCAAATGAATGCTATACAGCAGTAGCTTTCAAACTTTAGTTGCGTTCATTTTACTTGTGTTTAAAATACCAATTCCTGGGCCCCACGAATAGGATTCTGGTTCCTGAGTCTGGCCTGGGGCTCAGGATCTGTGCTTTTAACATGCTCCTCAAGTGATTCAGTGATTCTGTTTTTTTTTCTTTCTTTTTGCTGTGCTAGGCATCTTGCAGGATCTTAGTTCCTCAGCCAGGGATTGAACCCACACCCTGGGCAGTAAAAGCTTGGAGTCCTAACCACTGGACGACCAGGGAATTCCCCCAAGTGATTCTAAGGTTTGTAGACCAAACTTTTAGAAAACTGCTGGGCTTTAGAGCCAGACTGCCTGGCTTCAAATCCAGGCTATGCCACTGATTAGCTGGAAATCTCGAGCTTTGATATCCTTGACTTTAAAAAGGGAATAACAATGCCTAGCTACCTGTAAAAGAATGAAATTAGAACACTTCCTACCACTGTACACAAAAATAAACTCAAAATGGATTAAAGACCTAAATGTAAGGCCAGACACTATCAAACTTAGAGGAAAACATACGCAGAACACTCTATGACATAAATCACAGCAAGATCCTTTTTGACCCACCTCCTAGAGAAATGGAAATAAAAACAAAAATAAACAAATGGGACCTAATGAAACTTAAAAGCTTTTGCACAGCAAAGGAAACCATAAACAAGACGAAAAGGCAACCCTCAGAATGAGAGAAAATATTCACAAATGAAGCAACTGACAAAGGATTAATCTCCAAAATATACAAGCAACTCATACAGCTCAATATCAAAAAAAGTAAAACCAACCCAATCCAAAAATGGGCAGAAGACCTAAATAGACATTTCTCCAAAGAAGATATACAGATTGCCAACAAACACATGAAAGAATGCTCAATATCATTAGTCATTAGAGAAATGCAAATCAAAACTGCAACGAGATATCACCTCACACCTGTCAGAATGGCCTTCGTCAAAAAAATCTCCAAACAATAAGTGCTGGAGAGGGTGTGGAGAAAAGGGAACCCTCTTGCACTGTTGGTGGGAATGTAAATTGATACAGCCACTATGGAGAACAGTATGGAGGTTCCTTAAAAAACTACAAATAGAACTACCATATGACCCAGCAATCCCACTACTGGGCATATACCCTGAGAAAACCATAATTCAAAAACAGTCATGTACCAAAATGTTAATTGCAGCTCTATTTCCAATAACCAGGTCATGGAAGCAACCTAAATGTCCATCAACAGATGAATGGATAAAGAAGATGTGGCACATAGATACAATGGAATATTACTCAGCCATAAAAAGAAACGAAAAGTTATACTCTGATAAAGATGTTAAAAAAAAAAGTAGTTTGCATCTCTCTCTCCCTAGCCTGCAACCTCCTTTAGGACAGAGGAGGTGTACCACCCTGCACCCCACTTCCACTTCATGCAGCCACAGCTCTGATACACAGTGCTTGGTACTCAGCAGGGCTCGAAAATTTATTTGCTATATTGACCTGAAGTTCTTGAAGTGAGAAAACCCGGAACTGAAATACAGCAGACTAGAATCTCTTTACTCTCCCAGGCCTGAGCAAGTGAGAGGTTACAGAATAAAATTAGGAGATGGTGGGTCTTCTCTGGCTTGTTCCTTCTGCAGTACGATTGGGTGGAAATGTCCACAAGAGGTGCACTTGGGAGGACCACCATGAAAACCACACCAACAACCGCCGTCCTTTTAAAAAAATCATAGTCAGAGGGAGGACATTTCCTGAAATTTCACTTTTGGTTCTCTTTTTTCTTAATTTAATTTTTAATTGAAGTATAGTTGATTTACAATGTTGTGTTAATTTCTGCTGTACAGCAAAGTGACTCAGTTATACAATATATACAATCTTTTAAATATTCTTTTCCATTCTGGTTTATCCCAAGTACTGCATATAGTCACCTTTGGTTCTTGAAGGAAGGAAAAGCCCATCCCTGTAAGTGGGTGTCCGTTAATTTGGTGGGCAGGGGAGACTCAGCTTGGCCTGGGGGGAATTTCTGCATGGGCACCCAACAGACAGATCAGGAGGGATGGTTCCCTTTAGGACTCATGAAACAGGAGGCTGGTTGAATTTTCTACTTTTCAACTGGCTGCTTGAGAGTTTGTAGACAGTGTGTGCCCCCATATCCTCCACTTCATAGAACAGGGATTTGGTCCCTGAGAGATGTAATGCAAATGTCATGTCATAGTCTCTTGGACTGCTAACGCTGAAGGGATTTTAGCCATCATCTAGATTACGAAGCAGAGAACACACACCATTATTCTTTCACTGTTTCTCCAAGAATATCAGTGATTGTTTAAATGCCTTTCATGGTTGGTTTCCTGCATTACGTCCCATTCCCAAATGGTTAGTATTTCTTGGGTTCAAAGTCTAACTCTGCCATTGACCAGCTGTGTGACCTCGGGCATGTCACTTGCCCTCTTGTGGCCTCAGTTCCTTTTAGAAAAGAGGCAAACTGGATTGGTGGATCTTTAGGTCCTTTTTAGCTTTGAATACAAAAGATTCTCCCAGATATAGAATTGTGCTATTCCTTTTTTGGGAAAATCCATTCTTTCCTCATGTTGAAATAATATCAGTCTAATGAGTCAGGTAACCATGCTGTAAGAATTGTCTCACAGAGTCTAGAAGGAGGGAAGCACGGATATATGCTGAGGTACGTTTCTCCCATTAGATCTATTTTGGTATTCCGAGTGACATTTGTTCCTGCATTGTTGACATTGCATGCCAACATGCTATCTGGCAGGGCACAAACTGATTAAGACCTATTCCGAGAGAACATATACTCTCTGATTGAAATCCAAACACATTGATTGTTTTATCTCTATCAGGAGAGATCGATCTCTCTTGGGTGATGGATGACAACTCTCCATACCACTCCATCTGCCAACTGGACAAGGGGTGACACAGGCAGCTTCCAAGTCTTGTGGGCTGAGCCATTAACTGTGACAGTCAGCTTCAAACCCTCAGTCACACTGTCATGTCCCTAGCATGGTCACAGTGAGCAACATTAGATGTGTCACAGCTGAAAGATGATTCCTACACTGAGGCCTTGGTGGCAGGAACCTTGAACAATGGCAGGCCCGTCTAAAAGCTTCTGTACAGGGAGGGACCTGGAGAGATTTGAGAGCAGAGCACAGCTCTTACAGAGAGGACGTGTGGGGTCTGAACTGCGTGCTGCTTCTCTGCGCCCCAGCACGATAACAGGAACGCCCCAGAAGGCTTATATCCCAAGTATTTATGAGCTAAATGTAATGTTTCCCTCTCTCTGGGAATGCCCAGTGAATACCACTTATATTTGCACAGAATGCTTGCGTTTCACCAAGTACTTTCACATTCATTAGCTCATTCGATTCTTAAAACTTTAATCATGGGACATGGATAGAACTTATGCCTTTACCATGTTAGAAATGAGGAATTAGCCCCACAGCCCACTCTTCAAGGCTTGAACCCATGGCTTCTAGTCCCAGGATTCTTTCTACTATTTTGAGCTGTTCAGTTATCCAAGCCTAGAGCTAATGTCTGCAGGTCAAGTAATCATAGCAGCTCACATTTATTGAGCTCTTTCGGTGGCCCAGGGACTTTATGTAATTCTCATTTAATCTTCACAGCAACCTAATGAGGACAATATTATTATTGTAATCCTCATTTCACAGAAGAGGAAAATGAAGCTCAGAGAGGTTAAGAAACTTGCTCAGGGTTACATGATCGTAAGTGACAGAGCTAAGACTCAAACCCAGTCCGTTTGGCTTCAGACTCTATGTTCTTAACCATGATGTTATGCTGCTGGTAACTCCCTGTCACCTACCTTGTCCAAAAAGGTTAAGACTAGGAAGAATACGAGTGGGTTTTATTTCCTGCACTATGTTAGCAACAGAGGCCCAAGGGGAAATGCTATTTTAAGTCAGTCTTCTGGCAAGAGCTGCTAGGAGCTAACATCATGTCAGTACAGACCAGTATGCCCACAGGCCATTTCTGGGTTCTTTCTGGCCTCTGCCACTCTAGCCCTTCTCCCTGACCTCGCAGTCCTTTCCCTCTGGATCCACAGAAATATTGTCACTCCTCTTTGGACACCCTTTTAGATGACATGTGTAGGGTTATTATAGAGAAATATTTCAGATTTAGTATTATTTATTCCCCACTTACTTCTAAAAAGGGCCCGAAGGGACTCCCAATAAGAACTATTAAGTAATTGAAACTTAGAAAGAGATCTGAAACCTTGTAGAAGAAAGGCAAGGGAGAAGAGGAGGTAAAAGTGGTTTCCATCAAGGACTTGGGATGGAAGTCATTTCAAACATTTATTAAGCCCTGTGCACTGGGTCTTGGGACTGCCACTGAAAATGCAGAGCTGAGTCAAACATAGCCCCTGTCCTCAAGGAGCTCAAAATCCAGGAGCATTAGAAGAATCCGTGGAGCATTCAGTTTGCCTTTGAATTCTCGCAACGACAATAAGTGGAATGTGATGGGTTGTTTAGTACTCATCTGATAAATGGAGTTCTGTCTCTTCTTCAGGAGAGACAAGCTTCTTTAAAATACTGAAGAGTAATGATAAATTATCATTTTATATCAATAGTAGTTAATACTCCTTGAGAGCTCACCATGTGCCAGTCACTGGGCTAAGCGCTTTGCATTCATTATCCCATTGAGTCCTCACCAATATCCCCCTGATGTATGTATAATGAGCCCCATTGTACAGATGGGGAAATTAAGGTGAGGTGGAATTATCATGTGGACTCATATGTCATATAAGGAGTGGTATCTTTAACGGAGTTTTTGCAGAGGATTCAGACCTGCCTTTCATAATGCCAGTGCACTCATCCCTCTGCCATTTCGGTCTTCTCTGTCATTCTGCAGGAAATGGCTAGGAATATACTGTCTCCAAAGGCAGTAACTGTAGCCATTGTGCTTTGGTATTGCCATTTGGGACCTAATGGTTCAGAAGATGCAATAACTTTCCTCACATGGACCAATTACCCAAAAAACTCCCTTTTTAAAGCAGCAGCATGAGCTAGAACAGGCACTTCATTATCTGCCTCTGCCCACGGGGAAGTAGAGATGCTGGTGAGAGGATGATTGGCCTGGGAAATGGGAGGGCTTGGGATCTACACTTTCAGGGTCAAAGAACTTCGTGCCCACTCCCGGGATTGGCTTCCCAGGATGCTCTGGTGCTGGCTTGCCCCCTGCAGGAGGGCGCTCCTGGGGTTTGTCTCGCAGTGGGATCCCATTGGCAGTCTCTCCCCTCTCACAGCAGCAGCGGGCCTATTGACTTCCGGGCACTCATTTCCCAGGGCCCTTTTCAGTCCCTGAGAGCCACAAGTTCTTTTCACTCTGGGAGTTTGCAGAGGGGGCCGCACCAAGGAGAACAGATGTAGTTACCCTGTGGAGCGCTTTAATCTAGGGAATTGTGCTCAGACAGGTAAAAAGTAATTTCCCTTCTTTTCCTGCATCTTTCTGAAAGTTTCTAGGGTCAGCTAGCCAGGACTCTGCAGCCTTCTCGGCTCCAAAGCAGAGGCAAAAGTCGTTTCTTTCTTTATTCCTTGAATAAGTTGGAAGGGTCTTAGATAGAAAGTGATCTTTTTTTTTTTTTTTTCTCATATCTTATCCCAGGAAACAGTGCTCTCTTTTTAGTTAAGCTGAATTGAATACAAATCATATCACCCCAAATGGAGTCATTACAAGTCTCGTTAGTAATCAGAGTATTATTCTTTTATTTTTATTGGTTACATATGGAACATCTTGTTAAAAAGCCAGTGCCTTCGCCCTGGGCCTCAAATTCTCTTTTCCCTCAGACAAATACACTTAGCAAGTGAGGGATGCCCAGGTTTCAAGAGTGAGTGAGTTATATGTGTTGAGAGCAGAGTGGGAAGGTGGGCATTTACCAAGCCGGTTCCCCTCTATTGAATCAACTAGTTCTCATTCTGTCTCATACTCCTGCTGTCTCTTTCCACACACACACACACACACACACACACACACACACACGCACAGACACGCACACAGATGCATTCTCCTTTCTCAAACTTGTCTTCACTCTGAGTGCATATTCTCCTTCCTTCCTCACCCTATCCCACCCCACCCCACATTACTGCTCTTCTGGTCGCCAGTGCCCCTGCCTTCCTAACTCTCCCATATCAAGCTTTTCGTGTAAAGAAACTGAACCTTTGTGGGCAGAGAAGTCTCTTCCTGCTGCAAACCAATGGGGCACGTGTTCCCTCAGATGTCAGCTGCGAAGGGCGTGCCATAAGTTGGAGTCAAGTCTTTACTCATTAGCTGTGTGACCTTGAGCAGACCGTTGAATCCTCTGAGCCTCAGTTTCCTCAGTGAATCATAAATGGAACCTACTTCGTAGGATTATTGTGTGAAGATTCGGTAAAAATAAGGCATATAATGTAGCATACGGCTCAGCTCAGAGTAATCAATAAATCTTGGCTGTTTTCACCAAGCATTGTGATCTTAGCTGTTTTGCAGGATTTTGCTTCATCTTGATTCTGTTTCTTTGCTGCTCAGGACTCAGAACAAGCTTCTTCCTGGCCGAATTACTTGCTTTTTAAAATTGAGGTGAAATTTACATAACAGAATTCACCATGTTAAAGCGTACTATTCAGTGGCATTTAGTACACTCACAACGTTGTGAAATGATCACTATCTAGTTCAAAATATTGTTATCAGCCCAAAAGGAAACCCTGTACCCACTAAGCAATCACTCCGCACTCCCTCCCTCCACCAGCCAAATTATTTGCTTTGAAATCGATTTCTTTCGGATTGTAAGCCATTCCAGAAATCTGAGGAGTTCAGGAAGCTGAATTATAGACAGTAATAGTTTTCCAAAAGTCAGTCAGAAATGCATTCCTAAATAGAAGAAAGAGACTCTGATGGCCTAGGACTGACTTATCAGAGAGCAGAGCGGACAATCCGAAGAGATACACTCTCATTCCTTCCTGCCAACACAGATACCGTCTCTTGTATGCTTGTCTGTCCTACTTCACGTTATTTTCTTTGTCTTGTGGCTGAAAGAGAAAACGGGCTTGAAACTTGGAGTGAGGGGAGGGATGGATTTTTAACACCCCTGTCCACAAATTATGGGAAAGCCTGGGGAAGGAGGTGAGCAGGTCAGTGTCTTTGCATTGACTTTCCATCCTGCCACATTCCAAGAGAGGAATTTTAGTCTTGGGAGGCATGTTCCAGATAACCCTCAGGGAAAATGCAACCCTTTGAAGTCTCGGCTTGTTTCTGCAGCTGCTGATTTCTTCCCACCGCCCAGGTTGGAGGGGCCCAGGTCATCAGCACTCAGGGGCAGCCTGATTGGCTACTTCTTTGCAGCGGGTCAGTTCGTAGGCTTCTTGCACCAGGCTGTGTGAGGAAGGGAAAAGGCTGATGAGTCAGCTGCAAAGGACAAAAGAGAGAAGCTCCAGTTAGCTCAGGACTCAAGTAAGAAGTGGGAAAAAGGACAAACGCTTAAGAAGGCTCATTGGTGAAAACACTCTCCGATTTGGCAAATGTCTGTGAAGGCCTGGTATAGTGGCCAGGTTGTCTGGTGAGGCTGTGGGCCTCCCTGAAAAGGCTTCTCTCGCCCTTTGGAGCCAAGCTTGGCAAGCTTCTTGGTGTAATGTTCAGGCGGATTGTGTGGGGTTCAGGACTTCTAGTCAGGCCTTTCTGGTTGCTCTATCAGTTTTAAAAATCTCTTTAAAAAGTTTGATCGAGATATAATTGACATCTTAACATTGTATAAGTTTAAGGCGTGCAGCACAAATATTTGAAATATGTATATATAGCAAAATGATCACCACAGTAAGTCTAGTTAACATCCATCACCTCGCATAGTTACAATTTTTTTCCCTTGGGATGAGAACTTTTAAGATCTACTCTCTTAGCAACTTTCAAACATACATACAATATAGTATGGTTAATTATGGTCATCATGCTGTATATTACATCCCAGAACTTATTTATATTTAAAAAAAATTATTGAAGTGTAGTTGACTTACGATATTATATTGGTTTCAAGTGTACAACATAGTGATTCGATATTTTTATAGATTACACACCATACAAAATTATTATAAAATAGTGACAGTAATCCCTTTGCTATACATGACATCCCTCTGACTTATTTATTTGATAACTCTTAGTTTGTACCTCTTAATCCCTTTCACCTATTTCGTCCCTTCCCCCACCCCTAGAACTTCTTTATCTTACAACTGGAAGTTTGTACCTTTTGACCACCTTTACCCACTCCCCCCTCCTCTCTACACACTGCCTCTGGCAAGCACAATTCTGATCTCTATTTCTATGAGCTTGTTTTTTTAAGATCCCACATGTCAGCGAGATCATGCAGTGTTTGTCTTTCCCTGTCTGACTTATTTCACTTAGCATAATACCCTCGGGGTCCATCCATGTTGCTGCACATAGCACAGTTTCCTTCCTTTTCATGGCAGAATGGTATTCCCTTGTGTATATATACCACATCTTCTTTATACATTCATTCCATTCATCCGTGGATGAACAGTTATGCATCTTTTATAAGAGGAGGCTCTTCCTAGGAAACCATCTCCCTACCTTGGGCAACTTTGCCATAGTTTATAAGACCAGAAAGGGAGTAGGGAAGACTAACACATTTTGGCAACTTTGCTTTGATGTGTGGTGAATGGGGTTTCTCATATTAATTCTAAAAGTAGCTAGACACATAAGGGAGCTCTGTAATTTAAATGTACTTCGTCTAGGGTCTTGCTCTAACTCAGTGATCCTCACACTTTAGCCTGCATCGGAATCACCCAGGGTGCCCATTCAAAATTCAGACTCCTGGGCCCCATTCTTGTAGAATCAGAACCATGGTGAGACCAGAGAAACAACTCTTGGGCAAGTAACTCCAAGTGACTCTGAGGTAATTGGTCTTTGAACTGAACTTACTGAAACACTGCTATTTTACTAAGAGAGTTTGAAGTAAGTGGCCATTATTTTTTTTTATTTCTTTTTACATCTTTATTGGGGTATAATTTCCTTACAATGGTGTGTTAGTTTCTGCTTTATAACAAAGTGAATCAGTTATACATATACATATGTTCCCATATCTCTTCCCTCTTGCATCTCCCTCCCTCCCCCCTCCCTATCCCACCCCTCCAGGCGGTCACAAAGCACCGATCTCCCTGTGTTGAAAATACATTAAGCGAAATTGTAGGACTAGTTTCTAACAGTTTTAGTTTTAACCTCATCCATGAGCTGAAATTTGAAAAGTGTTCTTGAAGACCCATCTCTGCATTTTAATAAATAGAAATTTTTGAAGTTTTCACGCTCAAGGGTATTTTGTTTTCTCATGTTTGTTCATTTTGGGAAGAATGAATTTTGCCTCCTATTCATAGGGTAGGAGATTCAGTGGCTCCCGCTGAATTAGTTCTTTCTGTTCCTTGAGGAAAGAGCTTAATAGAAAAAAGACTGCATTCTGGAAACTGAATGATTTTTTATGTTGCTACAGTTAGATGGATTCCTATAAATGAGCCCCAAACAAAATGGTTAAATCTCTCTTAAAAGGCAGATATTTCAAACAAAGGGGAAAGTTTCTGAAGAGCCCAAGTCTTATTTTGGCCTGTGGCATGTGTTTGTCTCAGAAGGACTTTTAGAAGTATCATAAAAACACCGGAGCATTGCCTAAATCACCCCTTCCTTCAGCTGGGCCTTCAGCTAACTTTTCACTTATGGAGGGGAAGAGGGAAGAGGGAGAGGCAGACAGAGAAAGACACAGAGACAGAGACAGAAAGACACAGAGACACACACACACACACACACAGAGTCCCCAGTGGGCCAGCCTCCACCTGGGACTCCCTCCACCCGATTCTGCAGTCTGATCACACCCATACACGACCCAGCATCTGCCCAAGCGCCACCAACCATGCTTCCCTGCTCCCTGGCAGAGAGTGGCCCAGAGAGAAGTTTCCGGAGGCAATTCAGTGAGCCTTCCAGCCTGTCTTGGTGCCAGAAATCAAAGTGACTCCATCCTTGAAGCTTGTTTCTGAAATCCTCCAGCAACTCTCCAGAAGGCTCGCCTCTCTGCTGGCTGCATCTCAGAGATGCTGGCTTTCGACTGTGGGAACTTCTTTTGCTGGTAGCACATTTGAGGTGAGTTACAACAACCTCCTCCCTCAGCTTCAGCTTCCTGTTCCTAAGGGTGAGTTAGACAGTTAGTCTCAAATAGCCCCAGCTGTTAGGGCTTCCCAGGGGGCCCTCCCTGTGAAGTGGTTTTCCCCTTTGGTAATCTGCATTGCTTCTAATGAGGCCGCCTGCTTTATCTTTAATAGACGATGCTAGATTGCACATGTATAGCCAAACAGCACCTTTTGCCCCAAGGTTTTGAAGAGTTTTCTGAGATCACTCTTTTTATATATATATCAATTTATTTATTTATTTTTGGCTGCGTTGGGTCTTCATGGCTTTGCATGGGCTTCCTCTAGTAGAGGCGAGCGGGGACTACTCTTCCTTGTGGTGCGTGGACTTCTCATTGCGGTGTCTTCTCTTGTTGTGGAGCACAGGCTGTAGGCACACAGGCTTCAGTAGTTGCGGCTCACGGGCTCAGTAGTTGCGGCTCGCGGCCTCAGTAGTTGTGGCTCACGGGCTCAGTAGTTGTGGCTCGTGGGCTGTAGAGTGCAGGCTCAGTAGTTGTGGCGCACGGGCTTAGTTGCTCCGCGGCGTGTGGGATCTTCCCAGACCAGGGATCGAACCCGTGTCCCCTGCATTGGCAGGCGGATGCTTAACCACTGCACCACCAGGGAAGTTCCCGGAGATCACTCTTGAGAGCCTTGGACCCAAGGCATTTTCCTCACTGTGGGTGAAAAAAGTTTTTCCTTTTTTCCCCATGGAGCTGGCTTAGTTCTTCTGCTCTGGGGTACTATGTTTGTTTAGGGAAATGACTCTTTGGCTCTCAAAGAGACACACACACACACACACACACACACACACACACACACACATACACAAGGGAATGGGAGAGAAAGAGGGAGAGAGAGTGGGGGGGGAGAAAGAGAG
>NW_020172692.1:244343-257573 GCF_003031525.2 Neophocaena asiaeorientalis asiaeorientalis
ACACAAGGGAATGGGAGAGCAAGATGGAGAGAGACTGGGGAGGAAGAAAGAGAGCATGAGAGAGTGAGAAAGAAAGCAAGTTCATAATCATGTGTGAGATCAAGGTCGTGAGAGCTGTGGGAGAGACAGAAAGAGAGGGATAGAGGAAGCTCAGGCAAGAGAACACCCAGGAGTGTGAGCGACCTCGAGAAAAGAGTGCCCACAGAGCAAAGAGAATGAGATGTGCCGGAAGCCACAGGGCAAGCCAGATGGAGAGCATGCAGAGCCCAAGAGAGAGGCCAAAGGGAAGAGGGAGAAGGGGGAGTGAGCGCTCAAGGGGCAAATGAGTCAGCAAGAGAGGTTAGCAAATACCTGTGGGCTGATTAAGTCCAAAGTGAATAGCCACTGCTCCCAACTTGATAAGTAAGTGAGAGTGGAAGAGAAGGTGCTAGGGGACCGGACACACATCCAAAGTGGAACTTCTGGGCCCTCCAGACACACATGCTCAGGATCAACCTTGTGCAACCACTTTAAAGACCCAGATCTCAATTGGAGTTGCACATACACTCCCCCCCTCCATTGATATTATTTGAAATTATAAAACAAATGTCATCATTAAACACAAAGGAGAGCATGGTAACTTTAGAGTATACTTTTTTCATGCCACCTTCCCATCCACAGACTCATATTAGATGGCTTTACTTAGTGGTTCCCAAACATCAGACCTGGGGTCACACTGGATAGATGTCACAGACTCCTTCATGTTAAAATGGCAGGTTCCTCCATGTTGATTGCAGCACTATTTATAACAGCCAAGATATGGAAGCAACCTAAGAGTCCATCAACAGAGGAATGGGTAAAGAAGATGTGGCACATATATACAATGGGATACTACTCAGCCATAAAAAAGAATGAAATTCTGCCATTTGCAGCAACATGAATGGACTTGGAGGGCATTATGCTAAGTGAAGTAAGTCAGACAGAGAAAGACAAATACTATATGATATTACTTATATGTGGACTCCAAAAAATACAACAAACTAATGAATATAACAAAAAAGAAACAGACTCACAGATATAGAGAACAAACTAGTGGTTACCAGTGGGGAGAGGGAAGCAGGGAGGAGCAATAGAGGAATGGGGGAAAGGGGTTATTATGAGTTTATATGAAATCATGTGTGTGAAACTTTTGAAAATTGTAAAGCACTTTAGAATTTTTAAAAAATAATAAAATTATCTAAATATTGCAAATAAATAAAGTGGCAGGTTCCTGAACATTTTCCCAGAAAGTATGATTTAGGAGGGCTGGGCTGAGGTCTGGCAATCTGTAGTTTTAATATGCAGCTCTGTTGGAGATTCCGATGCCCAGTGGACCTTAAGTGGCACCCTTTCCTAGGAAGCAGTCACAAGTTCAGCTGAGTCACTGACTCTAAGCCCAACTGCTGACTGCTCCGTAGCAGTGCCCAAACTATGGTGATGTGAGTGAGGCAGTCACCTCGGGTACAAAACTTAAGGGGGTGCTAAAAATCTCGGTAATCAGAGTAAATAATATTTTGATGATACGTTTTACTCAAAATAAATGCAGAGAAATCCAGGGTGAACCAAATGTGAAACTTATACATAAAGACAGTCTCCAGCTCTGCCCTTGCACACTCCTGCCTCTCTTGCCCCACCCTAATGCCATCCCATGTTCCAATTAAACTTTATTTACAAAAACAGGCAGATAGACTGCAGGCGAGAATTTATTGATTTGATTTTTTAGAATATTGCATTAAAACATGATTTATCCAAGTAGTGCTCATATCTTGGTTGCTAATAGTATTCTCCAATAAAAGTAACCAAGGCTCCTTGGAGAAATGACTGATGCTAGGAATGGGGCAAGAAATATACAGGATGAGCCTGGAGTATCCTGTAGTGCCAGAAAGTAAAGAAGTGCTAAAAAACAAATAAACAAAAAAAATCCAAAAAGCAAAACATTGATGGGGGTATGGCACAGGAGTCAGCTGAGAGAACTACCAATGGCCAAAGCTGGAAAAAATTGAGAAATAAAATAAATAAGGTAGTATTGGGAATTCCCTGGCAGTCCAGTGGTTAGGACTCCATACGTCCACTGCCAAGGGTGCAGGTTCAATCCCTGGCCGGGGAACTAAGATCCCACAAGCTGCGTGGTGCGGCCGAAAAAAAAAGCAACTGAGAAAAAAAACGGTAGTATTGGAGTATAACACAAAGTATAATATAAATATCAGAGTCCATATTGATATAAATTAATGATTAAATAAATGCGTAAGAAGAAACAAATCTCCTGTGCAGGGTAATTCCAAATAATTTGTATAAATACTCTGCCAGGTGATCAAGGCCAACACCAACAGTCATAGTCATAAATCATGTGGAGAGTACATACCTTGATATGGTTGGTGTGATAAGAATGACACTTTATCTCTGTGGTCTTCCTGTCAGTAATCCAGAGCCCTGGTCTAAGCATGAGAAAATATCAAGAAAAGTCCAGTAGAATGGTATCCCATAGAGTACCTGGCCAGTACTCTTCAAAATTGTCAAGGTCATCAAATACCAGGAAAGGTGGAGAAACTGTCATTGCCTAGAGGAGCCTAAGAAGATGGACAGCTAAATGTAATGTGGGATCCTGGAACAGAAAAAAGTGAAAATTAAGGAAATCTCAATGAAGTATAGACTTTAGTTCATAATAACATTGATTGTGGCAAAGGTACTTTACTAATCCAGTATGTTAATAATAGGGGAAACTGGGTATGGGGTATATGGGAACTTTCTGTACTGTCTTCACAATTTTTCTGTAAATCTGAAACTATTATAAGATAAAAACATTTACTCTAAAAAGCATCTTGATTACTGAGTGTTTTGACGCCCCCTTCAATTTTACACCCAAGGTGAGTGCCTCACTTGTCTCACCCTAGTCCTGTCCAGCTGCCTAAATACAAAACAAATTTCTAGCGCTAGTTTCCTGGGAGAGAACTGTACATACTGCCCTCTTGGCCTACATTCTCTTTATTTGTATATAAATAAAACCATAGTACTCTTTCCCCCCAACAAGCTTCTCCTTGGAGTAAGCTGTATTACACTCCTTGGCTTCTGAAAAGGAATTTCTTTCGAGAAAGCTTAGTGGGCATTTCCGAAAGTTGCAGCTTTCCAGCCCTGTGAAGAGGCCAGGCAGTGGTCAGAAGCCGAAGCCACAGAAACAGGGTGTCATCCAAGAGAGGTCACCCTTCTGTGCCCAGCCAGCCAGAGCTTTCCCCACAGCTGCTTTATTCCTGCAGAGGAAAGCTGTCTTCCCAGAGCATACAGAAGCCATCTTTGCTTCCTGGGTCTGCCCCTCAGCCAGAGCTCTGGAAACCCCGCCCTTTGTCCCAGAAGGTGACAAGACCAGAGTAGATTTCATCCTTCCTGTTATTTACTCTCTTGCCTCTTTTCCCTCTTTTCACATCAGTACTGACAAGAGAAGACAAATATCCATTTAAGGCATAATGTCATAGGCACAGACCTCTCCCCCACCCCTCCGCTTCCCCTCAGTGTCTCTACGCTGGTCCGAGGTAGAGACACTGCTTTCACTTTATTCCCCCAGGTGACCACATCAATGAAAGCACAGTGTGGAACCAACTTGAGCTCTTCCGGTTTCTGACTTGGCTCTGGTGGAAAGATTTGTTTTGCGGGGAACTGGGATCCAGGAGGAGGTGGTGCTGACACTAGCTCGGAGCGTACCATCTCATCTCCGACGGGCATCTCTGCAAGAAGATCCTTCAAAGCCAGGCGGTGTGATTCCCATTGGAATAAGTGGCTGAATCTGGTGTCTGTTCTTTAACAGCTCTGCCACTTGGGGGTTAGCAGAGGGAAGTACTAGAAAATGCATGCCAGAGACTCCATCCGGTTTCATGTATAAGAACGTTGGCTCCAGCTTCAAACAGACTTGGGTATCAATCTGAGCTTGTGAATTTCTTCCCTGTGTGATCTGGGCAAGTTACCTAGCCCCATAGAACCTCCATTTCTTCCTTTGTAAAACAGAGGGGCCAGAGAGTTGCTGTGAGATTGGGACTGGGGTGGGGCATACTTCCACTAGAGTACAGACCCAGGAATTACTCTGGAGACATGTTGCAGGAGGCCTGCGAGTTTTGCAGGGCTGTTTTCTTCTTGCTGATTGATTAATCAGTGGGAAATGGCTCAGGAACCAAAGTTGGCCCTTGGGAGAATCCTGGAAGAGACAGCACGGAAAATAATGGTATTCCTAGGTGGGATCCCATGGCACCAAGGTTTCTTGACCTTCCTTTTCCAGGTGCACAAGAAGGAGGGAGTACTCCTTGATGAGGAGGGGTTTCCAGAGGAGAGTAGCTGGGGGGGGGCTTGTCCCCCGTTTCTCTCCTGTTCGGTCAGGCCACATACTGAAAACTTTGCATTTGAAATGTGTGATGACCCCTGTCTGGGCTTTGCACTCAGGTCCCTGGGAGCCAGGGGCAGCCCTGAGAACGGGCAGCATCATGCATCTGGCCTCCCAGGTGCAGTCCTGAGAATGTGCTGATGGAGTGTAGTTTTAATAACAGTCATAACTCAGGAGACCTACTCTTTACTTTTTTTGATTGTGCAGCTGAAGAGTAGATGATCTCATTGAAAAGTGGAGGATGGGGGAGGGGGGATAGAAGCAGCTGTTGCCACAGGAAACAACTCCCCTTGTGGGGCACACTGCTCCTAGGGGTTCTTTGGGGGTGGGCTGGATCCAGAATGGCAGCTGTCCTCTCCCCAGATCTTTCTTTGTGTACCCAGAGGTTGGGCTGAGCTGTGGGTGACTAGACTGTGGATTAAGAAACCATGTAGAGCGTTTCCAAAACAAATCCTTGGCCTGTAAAATCTCCATCTGGCTTGCTCTACAAGGACCCGTGGACCTGTGATTTGGTGTTGGTGGCTTATTATATACTCTCAGCTTTCACTGAATCAAAATTCAAGAGATATGCATTAAGCGTTCAAGCCCATGGGTGAATACTTAAGCCAAAGCCTTGCTGTGTGAGTGGTGTAATTTTAGGTACCAGCTGCAGATTGGGGTGGTAGGGGGTGGGAGTTTGGGATCAGGGGAATTTTCCTGGGTACTTGTTAAATCCCAGCATTTTGAGAGCTTCTCTTCCTGCTGCAGACAATGCAGCTACACAGCATTGTCTGGGCAACTACACAGATACATCCAAGTTATTCTACCCAATTCCCAGACCCTTGGCCCATCACACTGCAGAAATCAAGTACCGGAGCCAAAGAAACCCCAAACAGATGTCTGTAGATGAAAACAAAGCTAGCAGCACTACCGTACAGCCCACATACTGTTGTAGTTTTAAAAATAGATGGTTGTGGCTTTTGGTTTACTTGTTCACTCCTTACCCCGTTTCCTGTTGGTTTGATACCAACCGGGCAAGGTGGCTTGCAGGCTTTCCCTGGTTCTTTTTGGTGATCGGTATCTTTCCTTACTAAAAAGCAAAACGAAACAC
This sequence comes from Neophocaena asiaeorientalis asiaeorientalis, assembly GCF_003031525.2. Lineage (NCBI taxonomy): Eukaryota > Metazoa > Chordata > Mammalia > Artiodactyla > Phocoenidae > Neophocaena > Neophocaena asiaeorientalis. Next base: position 249,815 of record NW_020172692.1, read on the forward strand.
CTCCTCCAGATATTCCAGTCCGTCCACATCTATTGAGCACCTACCGGGTTCACGGGCCCGTTCAGGCACTGGAATCGGAGGAGGGTGTTACAAGCGCACATGCACAGATCGGACCTTGTCCAGTCTGGAGATAAAGCCTGGTCCGCCCAGATTGTGGTGGGAGGTTGGCTGGGAGGAGGCTGTTGGCTCCTGGTGTTTCACAGGAAAGTTCAAGAAGGGAGCTGGGAAGTGTGGCCTCCAAAGCCCCCCACCCTGGTTAATTGGCTCTGTTTCTGAAATACACTGACTGGTATCCGAATGGGCCTAGCTCATGTTCAGGGCTGAGTGTTGAAACTTCATTAGCTCTTTTCAAAGCCCTTTTCCTATTGGTATAGAGGTTCCTCTTCACACTGCCAGTTTCCTTGAAAGGTTTGTCAGCTGCTCCTGATAGAATCACTTCAAATTAAAATGCTTCGTTCCAGGGGATACTTTATTTACAGCCAAGCAACTGTAACTAGTGGCACTCCTCCCACTAGGCTGCAGTGACTATAGATCTTTGATACTGCTGAATGGCTCTGCCAAGGGTTCCAATTTGCTTTTATACAAGTGAATCGCCCAATTCAAAATAAATGTACCAGGCTGCCTTTGCTCTTTCCGTGCCCCCGCGCTATGCCATTCCCCATAGGCATGTAGCCCGCAGTTCAGTGCTGTCCAGCAGCTGTCTGCCTCGCACAGATACATCATGTTGGTCTACCTGAACTAAATAGTGCGTGAGCTTGATTGCAAAACATCTGGTGAGTTTAGTTAAGGAAATAGTTATTTCTGCACCAGGCTCATGTGGCTAGAAGATGTACCTTCCCAAGCCCTAAAATCAAGTGTGTCTGTGGTGCCATTTCATTTTGAGGCTCATCAATTTTTATTGCTGTAAAGGACCATTTTATGACATCACTGCTGAAGGCTGCGTTTACCAACCCCCCACCCCCCAAATTCGGTTCAAGTTCTGAAACTTTCTCTGGGCTGAGCTCAGGGTTAAGTGTTCCAATATCTGCTGCAGCCCTTGTCCTCAAGAAGCTCACAGTCTCTCAGGGGCGACAGGCAGGTCACCAGCTGGCTGTTGCATCATGGAATACGTACTATGATAGCAGCAAGAACAAAAAGTGCCAGGAGAATCCAAAGGAAGGAAGGATTACTTCTTCCTGGGAGGGGAGAGAGTCAGCAAAGGCTGCTCGGAGGAGGTGATATTTGAGCTGGGTCAGGTGGGAAAGCTATTCCAAGCAGGGAGACGTGTGTGAGGAAAGGCACGCACGCATTTGGTGCATTTGGGGAAACTTAGCTGAGAGATGAGAGACCTCCCACGGTTGGTGGTTTTGCAGGGAACGATCTCAGTAAAGAGCACCTGGCTATAGAAAGGTTCTTCCCAACTGTGAGCCCTTAGGACTCAGCCCCACCCTGGTCAGCATTTGGAGATGGGCAAGTGTGTGTAGTTTGGATGGCTGCTCCTGGGGTGCCAAAGTTTGGTATGTAGCCACCTTCCCCTAAATGGTGGCAACAGTGACGACGGCCAAGGACGGCAGCTTTGTGGGAGAGAGAAGTTAAATCTGAGATTTATTTTGGTCCCATTACCTGCAGTTCTCTTCTGAGCGAAGCTTAACAAGAGGCAGACTCCTAACGCACTCCTGAGTATCACCAAAGTGTTCAGGGTTGGCATGAAAAGCCGAAGAAGATGAAAAGAAAGAAAGGAATCAAAGGGTCCTTCAAGAGAGAAGAAGCAGACAGTAATGGCTGTAGGATTTGGAATCGCTTTTCTCTGATTGGCAGGTGGGAACTGCAGCTTAGCTGTGGTGCAGGGTAGTTCCCTTTTAATGCTATTATTGATACAAGACTCCCTGTTCCCACAGAGAGAGCGATGTTGGGGAAGAAAGGAAATATTTGATGTCTGATTCACAGGCATGCTTACTGGCCCATGTGCTATGGCAGAGAAGCAGCAGCTTTATTTTGAAAAATGTCAACCTTTTTTTTTTGTTGTTGTTGAACACATAGACAAGGTTTTAAGAAAGAATTTCATCATTTCTTAATATAAAGGTTTGTTAATAAAAATATTTTCCAAAGAATATAGCTCACCATTTTTTTTTATTTTGAAAAATCTCAACCTTTTTTCCTATTTTTTTTTCAACCAGAGGAAAATAATGTAGGGCTTTTGTTACTAATGGTGAGCCTTTCACGTGGCTTTAATTTCCAAATCTTGCAAGCCCGCTGTTTCCTTACCCTGGTGGGAAGCAGAATGTCAGCCTGCAATCTGAAGGGTGTGAACCTCGAGGAACAGCATCCTCTGGTCGCCCCAGCATCCACAAAGAGATGACAGAGGCCACCGTGCTGACTGGCTGGGTTGTTCTTTTTGCCCCATGTCTGTCTGACCTTGGACAAGCAGAGAATCGGAAAGCATCAGAATTGGAAGGGGCCTTGGAGAGCGCAGAGCCCAACCCCTCCTTGTACCAAGGGAAAAATGGAGGCCCAGAGAGAGGAAGGGACTTGTTCGTGGTCATATGGCTTACGGAGGAAGAGCCGGGGTAGAACTTAGGCTTCTTTTTTCTAGTCCTCTTTGCACCGACCACAGGCTGCAATGCCTCTCCCAGAAGCAGGCAAGAGCAGCAGATTACTCTCCGGAAGGCGCAGGGGGAGTGTTTGAATTGCTGCCAATAGGGAAAGGGATGGAGGAGAAAGAGGAACAGGCCTACTTGCCGCTCCCCTCCCCCAGGTAAACCGCCCTGTTTCTTTCTAGTCACATTCCCTACCAGCGAGATTGCTGCCTATTTCATCTGCCTTGTAAGTAGAGAATCAATGAACTTTCTCAGTTTCAGAGGAGGTTCGCGTGGGAAGTCTTAGTATTGACCTAAGACCCCTTTTGGCACAGCTTTTACCCTCCAATGGCCATAGTGGGAGGAAGGGGTCTGCGTAGTTTGTCATCACCTCTTCCAGGAAACGTTCCCTGGTTTCCAAGACTGAGCTGCACATCCCCTCCCCACCTTCGCCCTTATCACACCGGATGTATGTCTCTGTTTACACATCTGTCTCCCTTGCTTTGAGCTCCTCAAGAACAGGGACCACGTCCTCTCCATTTCCTGGTGCATAGCACAGGGGCTGGCCCAAAGTGGACAATAAATGTTTCTTGAATGACTGAGGACTCAGATGCCCACGGTAACAAAGCTTGACTCTTGTTTCCTCAGCAAATTAAAAAACACCCAGCAACTCCAGGGAGAGAAAATGGGAAACCCAAGTGAGCTCTTTGTTCCTTGCTGGGAGTGATACTTCCTGGGACTCTGTAAGCCCCAGTGCTGAATAGCCCTTCTCTGTGGTATGTCTGCCAGGGACATACCAGTACAATCCTACGGTGTGTTTCTTTCTGGGTGCCTGTGACTGTGGACTTAAGAAAACAGGATGGAGGTTGTTGACTAGATCATGGTTATACTAGGAGGCCATGGCTGAATTCTATCATCCTTCATGAAACATCACAGGGGAGAGGCATCTTCCAAGGCGGAGGTGGGGGGATTATGACGAAGGCAGAGCTTCAGGTCAGAATACTTTTTGCCTCTTAACTAAATGGTTTGGTGTTGGTTCTCTGAACTTCTAGTGACTTCTCCAAGTTTGCATTTAATGGTATTCCTGTTCCTAAAAGCCACATACGTGCAGAATCCTGGGTCATCGGAGGCAGTGTTTTTAGCTTAGATGCATTTGCGCCAGGAAAAAACTCTTCTTTTTGCACTGTGGCCAACGCTGGAGCAGGAAGGGCAGCTGATGATGAGCCACAAGAGACAAAGAGCCTGCTTTCGAATTCTTCCTGGTCTGTGTCCATCATTCTCAACATTTACTGTACATTCGAAGCCTTTTATCAAAAATTGGAAATTAGGGCTTCCCTGGTGGCGCAGTGGTTGAGAGTCCGCCTGCCGATGCAGGGAACACGGGTTCGTGCCCTGGTCCGGGAAGATCCCACATGCCGTGGAGCGGCTGGGCCCGTGAGCCATGGCCACTGGGCCTGCGCGAACAGAGCCTGTGCTCCGCAACGGGAGACGCCACAATGGTGAGAGGCCCGCGTACCGCAAAAAAAACCCCGTGCCAAAAAAAAAAAAAAAAAAAAAAAAGCAAATTAATGTAAGACTCTAGGGAAGAAAAAATAAGAACTGATACAAGATTAGTAGGAAGAAAAACCTGATGCTCAGGCCCTACCCAGACCAATTCCATCAGAAGCTCATGGGCCAGGCTCAGGCATCAGTGTTTGACAAACTCTCCAGATATTCTACTGTGCAACCAGATTTGAAAATCACCGGTCTAAGTAGAAGGTGATAACGTGTTTACTCCTTGTTCTCGTTTACTTCCTAGGGGGTTCTAAAAAGAGGCAATCCTTTAAGCCAGAACTCTCAGGATTTCCCCCCCGTCCAAGTCTGTGAAGGTTTGAGACACTACAGAGAGAGATACTAAATCTGCTCTCACCTGAGCTGTGTCTGAGTGGATATAAACATGTGGGTGAGGGTACAGAGTATCTGGATGATGCAGTTCTCTTCCCACCATGTCTTATAAGGCCACGAGGCACTAATGATTTTGTCTTTGACTTCATTAGTCTGTCACAGCATCTGATTCTGCCTCACAGATGACAGAATTTCACATGGACTTAAAAAAATTTCTTCCAAAGTACACTCAGAATAGTAGGACCAAAGCAGTTTTATGGCAAATTTTAAGTCATTTTGAACTGTAAGTTTTTATTTGTTGCATGCTTTCCATTCATTTCTGTCTTTGATCTGAAAGTGTGGTGGGCACATGGTAGTAGCAAATCTTTGACTTTGGGGCCTTTGAGGTTTGGGGCTTACAGAGAGAGCTCTTGGTGGGAGGATGCCTGTATTGACATAGCCCTGAAGCAGCCTGTCAGTGTATTCTGTGCAAAGAGGTCAGTAGAGTGAAAAAACAATCCAGCCAACTGACTGTTGGACTGATAGGTTATTTGATTGACAGGGCTGGTGGAGTCACACAGGAAAGCTGAACCACGGCACTGTAGCCCGGGAGGCCAGACAACCAGCTGATGCTGAAAGCATCTGCTTAGCACACATTGGAGCCCGGTTGGCTCAAGCTATTAAGACCAGAGAGGAGTGAAGACATCAAGTGCCCTGGGACACTATGAGGATGGATGGATCTTTTCCCTCATGACCCCCAAGCTTCCTCTTGAGCAATCTGAGAGGAAAGCTCAACTCTGGAATCAGACCCTGCAGCTTCTTAGCTGTGTGAACTTGAGCAAGTGACTTGACCTATCTGAGCCTCAGTTGCCTCGTCTATCCATATTACCTACTTCATAGGGCTGTTGGGAGGGTTCTATGAAATTAGACGTGCAAAATGCTAGAAAAATTATTACTGCGAATACATAGAATACATCGAATATGGTAGTCCTGATGATTCTTATGAAAAATAACGGTGTCGTAAGTAGAGTAGATAGGACACAGGCTTTGGTGTCAGATGATCTGGGTTTGAATTCTGGCTCTTCCAGACTCAGTGGCTTGAGCAAGTAGGCTAAAATCTCTTGGTTGGTCCCACTTCCCTCATCCTCTGTTGGAGCTGAAGAGTGAGATGATGTAAGCATTTAGCACTATGCCTGGTATATGAGTGGTCCATAAATGATGGTTATCATGATTACCAGTCACCATCATCATCCTGATGGTTGCTAGGGAATTGCGCTAGTTCTTCAGCCACTCCTCAATGTGACACCTTCTCTTTACTCCCTGCCATTCCCTTCCCTTTCATTCAGTCATGCTCCAGCTTGCCATTTTCTCCCACAGGGAGTGTTGGATACAAAGTAGACCCTCGACTTACGCTGCTGCAGAGCCTGGCCTCCTTGTCACACTGCTTCATGCGTCCCTCTGTTTGCTGATGCTGAGTTTCCTGTCAATGATCACCCCGAGGTCCTATTGTAGGGATGCTGTGAAACCAGGTCTCCCCAGCTTCTACCTGTCTAAGCCTTAGCTTGCAGCTTTACCTTCATCCTTGTCAAATAGCACTTGGGTTTTGGCCCCTGAGTCCAGCCAATCACCAGCTCTTGATTATTTTGGTTGGGTTTTTTAGGAGGCATTGTGCGTTGATATTTATTTGGGCGTGTTTGGGTCTTGCAGAGGCCAACTGGGGTGCTACTCACATCACCATCTTCCCCGTTATTCTCTTTGTGCTTTTGTAAATCTTGAATTGACACACCTACTTCGTACTTGGCCTGGCTGAGAACGCTGACTGCTGCATCTACACACTCAAACAGGCATTGTGGGATAGCTGGTGGCATCTATCTGAAATATTACCATTGTGCATAGACATGCCTCTAAGGGCTCACCTTGTACCCTTAAATCTTTTAAGTGGTGAGGAACATGAGAAATGTGTGTGATTTTAAATATTGACCCTGGGCTTCATAAAATCCAAAAAATTATTTAGTGCCACGGAAAAACAGATGTTCATGTTCATACGAGACACCGTAGTAAATGTCACATATGGTCTCAGTTTCCCTTTCTGTAGAATTGGTAATGGGATGGGAATTCGATGAGAACATCATTGAGAGAGTCTGACTCCAAGTTTGACTTATTCAATCCAAAGACCTAAGCATAACCCTGTTAATATTAGTTCTGATATTCCAAGTCTCCTAAGTGAGATACATTGTATAACACTTCATCATGGGACTGAAAACAAACACACACACAGAGCTTCTATTAGCTTATTTGCAACAGCAACACCACGTCGTCATCATCATCGTCATCATCATCATCACAGTAGTAGTTTGCCTTGTATGTTGTGAGGTAGGTACTTTTATCATCCATTTTATAGAGGAAGACACGGAGGCTCAGAGAGATTTGGTCGCTTGCTCGAGGTCACACGTCTGTAAGCTTCCAAGCTGACATGATCCCAAGGATGATTGCCTCCAAACCTACGCTGGTTCTCCTATACCATGCTGCCTCTGGGGTTAGAACAGTTCTTAAAGGACCTTGTAAGTTTGCTTTCCATTCTCTGCTCCCAGGAACGTTGCCCCAGCTTCCCCAACAGCCCAGGAACTTTGCCCCTGTTTTCCTGAGCAGCCTCACTGGTACAGCCGGTTGGGCTGTGGCAATTCCGAGTCCCTACAATGCAGCAGCATCCACCCCGCTACAGCACCTGAGAAGCACGTGGTCCTCACTGACAACTACAAGCACAAAGTAGGTAATTTTTCCTTTTCAGACACAAAGAAGTAAATCAAATGATACCTCAAATAGAGCAGAGGAAAAGAAGGAACAAACAAAGTAGGAAGAAATGCATTCCCTCTTCTCTGACCCTCCAGCCAATGTCCACAAAGCCGCATTGTCTATAAAGGCATAATCCTTGCTTTTCATCTCCTTGCACACCAGTGATCCATGTTCCCAGAGGCGTTTAAAGGTTACCTGTATTTAACTGTCAGCTGACTTGATGTGCCTGATTCTCATAGCAGCTGCTTCCTCAGTTTCCCTAGCCTTGGGAAAGCTTAGCTTTTTGCCTAACCAATGGAGGATTGCCATCAAGTGGTCGTACTGGGAACTGCACTGCTTAAAAAACAACAACAACAGCAAAAATCAGTCTTGTATTTCTTTTCCCTTTCTGAAGGCAAACTCCATCCATTCCTCAATCCTAGTTAAGGGATTAACCATACCCTTTCTTCTTCTCTTTTTTCTTAGTCTTTTGTAAGTTTTGGTGCTCATTAGCTCTTATACAAGAAGCAGAGCAGGAGAAGTAAATGCAGGGAAACACAAAACACTGA
>NW_020172692.1:258207-276600 GCF_003031525.2 Neophocaena asiaeorientalis asiaeorientalis
ACTGTTCTCCTTTCGTATTGACAACTCAGAACTTATTACGTCTGCAGAGCGGTGTGAATTGTAGATTCTGAAAGGGGCTAATACAAAAGACAATTCACAACGGATTATGGACAAATAGCTAATAAACAAAAGGCAAAAAATCAACTTCTCTAGTAATCAATGAACTGTAAATTAAAACTAAGAATGGAAATTATTTTTACGTATAAAATTGGCTGAGAAATTTGAAAATCAAAATTCCCAGGATTGGAAAGGATGCAGTGGAATGGATGGTTTGATACAGTGCTGGTAAGAGTCATAAATTACTCACAGCCTTTCTGGAGAACATGTTGGCAGTGTGATCAGGAGAATGAAAGATGTGTGTTTGCTTTGACTCTACAGCTTTGCTGCTAGAAATTTCACCGAAAGAAATAATCAGATACAAATGTTTATGTATAAGGATCTTTACTGAAGCATTACTTAGGAAAAAAAAAAACTACAGGTCTCTGAATGTCTAAAAAGTGTTAGTTAATGTAAGGTATCATTGTAGACTAGACTATTACTCAGCTATTTATCAAAAACCGTGTCCTTAGGGGATATTCAAGGATTTAAGGTTACAGGAAATTGTTTATGGTATAAAAATATTTTTTTTAAAAATCCTCTCAAGATACAAAACTAATTGTATCCCATTTTGTAAAACATCCCAATTTTGAAAAAGAATAAAATGCATAGAAAAATTACTGGATGTAAATAGTCATCATCTCTAAGACAGAGGATTATTGGTGGTTTTTTCCTTTTTCATACTTTTCTATATCATCCACGTTTTCTATAAAGAGTATTATTGATTTTATAATCAGAAAAAAACTAGTAGAAATTTTTTAAAAAAGAGGATTGGAGAATGACAGTTCAACTCAAATACATGGTCACCACTAAGAAAATTATGAAAAGCCTGTACATTCCCAGCTCACAGAATTAGTGCTTAAAAGGACCTTGGATGCATCTAGTGTCAACTCCACCAGTGCCACTGCAATCCCCTCAGTGATTTCTTGGCACACGTCAGACAGCCTCTCCTTAAATGTTGAACTCACTCACTGCCTCTGGCAGCTGCCTCTTCAAAGTATAATAATAGTGATAATCCCATAGGTGCATCAGTGATTTACAGTCTATAAAGCTTTTAAAGGTAACATTTTGTCTTACGACACTGGGAGGCAGGAAGGGCAAGTGCAATTACCTATGTTTTCCAGATGAACATCCTGAGTTTAAGTGACTTCCGATGGTAAAGTGACTTGTTGTGTCGCTGGTTAATAGCAAAGCCAAGGCTGAAACTTAGGTGTCCTGACTCCCAGTCTGAGGCTCCTTCCATCCCTACCTAGTATCCAGTGTTCAGTTTCACACAAGTATCTCCTTTGCTTGAGCTTATGTTGGCCTTGCTATAGCTCAAACTCCTCCACGGTACCTTGTATATAGTCTCCTGGGTCCCAGAAGATGTGCCTGGATGTGGGGCTACGTGTGAGCCAAGGCCCAGAGTAGGGCAAACACGGAAAGAGCTCAGGGGGAGAATGGGGAATCCAGTGATTCTCCCTTGCTGCAAATCGTGGCAGTCTCCACTCAGGAACCTGTGACCATATTTATGAAACGTTGTTTTCATAAACTGCTGGTTGTTCAATAAGGCATAAAATAGCCAGTATACGATAGTTATTTGCTCTATAAAATCGTTTCTGCCACACAGCTTCAATGTCACAGCAGTTACTGCATTTCGTTTAATTTCCTAAGAGATGTGCCACAGTAGATTAACTGTTGATATCAAAATGCAGGGGTCCCCTTCTTGCTGTCAGCAATCTTGTTCCATTCTTTTCCCACAGCTCTGCATCCCTCCTTGGGAAAGCATTTCTATACTTCTACTGCGTGGTCTGGCCACAGACCCATAGGGATTTGTCAACGTCATAAAAAAAGCAACAGGCAGAAAGACAACTTTCTTTGACCTTGGGAAGGTGTCTGTGAGTTGGGTAAAGCAAACCAATATTCAGCCCATGATAGGGGAGCTCATGTACACAGATGGTCCCCATCGCATCCCCCGGGGCTATCAGGAAGGGTAAACAAGACACACAGGTGTTATCACTCTAGCTGGGGAGGCAAGGGAAGTGAGAAGGAAACAGCCAGAAAAGATGGTATAGGCTGACTCTTCCACTACAATGAGAGTTCCAAGCGGGAGGTGACTCCCTGAGGGCTGCTGCTTCAGGTTGGAACTAGGTCAGAAAACTGCTCTGGCCTCGACCCAAGGATTGTTGAACAGACCCAGCTTGGTGGGTTGGAGGACAGGACAGGAACTGGTTGTGAGAGCCAACACGGTGAGGTCCTGATCCAACCCTGCTGGCGTCTGGCCTGGTGCAGAAGCGCCCATTACCAGGAACTCAATCTCAGCACCCGGCGGGAGGCTGCCCAGCCCGCCCCGTGCCTAATCTGCCGGCTGCCACAGCTGCCACTGCCCCGGCCCGCCCCGGGTGGGGGCCTTCACTCTCCCCTAGGGGGACAGGACATGTTCTAGCAAGAGAAATGCGCGAACAGCTGTGCTTGCCCCTTCCGCTGCTTTGACTGTTTTCCCAGAATTGGCCTGAGGGATTCAGTGAAATGATTCAGGGAAACAGTGAGTTGATCCAGTTAGAAAGTTGGTCAAACTGGTGTTTAGGCTGAATTTATTGTAGAAGAGAGGCTTGGAGGGCCAGGCCCAGGCCAGAGTTCCTGACCATCTCACCCTCCCTGTTGCTAAAGGTGACAGGAGCTGGGGGTGAAAGGGTGAGCCCCAGTCGAATAAATGGAGAAACAGAGAGCCATGTGCGTGTTTGCTACCACCCAGCTGCTGACTCTTGTCTCACTCCCCTGCCCAATAAGTTGTCATGATAGCGATGCCTGTCTGGAAAACACCAGAAACAGTTATCTAGCAGATGTTAGGATCTGTGAGGGGGCCATGTGATTTACAAAGAAGGAACTCTCAGGCCCACACATGGATATAGAGATTAGCTCTGAAGCCGGATTTCGCTATGCTCCTCAGTTTGTCCAGGTTCCTGGAGCCCAGGTTATCTTTGGTCTAAGAGTCTTTTTTGTAAAAAAAAAAAATTGAAGTATAGTTACTGTTCAATATTATATGTTACAGGTGTACAGTATAGTGATCCACACTTTTTAAAGGTTATACGGCAAAATATTGGCTCTATTCCCTGTGCTGTACAATATATCCTTGTAGCTTTTTTATTTTACACATTACAGTTTGTACCTCTTAGTGCCCTACCCTATCCTGCCCCTCCCCCTTCCCTCGCCCCACTGGTAACCACTGGTTTGTTCTCTGTACCTGTGAGTCTACTTCTTTTTTGTTATATTCACTAGTTTTTTGTATTTTTTAGATTTCACATATAAGTGACATCATACAGTATTTGTCTTTCTCTGTCTGACTTATTTCACTTAACATAATGCCCTCCAAGTCTATGTTGCTGCAAATGGCAACATTTCATTCTTTTTTATGGCTGAGTAGTATTCCATTGTGTATATATACCACATCTTCTTTATCCATTCATCTGTTGATGGACACTTGGGTTGCTTCCATACCTTGGAAATTGCAAATAATGCTGTTATGAACATTGGGGTGCATGTATCTTTTCAAATTAGTGTTTTTGTTTTTTTGGATATATACCCAGGAGTGGAATTGCTGGATCATATGGTAGCTCTATTTTTAGTTTTTCAAGGAACCTCCATATTGTTTTCCATAGTGGCTGCACCAATTTACTTTACCACCAACAGTGTATGAGGGTTCCCTTTTCTCCACATCTTCATCATCATTTGTTATTTGTGTCTCAGTCTAAGATTCTTTTGCTTGGCTCCCCACAGAGTCTAGCTACTTGACCTTGGCCAAGTAGCACCTTCCTTCTGGGCATCAGTGTTTCCAAAGTGAGAGCGAGCATTAAGTCAGATGAGCTCTGTGGTACCTTCCAGTTCAGGTATTCATTCTGTGGGGTTAAGTTTGTCGTCTTTTGGTCCAAACTGCAATTGCTTTCCTGGGATGCCCCCAGGAGTCTCGTCTCCTACTCAATATTCTTATAAACTCGACTCTTTTCCATCTTCTTTATCCCCTACCAACCTGGACATAGCCCCTCTTTGTTCCTTTCACAAGCCTCTTTGAGGTTTGTTTTTAAGAAGGGCAAGGAGGACTCTTGTACTTATCTAAGATACTTTGACCCATCACCTGATACCACTCTTCCATTTTAGGTTTGTTTATTTTTCCTTTTTTGGCTGCACTGTGCGGCACGTGGGACCTTAGTTCCCTGACCAGGGGTGGAACCCGCGCCCCTTGCAGTGGAGGCTCGGGGTCTTAACCACTGGACCGCCAGGGAAGCCACCTCCATCTTAGGTTTGATCTTTCATTCATTTATATATTCATGGATTCATTCTCTCACTCAGCATTATCAAAATGGTGTGCTTACTTTGCGCTAGGGCTGGGCTGGGTGGTGTGGATGCATAAGAACAGGCAACACAATCAGTTTTGTAAGATGTGAGTTGATTTGCGATGCACCCTGCTGGAGTCTGCACTACGGCACCGCCACCCCTGTTGGGAAACTGCAACTAACAGTGTATCGTTAGGAATACAATCAGCTACCTGTATTTAACAATATTGCAGTTGATTAAGTTATAGGCTAAGCAAATGAGAATAGCGATTACTCAAAAGATGTTTAACCTAAAAAATAAAAAAAGGTGTGCAAATAAGCTAATAGAAGCTCTGTGTGTGTGTGTTTTCAGTCCCATGATGAAGTATTATACAATGTATCTCACTTAGGAGACTTGGAATATCAGAACTAACATCAACAGGGTTATGTTTAGGTCTTTGGATTGAATAGGTCAAACTTGGAGTCAGACTCTCTCAATGATATTCTCATCGAATTCCCATCCCATTACCAATTCTACAGAAAGGGAAACTGAGACCATATGTGACCTTTACTACAGTGTCTCGTTGCTCAGAACAGAGCTGAAGTGCTGTAAAGCCCCCTTTCAGGTGAATAGTGCTAAATCCTGATAAACCGTGTGGAGCCCTCACTCTCCAGCTCCAACTGTTCTGTCTCTGCGGTGTCCTCAGGCCCAAGGCCAGCCATATTCCAACTCGATTTGGAATTCCAGAGAAATCATAAATGGATCAAGCCTTGGGAATAGGCTTCCTATTTAAACTCTGATGACTGGTGCCAAGAACTCCCCTCACACACGTTTGTTCCAGATTTCTTGTGTGCTCAGACCTTTACAACTCATCTGACCCTGAAGGCATGATTAATTGCCCGAATTCCTTGTTGCAGACTGGATTCTGCCACTTGGTTGGCATCTCACACACCTTTTTCTTTGGAACATCTTGGAGTCTTTACATGTTCTTGACACCTGCTTTGACCTTCTAGATCCTTGACCTCTTGCCCTCCTGTTTATGGAGCCCACCTCCTAACCTGCCTTACTTCCTGCTGTCCTGATGTCATCCCTCTTCAGTGAGACAATGACCATTCTGGGCACATACAAGCCTCACTCCCAGGAAGCGGAAGCACCAAATGACAGCTGTGTATGTGAGGAGTGGATTCCAGACATTGACAAGATCTCATTATTTTTCCCTCTTGTGTTTACATCTTTCAAGTGTGTTTGAAAAATCAAGAAAAGAATACAGTTGTTTCCCAAATTGAAATGATAGTGAAATTGCCTTTTTATTTATTTATTTTGTTGTTCTCATCTTTTCTCAGACCTGTTCTCCCACACCCTGCCACTTTCCCACCCCATCTCCCTACAAACTTTCTCTCCGGAAAAGCTCTACCCCACGGTAGCTGTGCTGATCTCCACTTACATGCTGTATCTTTCCAGGGCTTTCTGTCACTATCCTTTCTGTTCTTATTCATAGATGGCACAGCTAATGGTGATATCCAGGCCTATGCAGGTTTGGTTGAAAGGGCCAACATGGCATGTTGTTTTCATAAATATCGAGCTGCTGCTTTTGCCCCGTCCCTATGCTTTTCAGGCATCCTGTTGCCTTTGCTTGTGAGGAGACAGCCCCTAGGACTGTGGTGATTCAAACGAGCCACTGCGGTGTGATTTAGTCCAGTGGAAGAACACTGAGTGCCTACTACATCCAGGGCATCCAGGGAAGAGTAGAGCTTCAACCCTTACCCTGGGGGCCCATGTGAGGAAAGACATGTCTTAAGAGAGGGGGAAAGGCCATGAGGGTTCACAAGCGGGAGTGACTTGTCTCCCAGCTAGTTTTACTTTTCACTACCTCTTACCACCTCACTTCTGCTCCCATTTTAAAGTCCTGATTCCCTAGGCTTGATTGACATTGTGCTATTTTCTCTGTTTTTGTTTCTTTGTTGCCAGATCTTCCTTCTCCATACCTTTATCTGGGATTTTTCAGAGGCTCAGTCCTCTGTTTTTGCCTTTCTTTCTCTCTACATTCATGTCAAGATCTCATAGACTATCACTGCTGTGAGGAAAGCTTCAGTGTCTCCAGCCCAGACCTGCCTCCTGAGTTCTAGCTCAAAGGTCTCGTGGACATTCCTATAGGCATGTGTTGCCAACCTTCCAACTTCAGGCTATACCATCACTATCATCTCTCTGCCGTCTGCATATCTAATCATTTTGGCAAATTTTCTTGATTCTACTGAGGATCCACAAAACAGAGTTAGCAGCAACCTTCGATATTATCTAGTATGGAGTTTTCATTGCCTCAGAGAGTTGGAGGATCAATAGTAAGGTTGAGACTAGAACCCAGATTCAAAGATCCCTAAGCTTTCGCTTTTTTAACATCATACTACCCTAAAGCATAGATAAAGTTCATAGGCTCCAGAAACAAGTGACTGGGTTCAAATCTCTACCCAGCTATACCATTTGCTAACTTTGACCTTGGGTAAACAGCTTAATCTCTCTGTGCCTCATCTGTAAAATGGAAATAATAACACATCATCTTAAGGTACTGCTGTTAGAAGTAAATGAAAAAAATATCACAAAGCACTTATCATTGGCTTGAGTGTGTCATCTTACTTCCAGATCTACTGCTGCCACTCTTCTCGAAGTTTCCACACTCTGTTAGTCTTACCTGGTCTTCCTAATATGGAAACTTTAGACTCAAAAGTCTTTTCCTGCTCTGAATTCTATTATCCTAACCTTTTAAGGAATTCAAATCAAACTATAGTTTCAACACATTTTGAAAAAGAGAGTTTCTGTAAACGTTCATACCTCGGATTAGAGCAAAAAAGGTAAAACGGAGAACTCAGTAAGTACTTATAGGGTAACTTGTAAAAATTATCCTTTGTTAAGTTTGAGAGGGAAGTGAGAGTGACCCTAGTCTAGACTTAGGTCATATCAGAAAGAGTGGGCTGATTGGTTTACTTGTGGGGATGGGGGACCATAGGATCATACTAGATCTGCTAGTTAACAACCTATTCTTATTTTCATTTAACAAAATACCTTTCTCATGTATTGTCAATGAGTAATATCCTTTTTTGACCATGGTATATGTGTAGATTTACTAGACGGACCCTAAGAGACTGGAGAAAGCACGGGAGAATAGATTTCTGGAAGTAGAGGGGTGTCTAAAGAGGTGGGAATAATCTTGGAGCCATTGAGAAAGGGGCTGGAACAGCTGACATCTTTCTGTATGTGGAGAGGACAAAAGGAGGAAAGTCAGAGGGGGAAGCATGGCTAAGAACCTGTGGGTCTAATTTCCCTGCTGATTGCTTAACCTAAAAATCTTCAAACCTCATGAACTGCTTTCTAAGACAATATCATTTAAAATCACCTCCGGGGATAGCACTTCTATGTCTAGTTACCTTCTACAGTCAGAGCCCAAAGAACTTCAGAGATATCTGTATACAGATGAAGAAACTGAAGCCCAGAGCGCAGAGGGAGCTGCTCGAAGTCCTTCCAATGGTTCAGTCCATCATGGCACAATGAGCATGATTTACCTGGCTTTTGTGTGTGGAGAGGGCACAGATGAATCTTTCATATTATCATACACATACCTAAAGAAATTAAGACATTTGTGCCCTTAAGACAGAGAACCAAAAGCTTGACTTTATTCTTCTTTAAAGGGTGGAGTTGCAGGCCTACTTTGCTTGACCTTTTTTAGCTTTGATAAAGGCAACCGTGATTCATGATGCATGAGCCTGGGTCTTTGAAACCGATAAGAAATGGTTTGTTCATTGAACATGCAAACAAATTACTTTCCAAGGGCTGAAATTTAAACTGACATTAAGCTCCAAGAACATCTATATTTAATTATACATAAAGGCAAGAAAACAGTTTGTAACCTTAAAATAGTAAAATTAAAAAAGAAGTCCCACCTATGCAAATAATTTATTTCATTGCAACACTACCCTTTAGTTTTGCCATCATTTGTCTACATTAGCAGTGCTGGCTTTACCAGTATTTCCAGGGCGGCCCTGAAATATGAGCTTAGATGGGAAATAAGCAGTTAGAGCAGCTCTCAGGGCAGGCTGATGCCATAGAGCCAGGGAGTGTGTTGGCTTCTAACAAATTTTGCCCCTTGGTGGGAGGAATACTAACGAAATGCAATCAATCTATAATAATGTATTTCTCTCAGGATGGGACTTGAGGGTCAAATTGTAGTGGGAGGAACACTGGCTAGAAAGCAGAGGGATTTGGTTCCTAAATCTGACCTAGGGCAGAATCTGACCCTTCTCCACTCTGGCCCCCAGGTTCCTTATCTAAAAGTGAAAGACTTGGATCCAATGATCAAATTGGAAGAAAAGGGGGAGAATGTGAACTGGAAAGTATGAATCAAGTAAAAATGGCTTGGTTATCTCTAATGCCCCTTACTGCCCCCTCATCCCCACCCACGTGTGTGCCTACGCTAGTTTTGCCCCTCCATTGAGCAGAGCCTGGAATTGTGTACCAAGCAGAGGACTAGGGGGCCAGGCTAGCCGATGTCTCACCCCAGCTGTAACTCTTTGCCTTTCTGTCTTTCAGTTTCCCCATGTGTTAAGAGAGGGAGTTGGGCTCTCGTTGGCTTCTCATCTGCAGTGCTCGTTAGCCGTCCATCCCTAACTGACCAAAGCAGAATTTCCCCTGGCGCAGGGCCCCGAAGTCCTGTGTGTTTTAAATGGCTTCTCAGGGACTTCCCTGGGGGTCCAGTGGTTAAGACTCGGTGCTTGCACTGCAGAGGGCGCGCGTTCAATCCCTGGTCGGGGAACTAGGATCCTGCATGCCACTCGGTGCCACCAAAAAAAAAAGGCTTCCCAGGTGATTGATTCTGCTGTGGACTTCTGGCTTAGCATCCCTGGCGCTACCCAGTCCCTGTGGGCCCGCTCTGCCATTTGGGGAGATGAGTGAGAATTTTAGATGGGTCCTTATCAGGCATTGTGTGCCCTGCAGCTGCCACTCTGGTGGTACAGGGATTAGCCCAATACTATATCCGGCTTGCCCCTCCCAGCAGTCTTTTCAAAGGAATGGAGGTGTTCCTTGGGCAGAAGGGCAGGAGGCACAAAGGCATCCTCTGTGGAGTCACCACATGGCCAATCGCCAAGACACTGCTCTTAACTTCCCAGTTGTTGCCTATGTGGGCCTTTCTTGAACCACACAGGAACCAGATTAAATTAATTGATTCCTGGCTTTAAAAAAAAATCCCTTCTCTGGTGGGACGCATGCTGCTTATCAAGATGTGCTTAGGAAGCCAGTACCAGCTTGAATTCTTTGTATTGAGAATGCTGGGGCTGGCTTGATTCAGATGCATATGGTGGTGGGGCAGGGCAGCCCATTGCCTGCTTTTCTCTCTCTGTGGATTTAGCAAACATGGAGCATTCCGGGCCAAATATGCTTGCCAAGTGGGACCCAGGAGGCACTGGGGGCGGCCCGAGCTGGATATCAGAGCGCCTAGCACAGTGCCGAGCACAGAAAGTTCAACCGATGGTAGCTGCTGTTATTTTAATGGCAACTCAGGCAGGGGAGAGAACCTGAATCCAGAACCGACGGCAGAAGACCCGGATGTAACCCCAGCTGTTCTTGCCTTACGGATCCATAAACCTCGCCTTCCCTCATTTCCTGGTTTCTAAAATGAGAGGGCTGAACTGATCAATTATTTTCAAACTTGCACCCTCAGGGTTCTGCAGAGGTATCCAGAGGGCTGCCTCAGGGACATGGAAGGTAGAGAGGAGGCTGAACAGGCAGAACTCAGACCCTCCAGCCCACCCCCCAGAGCCCCCGGGCTTTACACAACTCCCATTCACAGCATAGTCCGTGTCAGCAGTTCTCAGACTTTTCCGTTTCAGGACTCCTTTACACTCAATTACTGAGGCTCAAAAGAGCTTTTATTTATATGGGATATATCTATTGGTATTGACTGTATTTGAATTTAAAACTGAGCAATTTTCGAAAACATGTATTAACTCAAAGTAAGAATACATCTATTACATATTAACATAACATTTTTTATGAAAAATAAACTAACTTCCAAAGCAAAAAAAAAATAGTGGCAATGTTTTATATTTTGTAAATCTCTTTGATATCTGGCTTTATAGAAGACAGATGAAATCTCATATCAGCTTCTGCATTCCATCCCTCATAATATGTTACTTCGGTTGAAGGATAAGAAAATCCAGCCTCATACACCCATATTTTTGGAAGAGGGAGGACCTCAGGCATCGCCTTTCCCTTCACCCCACCCCCTCTTCAAACTGAGCAGCTCAGGTTTTGTGTGTTTTATATACTGGAGTTATTGGAAGATTTTTGTTTGAAAAGAGGGCTGTGTTTCTAAAAGTATTTGAAACCCACCCACCCAAATCTTAGGTTACTGAAGATCCAAGGATCTGGGAGGTGATGGGGGATCCTTGAGATGCTTTCCGCGGGCTTCCTCTCGCCAAAGAGAGCCTCTCAGGCTTTGAGGAGGGGCATTTGGGATCATGACTCGGCTCTTCAGGGATGGTGGCATGTCATCTTGGCAAGTGACAGTCTCAGCTCAGGAAAATGGCATCGTATGGCTTGAAAGATTTAATACTGCTTCTGAGTGGAGCTCACCTGCCCAGGGACTGATATAGGCTGGAGGAGTGGATCGAATGTTTGTCGAGCTGTCTGATCACTGCGGGGGGGAGAGACAGGCCATAAGGGCAAGTCTCAGTGATATACGCCATCATCTTTAGAGCTCGACATACTTCATTATTATTTATGTCCTAGGTATCTGTCAGATCTTTATTCCAAGGGACAGGAGCCGGTGCCAAATACCATGGGATCTAAGTGCCCTCACAACTCATTGATGCTTCTTCCAATTTCTTGTCTAGTAGAGAATGCTGTGCTGTTCTTTCCCTGACTGCCAGAGTCATTATTGATTTCATGTCATTTCTTTCATAAAATTACCTCCTGGGTTTTGCAGGGCTTGGTTCTTATAGCTGAGAATGCTCTCCTCCCACTTCTCGACTGGGCAAGATACTGTGAATCCTATTGATGTGGGTCAGGCGAACGGTTCCACAGCCGGCTTGCACACTTTCCCCTTTAGGCTGTGAGCATGCGCAGAGGCACTCCCAGAGCTGTGGCAGTACTCTCCTCTTTGTCCTCATTTGCTTTGTTTCTCCCACCAGCCTAAGCATTAATTAAGGGGCCCAGCGCCTAATGCCCACCATTAGGGTCAATCATTTGGGTTAATTGGGTGTCTCCAATGTAATGGAACTCTTCTCTGGGGGTAAAAACTAAAACTGAATCTCTGGGAGAAATTGGAACCCTTGTAACTTGCTGGTGGGAATGTAAAATGGTGCAGCTGCTCTGGAAAAACGGTTTGGCAGTTCCTCAAAAAGGTAAACATAGAATTACCATACGACCCAGCACTTCCAGTGCCAGGTATATACCCAAGAGAAATGAAAACATAGCTCCACACACCAAAGAACATGTACATGAGTGTTCATGGCAGCATTAATCATGATAATAAAAAAGTAAAGGCAACCCAAATACCCATCAAAGGATGAGTGGGTAAACAAAATGTGATGCATCTATACAATGGAATATTGTTCAGCCATAAAAAGGAATGAAGTGCTGATATATGCTACAACATGGATGAACCTCAAAAACATTATGCTAAGTGGAAGAAGCCAGACTAAAAGGGCCAAGTGGTATATGATTCCACTCATATGAATTATCCAGAATAGGCAAATCCCTAGAGACAAAAAGCAGATTGGTGGTTGCCAGGAGCTGAGGGGAGCAGGGGGAAGAAAGAGTGACTGCTTCATGGGTACAGGGTTTCCTTTTGGGATAATACAAATGTTTTGGACCTAGAGACGGGTGGTGGCTGCACAACACGTGAATGTAACTAAATTCTACTGAATTGTATACTTTAAAATGGTTAATTTTATGTTATGTAAATTTCATCTCGACTAAAAATATGCAAAACAAACAAAAACACCTGAAACCCTGGCTGCTAGTCTGTCTCGGGCTAGTTTCTCTCATGAATGTTTGTGGACTCAAGAACTTCATCCTGGGCCATGAACTCCTCCCCAGTGGAAAATGAGCTTACCATAGCGTGTAGGTACTTTCAGTAGTTATGTCCCGTGGAGGTATATTTATGATACATGGTTTTCCCACTGCTTTTCTCACGATTTGCTCATGGACGGCAGGGACCGTGTCTTGCTCATCCTCATATTCCCAGTGTCTCAGCACATTCCTGGCACGTAGGAGACACTCAATAGATGTTTGTTGGGTGAATCCTTGGATGTTTTTGTTGTATCTTCTTATTCATCTCCATGGTGTACTCCCATGGTGCTAGTCATAGATGTACCATAGCAGGTGGCAGATGCTCAGGACAGACTGTGGGCTTGTCTAGTGGGTAGGGATGACATCGTTTAGATGCATTTTATTTATTTATTTACTTTGGACAGCTATACAATGGAATATTATTTGACCATGAAAGGAGTGCAGTACTGTTATATGCTATAACGTGGATGAACCTTGAAAACGTTATGCTAAGTCAAAGAAGCCAGTCACAAAAGGCAATACCTTATATGATTCTATTTACACGTAATGTCCAAAATAAGAAAATCCATAGAGACAGAAAATAGATCAGTGGTGGTCAGGGCCTGGGAGGGGTAGGGGGACATGGTGGTGACAGCTACCATTTTCGAGGTAATGAAAATGTTTGAAAACTGAGTGTAGTAAGGACTCCACATATCTGTGACTATACTAACAACCACGGATTTGTACCCTTTGAATAGGTGAATTATACGGTTATGTGAGTTATAGCTCAATAAAGCTGTTGAAATTTAGATATAGGTCAGAAGGATAAAGAATAAAATTTGAATCAAAGACAAGTGTGTCCTTGTTTGGGGAAAGATGTCCATCCAAAATCTAAAATAACTACCCTGACATATTCAAAGGGTTTCTCTAGAGAAAGATTCCTTTACACTGGGCTTCCTTTACAGCAGCAGCTCGTGTGGGCTTTCAGATCTTTACCTATCTGATGAGGGGCTGGGGGCAGAGTAGCTTAAAGCCAGAATGTGAAGGGCAACTGCCAACGGTTGGGCAGTCGGAGATCGATCAGGATGTGTGTCGGTGGGAAACTAGGATTCGGTTTCCACAAACCCAGCTGCCTGGTGATTTCTCTACTGCCTACAGGATATCCACTGCCCAACTCCCCACCCCATCTTGATCGGGAAGAATGAGCAAGTAGCCTAATGACGTGCCAGTTGGGCAATTAGCAATTCAGCAAGTCCAGCTTCAAATAAGCAGTTCCAAATTCTTCCTCTGACTCCTGGGGACTGCCCCACTACTTCCGTGCCTGTCAACTTTCCGGAAGGAAGAGACACCGATCTGCCGCCGTCGGGCTACCGTCGTAGGGCTGAGGCAGGACTCCTTGAGGGGAGCTGTGCGTGGAGATGAGCACTGCCTAGTGCTGTATGCAGACTTCAGCTGGATCCCTTGCCTTCCGGCACCAAGAAACTCCCACAGCATCATCCCACTTAGCTGACAGCTCAGATGCCCTTACTTCCCAGATGGGCAGCCTCAGCAGCCTCAGGTGACACCACCACCAGTTCTTGTTGCGGGGGAGGTGCGTGGATTACAAAGCCCTCAGTGGTTTTGAAGGACTTGATAGGTAACCCTGATGGCTTCCTGTTTTTTCTTGGTTCCCAAGGCCAAGGACAGTACAGAGTTGCTCCTTGGAAGCTGAGAACCAGGCACTGACCAAGGCTTTGTTGGATGTGGGTTTGCAGATGAGGGCTCACCCCGTTTTCACTACAACTGCAAAATAATGAAGGCATTACAATTCACTTGTAACTTGGAGGGACCTCCTTTCTATTTGGGAGATGACCACAGAGAATTGAGGGGGCAAAAACATAGGTAGGGCAAAAAGCACGTAGACTTTGGAATCAGACCAACCTTCAAGTCCCAGTCTTTAAGTAGCTGCCGGACCTTTGGCAGCCCCTTCTCTCTGAGGCTCAGTTTCGTCACTTGTACAAAGAGACAGGAAAGACCATCTTTCAAGGTTATCGTTCCAATTAAACAACTAAGCCCAGCCTTCATGCCTGGATCCCTACTGCTGACTCCCAACTGGCCTTCTCACTCCCATCCCTCTATCTTAGATGGCCACATTCATTTTCTTGTAGAGGACCCTGGTACTTATAAGACTCAAACTGGAAGTCGTGAGGTCTGGGAGCTGGTTATTGCCCTGTTACGTACTAACTGTGTGACTTTGGACGAGTCCCCTTCTCTCTCGGGGCCTGCAAAAAAGCAGTGGGTGGTCTTAGAATGGTCTCTAAGGTACCTTCCAACTTTGATAGGTTTCAAAGCTACATCCAGGTCAAATTGTGAGTGGCCTGTCTCACCCTGCTTAAGAATGAATTCCTCCATCATTAGACAAACACAGCTCCTTCCCAAGGCAACAGTTCTCCTCTTACTACTCTAATTACATGGGACTTCTTGGAATGAGGCACGTACTCCTGTTCCTTCCTGTTTTTTGCCTTGGTCAACTTGCCTTGGATTTTCTAGATTCGAAAATATATATGATTTAATATATATATGATTTAATCAAATTTTCCTATAGATAAGGAAATATAGGTATAATAGCAAGAAGCACCCCTCACTCCCACCCTGCTGTGGAGGGAGGGAGGGAGGGGGGAGGGGAGAGAGAGTGAGAGAGAGTGAGAGAGAGAGAGAGAGAGCGAGCGCCTGTGAGCACTGATTTGCCTGCCAACTTCCTTTTCCTACAGGCCCCTAGCCCACCCACTGCCACCTGATTTACGTCCTAGGGGAGTAGCATACCTGCGGTAAAGATTTACACTAGGTTTTCATCTTCAAATGAGCTATTTCCTCCCTTCCTTGAGTAGTCAAGTGCTTGACACTCACCGCCTGCAAGTTTATCCTGAAATTCAAAATGAAAAATGGTCCCACAAGAAGCTTGAAGAGAGGCACACAACGAATCACTTCCGAGCACACTGTGGGCTTGTACAGTAACTAGAGGGCAACCCCTGCTCTCAGTGCAGGTTTCATGTGCACAGAGAGATTATTTTCTACGTTTGTGCCTTGTGGAGGTGTGGCACGTAGCGCAGTAGGGAATACATAAGATTTGGAGTCAAGGCAAGGGGTTAATTTCCAAAATATACAAACAGCTCATACAACTTAATATCAAAACAAAAAACAAAACCACGAACAGCCCCATCAAAAAAACGGGTAGAAGACCTAAATAGACATTTCTCCAAAGAAGACACAGATTGCCAACAGGCATGTGAAAACATGCTCCACATCACTAATGATTAGAGAAATGCAAATCAAAACCACAGTGAGCTATCACCTCACACTGATCAGAATGGCCATCATCAAAAAGTCTACAAATAATAAAGGCTGGAGAGGGTGTGGAGAAAAGGGAACCCTCCTACACTGTTGGCGGAAATGTAAATTGGTGCAGCCACTATAGAAAACAGTCTGGAAGTTCCTTAAAAAACTAAAAATAGAACTACCATATGATTCAGCAATCCCACTCCTAGGCATGTATCCAGAAAATATGAAAACTCTAATTTGAAAGATACATACACCCCAGTGTTCATTGCAGCACTCTTTACAATAGCCAAGACATGGAAACAACTCAAGTGCCCACCAGCAGACGATTGGCTTAAGAAAATGTGATGTATATACACAATGGAATATTACTCAGCAGTAAAAAAAGAACAAAATACTGCCATTTGCAGCAACATGGATGGACCTAGAGATTATCATACTAAGTGAAGTAAGTCAGACAGAGAAAGACAAATATCATGTAATATCGCTTATATATGGAATCTTAAAAAAAATACAAATGTACTTACTTACAAAACAGAAATAGACCCACAGACATAGAAAACAAACTTATGGTTACCAAAGAAGAAAGGGAGGGGGAGGGTTAAATTAGGAGTCTGGAATTAAGAGGTACAAACTACTCTACATAAAATAGATAAGCAACAAGGATTTACTGTATAACACAGGACAATATTCAATATTTTGTAATAACCTATAATGGAATATAGTCTGAAAAATATATATATAACTGAATCACTTTACTATACACCTGGAACTAACACAATATTGTAAATCAATTATACTTCGAAAAAATATTAGGAGTCAGGGAATATTGAATATTCTCGTCTCAGCACCTTCACTTATTAGGTATGTGACCTTGAGCAAGTTATTCTCTGAGCTTCACCTAATTTACCTGTAAAAAGATGAAAATGATGCCTGCCTCACAGGTACAGTACCGCTTAATGGGTAATGAGCTTGGGCGCCGGCATCCTACAACTCTGGATTTGGGTTATTAGTTGTACGAGTCCCTCTGAGCCTCAGTTTTCTCATCTATACAATGAGTATAGACTTCTGCTCGGGATGAAATAACTCCTGTAAAGTGCATGGTGCCTGGCATAGAGGAAGTACTCACTATTTAATAGCTAATAGTACGATTGTTATTGTTTGTCATTCAGGTATAATTTCCAATAATTCTAGAAAAGATATTCTGTGTACTCTTCCAGATGATCTGACACACTTGTCCCATATTTTGGGTTTGGGGGGCAGAAACACTCAGGGTGTTTTTGGTACCTGGTTTTGAAACTTCAGGTGAAACTGAGACTCTTGCTATAAAAGGAAACCTGCTTTCTCATGAAAACCCAGGCTTTGCCTAAAAATGGTGCTACATCTTCACATGGGAAGGTGTCCAAAGTCCACAAATATGTCGAACCGGTCATGAATTTTCAAAAAGCGGTGCATCCATCAATAGCACCAAGTTAAATCCAATCATGAATATTACATCTGCCAAACGGAAAGAACTGTTTGGCCTGGGGGTCTCAAGCACCGCCCTGGACCTTTTGATTTGTCACATTTATAGAGACTAGCAAGATCTATGTGGGCAAGAGCAGCAGTGGCTTAAAGTCTTCAACACAGATTTTAAACAATGGAGTCCATTATACAGACGTTTTGTTTACTTCTTCCCAAACATCTGGACAATGAGGGTATTTTTCATTTTTTTAAATCAAAATGGTTGGTTTTAGTAAATTCAGCAGGTTTTATTGAGCACCAGGTTTGTGCCCTCTGTCAGATATCGGAGATCACAAGGAGGTCACAGTTTTGTTGAGAAAAGTGAGACTGATGGGTTTGAAGCAACCAAAGACATTTGGAAGAGCTGGGATTCGAACACAGTTCTGTCAGCTCCAAAGCCAGTGCTGGCTCCACCCTAGCACGTGCCTCTTTCTTCACAGACCTGCCGGTTCCCTCTTTGGGGCTGGCTTGAGGGAAGTTTCAGACCCAAGCCACTGGCTCCTGCCATACTTTGACATCAGCAGAGATAGAAGCTCCTTGAGGAAAGCAAGTGACATATGTCCAGGATGGACCATTCCATGTGTTGTTACTGTCTGATCATCTTAGTGACTTGGCTGAATATTTCTTGAGAATGATCTCGATCTTTATTTTAGCGCTTGCCGAAGGATTACTCCTTAGGGACTTTGTCATGCTCTGTGTTTTAAACATGTTAAAATGTGAATGCTTTGTCTGTGTCAGCATCCACTATTTGGAATTCGATAGAGGAACAGCCTCTTGTGAAGCGGAATGTAAAAGGTACAGTGAAAATCTTCCCTGCTGAGTTGAACCAGTGCTGAGATAGCATTCATTGTGGATATTCCAGATCCCTAAATCCAAAATATGGAAATAATGGGATAAAATAAACCATAGAAATACACACGCACACACGCACATTTATGTTTCTATTATAAGTGAAACCTTTTCAGGCTCTTGTTATCAGAAAGCAAGCCCTGTTATACCCAGAACATTTCTAAGGGATTCTTAATGGTCTATGCTTCCCTTCAAAGCAAAAGTATGTATATGATCAAATTGAGGAAACACAGTGCTGGAACCTAACATACAAATACAGATGTTTGCATCTGGGAAACTCTAAAACACGTTCAAAAATCA
>NW_020172692.1:277043-278880 GCF_003031525.2 Neophocaena asiaeorientalis asiaeorientalis
GTATGGGACTCTCTGTGCTTCCTGGACTTGATTGACTCTTTCCTTTCTCATATTAGGGAAGTTTTCAACTATAATCTCTTCAAATATTTTTTCAGTCCCTTTCTTTTGCTCTTCCTCTTCTGGGACCCCTATAATTCCAATGTTGGTGTGTTTAATGTTGTCCCACAGGTCTCTGAGACTGTCCTCAATTCTTTTCTTTCTTTTTTCTTTATTCTGCTCTTCGGTAGTTATTTCCACTTTTTTATCTTCCATGTCACTTATCCATTCATCTGCCTCAGTTATTCTGCTATTGATTCCTTCTAGAGAATGTTTAATTTCATCTATTGTGTTGTTCATCATTGATTCTTTGCTCTTTATTTCTTCTAGGTCTTTGTTAAATGTTTCTTGAATTTTCTCCATTCTATTTCCAAGATTTTGGATCATCTTTACTATCATTACTCTGAATTCTTTTTCAGGTAGACTGCCTATTTCCTCTTCATTTGTGTGGTCTGGTGGGTTTTTACCTTGCTCCTTCATCCACTGTGTGTTTCTCTGTCTTCTCATTTTGCTTAACTTACTGTGTTTGGGGTCTCCTTTTCGCAGGCTGCAGGTTCGTAGTTCCCGTTGTTTTTGGTGTCTGCCCCCAGTGGGTAAGGTTAGTTCAGTGGGTTGTGTAAGCTTCCTGGTGGAGGGGACTGGTGCCTGTGTTCTGGTGGATGAGGCTGGATGTTGTCTTTCTGGTGGGCAGGATCGCATCTGCTGGTGTGTTTTGGGGTGTCTGTGGACTTATTATGATTTTAGGCAGCCTCTCTGCTAATGGGTTGTGTTGTGTTCCTGTCTTGCTAGTTGTTTGGCATAGGGTGTCCAGCACTGTAGCTTGCTGGCCGCTATGTGGAGCTGGGTCTTAGTGTGGCGATGGAGATTTCTTGGAGAGCTTTTGCTGTTTGATATTACATGGACCCTGGAGGTTTCTGGTGGACCAATGTCCTGAACTTGGCTCTCCCACCTCAGAGGCTCAGACTTGACACATGGCCGAGCACCAAGACCCTGTGAGCCACACGGCTAAGTATCAACTAAATCAGGTATGGTTGAGCCTCAAGGTATGATTCATCCTGGGAAAAATGACTCCCCAGCTGTGAACCACTATATTGTTTCTCTGTCTTCTATCTCTTGCCTCTCTGAGCCACAACATTCCATGGAATCCAGAATTATATTATCACAACCCAACTTTCTTTTGTTCAAGCAGAACGCATTGCAGTTCTCAGACGTCACTTTTCCTTTGCTCTTTACTGTCAGGGTGATGTACTGAAAGTCGTTATTTCTTTCAGCTTGGGCCTCGTGGTGCCTCATTCTCGATCCAACCTGTTCTCACACGTTTCTCATCACCTGCAGAGACCTTTTTCTTTTTCTTTGTGTTTAGTCTAGTGTCACTTGCTCAAGGTTACTGAGTGTAGAAGCGTGGCACCAGGCACTTCAGAACAGAGTTCCTTGTGCAAAAATCAATCTCAACTTTTTAAAAGAAAGAGAGTCACAGATATAGAGAACAAACTAGTGGTTACCAGTGGGGAGTGGGGGGAGTGGCAAGGTAGTGTGGGGCAGTCGGAGGTACAAAGTATTGGGTATAAGGTAGGCTCAAGGATATATTGCACAACACGGGAAATAGAGCCAATATTTTGTAATAACTGTAAATGGAAAGTAACCTTTAAAAATTGTATATATATTTTTTATTTTTTTTTTAATTACTGTTAACTTTTAATTGATGGAGTCGGCCTGCGTCTGTGCACCCTCTTTTATAATTCAAACAGTGCCCCGGCATCATGAGTGGGAATGCATCTCAGCAGGGAGCATAAGCCAGGTT
>NW_020172692.1:278903-330684 GCF_003031525.2 Neophocaena asiaeorientalis asiaeorientalis
GTGGCAAAACACTCCTTTCACTGCTTTCTGAAAGACTACATTGTCAAGTAGGTGCTTTAGAGATGCTTCAGAAAGAATATATCTTGACACAGCCAAGGACAAGTTATAGCTAAACCCATTTCCCACAAAAACAGGAATCCCTCAGTCTCCAGGTTCTTAATTAGATCAGCGCTAGAGGGCACTCTTATGATGCCAAAATGGGAGGATTTTACCAAAAACTGGTGGATAGGAGTGTGGGGGGGGAGCTGATGGGGCGGTTTCAGCAATGACTGCAGATAACAAACAGCTTAGGGAAGACCTCTGCAACTGAGAATTGCCTGACTTGCCAATAGGTAAGCAAACACTCTTTGAAAAGGACTGTAGCAATCTTCCTCATCAGATCCACTTTGTTTCCAAAACGTGCTTGGTGTTTTGGCAATACAGGGCCCAGGTATTAGGCATTATTTCTCAAAAGGAAAAGAACAGAAGAATCGCTGATGGTTACGGTGTGATGTAGTCAACGTGCGGGTAGGCAGAGAACAAAACCTGAGAGAGCAGCTTAGGAAAATGTGTACAACTTAACAGCTACTGGAAAGGAAGAATTGAAAGTCCTTGGGGTCTTTTAGGGTTGTTTTCCCAGTCTTTTGCAGCCATTGCTCTTTGAGTTGTTCTGAAGGGTTGTGTGGTTCTATGTGGGGACACAGATGCCTGCTTGTCTGCTGCCCTAGGCATGCTTTGGTGGACATGGGGTGGGTAGTACCCTGTCATGGAAAGGGACCTGTAGAGCTGGTTCCTGGTCTTGGCCCTGCCACTGAGGCAGTCTGTGATCTGCAGCAAGTCCCCGCCTCTGCAAAGACTCGGGGTCAGGAAAGGGTTCTGCAACAGTAATGGTCTCTAAAAGATAGATCACCCAGAGACACCTCCCAGCCCTTTGGAGTCTGTGATTGATGATGGTAGGAAGACCTTTCAAACCACTCATGTATACTGGCCACTTGAGTTCTGAATCCAATGTTGGGTTAAAGAATGACTCCATGCTGTTGAGAGAGATGGTACTAGAGGGATTCCAGCCCAGAGCAGCTGATCTGCTCATATTAATCACTCCTTCAGGTTTCCCACCCAGTCCAAGTGTAACCTCAGAGAGTGACCACAATTAAGCCATCAGTAGCTCTCCTTAAATTGGCTTATTACACAGAATTTAGGTAACTCCTGACTTACACGCCGGGCACTGGCCAGAAGGTCACGAGCATGCAAGGTGCAGTTCCCTGAGGAGCCAGGGAGGTCTGGAGACCTAATGGAAAAAGTGGGCCAGTGAAAAGAAGCTTGCCTACTCAGCCTTGGGCCCTAGAGTCTCTCAGAGCAATGCAAGAGTGTTTCTCTCAGCCTTGGTTGGTAAGAACTCAGGCTCTATTCATAGGAATGTTCCGGAGTCACATTCCTTATAAAGTCTTAGAATGTTCTAATGAACAGGGGCCTTTGGGAAAGCACCTAGTCTAACACCCTCACTGTGCAGATAGGGAAGCTGAGAGCCGTCTTCCCCTCTGGAGAGCGGACTGGTGAGGGGTCACACAGCAGAGCTCGCATGAGGACCTCGGTCTTCTGACTTCTCGTCCAGGCCTCTTTCTGTTCCCTTGTGCTGCATTTGTCTCTCCCCACCCACATGACTCCAGCGAATAAGAAACCAGCAGCTTTGCTTCCCTGGTGGCGCAGTGGTTGAGAGTCCGCCTGCCGATGCAGGGGACATGGGTTCGACAGCTATGAACCACAGGGTTTTGACATAGCCAACGTAGCTCTCTGTTATATATTCTACACTGTATTGTATATAGTGTATTTAGGTGGTATAAATGGAGAGGTATGGGGACAAATCCCTATCAAAAATATGTCCTCTCTCGCAGACATAGAAAACGGACTTGAGGACATGGGGAGGGGGAAGGGTAAGCTGGGAGGAGGTGAGAGAGTAGCATTGACATATATATAGTACCAAATGTAAAACAGATAGCTAGTGGGAAGCAGCTGCATTGCATGGGGAGATCAGCTCATTGCTTTGAGACCACCTGGAGGGGTGGCATAGGGAGGGTGGGAGGGAGGGAGACACAAGAGGGAGGAGATAGGGGGATCTATGTATATGTAGCTGATTCACTTTGTTATACAGCAGAAACTAACACACCATTGTAAAGGAATTATACTCCAATAAAGATGTTTAAAAAAATGGTTCTGAAGAACCTAGGGGCAGGGCAGGAATAAAGACGCAGACACAGAGAATGGACTTGAGGACACGGGGAGGGGGAAGGGTAAGCTGGGACGAAGTGAGAGAGTGGCATGGACATATATACGCTACCAAATGTAAAATAGCTAGTGGGAAGCAGACGTATAGTACAGGGAGATCAGCTGGGTGCTTTGTGACCACCTAGAGGGGTGGGATATGAAGGGTGGGAGGGAGACGCAGGAGGGAGGAGATATGGGGATAGATGTATATGTATAGCTGATCCACTTTGTTATAAAGCAGAAACTAACACACCATTGTAAAGCAGTTATACTCCAATAAACATGTTTTTAAAATGTCCTCTCTAAATGTCATGGGATTGGAGATTGAACCATTTTTTAGAGGGTCCTTCCTGTGGATCTAGAAGACTCTGTAGTCTTAAAACGTTCCTGTTCAAAGGCAAGGATAGGATTGAAATCTTGTCAGCTGTCAGGGAAAGTAGGCCAGGAGGATGGGTCTGGAAGCCAGATTTAGTATCTGGGGGGAAGGAGGCCATTATGATAGGAGCAGTCAAGACAAACTCAGGAGGCCTCAGAGTTGTGCCAAAGGGGATGAAAGCAAATACTTACAGAGTAAATGTTGGAAAGGATATTCTGGATTCTAGTCTTCTGAGACAGACTCTGAAGAGCTCCCTTTCTTGGAGTTTGCACAGTTTCTGGTAGGCATGGCATGGAATGAGGAAGAAAGCAGAGTTGTCAAACAGTAGAACATGCATATTGGGGGATACTCCTCCCCCATAACAATAAATATGTTTGCTTTCAACATGGCCTTGTACATGTAGATGTCCTTGAACTGTGGCTTTGAAAAGCTGCCTGTGTTCCCAGGGTGGCAAGAGAGCTCAGCCACAGGAGGCTAGGAGGCTTGACCCTGGCCTGCCTTACACTCAAAATACTGTTGGACAATTCTCTTACTAGTTTTCTTCCTTGGATAAAAATAATCATGCACAAAAGTTATTGAGTTCTGTCCCTGGACGTGGTACTTTGCTACCAAACATGCGTACCAGACATGATCTCATCTAATCCTCACGACCACTTTTTGGGGCATGCATTGTCCTGTCTACACAGGGTGTTGACAGTTGGCTTCTTTTCTGATTGGCCAGTGCCCATACCGTATTGATTGTTAAATATGTTGAACATCATTACTTGTGTGGGTACTATACTTGTTCCCATTTTGCAGATGAGGAAATCAAGGTTGAGAGGTTAAGGGACCTTTGCAGTATCATACAATTAGTAAGTGAAAGAGCCTGGACTAGAACCCAGTCTGTGTGAGACCTAGGCTTATTCCACGGCCCCCCACTGCCTCTCAGGCTTGTGCATGAGCAAAAGGTTGAGGCCAGGCATCATTTTTATAGTAGCTTTAAAGTAAAGAAGACGAGTTGCTTTTTTTTTTTTTTTGCCTAGGGCCTTAAAAATCATCCAGGCCTTTCATCTGGCTTCTGCATTTCCCCCCACCAGTTTGAATAAGGGTCCTTCTATAAAATAGATAACTAACAAGGACCTGCTGTATAGCACAGGGAACTACACTCAATATCTTGTAATAACCTGTAATGGAAAAAATCTAAAAAAATGTATAACTGAATCACGTTACTATACACCTGAAACTAACACAACATTGTAAATCAACTATATTTCAATAAACAATTTTAAAAGTACTTAATGGTAATTAGCAATAAAAATATAAAAATTGGGAAAAACAACAAAAGAGTAAGAGTCCTTCACCTGGGACTTTGTGTAGGACACCTTCCCATTTAGGGGACCAGATTCAACATACAGAATAACGTATACTGTATTTGGCCTTCAGATACCAAATGAGGATGTGGCCTAAGATACAAAAGGAGGTGGCGGGTAACTGAGCAGCAGTATATTAGGTCAGACCAGGATGAGAGTGGAAGGGCATCCTACATGGGAAGAAGGTGGGAGATCAAGGGCACAGCAGCTCTGGGTATGGGAGCAAACCAATCCAGTATCACAAATCAGAGAGCTTGAATCGGCCGTTTGCTTGGCAGCCCTGGAACAGTGGGAGGTAATTGGTTCCCAGAGTGTATTGTCTGCCACAGATTTGCCATCAGACCAAAACAGTGTTGGTGGGTTTTTGTTTTGTTTTGTTTTAACCACCCTTTGCAAAATATGAGCATCTATGTAAGCCTTTATCTGGGAGAGTGTGGCTGTGGAGGTCTCTGCTAATTGACAGTCGCCAACATCCCAGGCTCCCGGCAGATGAAGCAGCTGCACCAGCAGAAAGAGAAGGGCGGGTGGGTGTTAGCTGTTTATCAATTAGATTTTCCTTGTTATTCTCAGTTAAATTTACTTGTAGAACTTTTCCATCCTAGAGAACCAGCCACTCTCTATTTCAAATAAACAAAGCTGTTTCCCTGGACAGAATGATGATCGGCTGCATTTCAACTTGGCTGTTATTGTTTTGGCCACGTTTTCATCTACTTGTGAGCTCAGACTGTGGGGCTCTGGGCTCTCTGAACTACTAATGGCATGTTGTACTGAGAAAACGACTAGAGATTTCTGTCCTTTTAACTAACTTGGCACCAAAATGAAAGGCAAAGCTATTAGAGAATTACAAAAATATTGGAACTGGAGGATTTTTACAAACCACCTTGTGAAAATCCCTTTTTTCATATGGCTCCCTGAGAGAGTGGAGAAGAGAATTTGCCCAAGATCAAATGAGTCATTGGCAAAACAGGATTAGAAACCAGAAATCCACATTTTTAGGCAGAGGCTCTCGGATTTTTACATCATCCTGTTTTTCCTACATCTTAATTTGGATCCTTAATGTCAAAGTGAATAGATAGCTTCACTTTTTAAAAAAAATTGAAGTATAGTTGATTTACAGTGTTGTGTTAATTTCTGCTGTACAGCAAAGTGATTCAGTTATGCATATCCATACATTCTTTTTTATATTCTTTTCCATTATGGTTTATCCCAGGATATTGGATATAGTTCCCTGTGCTTAGAAAGCTTCACTTTTTAAATTCTGAAGCATTAAGCACCTACCCTGAGAATCCAAATGCCAGGGGGTAGGTGTCATCATTTGAGGTTTCTAGTTAGCACGAATACCTATCTGGAGTTTTGGGGGCTCCCAAGTCTCCCCCTCAATTCCCATTTTTCCACTGATATATATATATATGTATATATGTATATATGTATATATGTGTGTGTGTGTGTTTTCCCTTCATTTTCATCTTTTCCTTTTCCTGCTTTTTTTTTTACATCTTTATTGGAGTATAATTGCTTTATAATGGTGTGTTGGTTTCTGCTTTATAACAAAGTGAATCAGTTATACATATATATATGTTCCCATATCTCTTCCCTCTTGCGTCTCCCTCCCACCTTCCCTATCCCACCCCTCTAGGTGGTCACAAAGCACCGAGCTGATCTCCCTGTGCTATGCGGCTGCTTCCCACTAGCTATCTGTTTTACGTTTGGTAGTGTATATAAGTCCATGCCACTCTCTCGCTTTGTCACAGCTTACCCTTCCCCCTCCCCATATCCTCAGGTCCATTCTCTAATAGGTCTGTGTCTTTATTCCTTTCCTGCTAATTTAACCTTTAGGTAGTAGCTGTCACTTGAGAGATATTTGGTCCCATCTTGAACCTTGGTCCAGAAGGTTACTCTTACTGCTTCTTCTCCAGCCAGTGTCTGGGTCATGGGCATGAGAAGCACAGCTCCTTTTGTCCACCACCTGCTGTTGCTTTCTCAAGAGGTGGCTTGCTGAGGGCTGATGAGTCCAATCTCAGAGTGGTACAGAACACTAGAGCATCCAATGAGAAAAACCCTGCTGGGATGTGGTACCCCACAGTATTATGAAGCTGCCATCTAGAGACTTCTTGTTTTCACAGTATTTCAAGGTATACGCACGTGGAATTCTATGAACAGCAAATGGCCTCACTAAAAAGAAACCTGACTTACAGCCTTTGGTGGGGGGCGGGGGGAAGTTTCCACACAGAGAAATCATGAAAAGAAATAATGTCCCTTCCAATCAGAAAGAGAAGCCTTTCTAATACAGATGTTGAATCTGATGCCAGTGGATATGTTCTCCATACATAAAGACAGAAATAAAGCTAGGAGAAACATTTTCCTAGAGTTCATAACATATAGTATATTTCTGTGGAACTCTTTTCCAAACAGATGGTATAAAAACATCTTCCACAAAATTGTAAACTCTGTGAAGGCAGAGATTTGCGTCCGTTTTACTCACTGCCGTATCCTTAAGTACCTATAATGATGCCTGTCACATAATAAATGACACATTTTTTGTGGGGGGTGATTTTTTAATTGAATATATTTGACACATAACATTGTGTAAATTTAAGGTGTACAATGTGTTAATTTGATACACTTATATGTTGTAATATGATTGCTGTTGTAGTGATAATTAGCACCTCTATCACATTACATAATTATCCTTTCATTTTATTAAAGGGTCTTTTTAAGAAGATTCCATTTAAGAACCTTTCCAAAGAGTGTGTGCGTGTGTGTGTGTGTACGTGTAAGTAAAATGGACTTGTAAAGTTAATTCATTTTTTTTCTAATCAGCATGCCTCTCCTTTTTATCTTTTTCCTCATGGCATTTGATTCACTTCCGATGACTGCCCACCCTTTTGATTGGTGCACCTGTAATATCTTCCTGGCTCACCACTGAATAATCCACCTCCGGCAACCTGGACTCCCAGGTAAGGCAATGAGCTTCCAAAAGTGTAATCCCTGAGCAAACTTTAATAGACAATTGAGAAACTTACATAGAAAGTTTTAAAAAAATCTCAAGAGGCAAAGTTAAATTTGCTCTGGTCCCCATAGACATCAATATACATAAATTATGTACATACTTATATTATTTGAGGATTTCTATTAATGCAGCAAAAGTAAAATTATAGTTTTGGAAAGGGCTACATATTTGACTTTGGAATTTTCTAGCACTAAGATTCAACATATAACTTTACGTTTTCATGTTGTTGTTTTTATTTTTCACCCAAAGTTGTATTATATTTTGTTCATGAACCTGAGTGCAGTAGAAGGGGTACTACCCTTTCTTCACTGTGTAGGGAAACTGAGTCATGGGGTAGGCCAGAATACTCTAGATTACTTCTTTCTTGTGGCCGGAATGGAAGAGGATCACATTGGGCCCTGGATGGTGAGTCAGCTAATGGAGGTGTCTTGTCTAACAGATCTGATGTCATTAACTACATCACTTTTGTTTTCATAACACTTGCTTCTCCACCAGTCTTAACAACTCGTAGAACTAGGGAAGGGGGCTTTAGCCATGCCAAGAACTGATGATAAAAGAGCTGCATATTGCTTCTCAAATGCTGATGCAAGGCCTCTGCTGCTAGTTGTGCTATGAAAAGTCTCTCTTACCTCATTCCTAAAGCCTCCAGATATATTTGATGTAAAGAAATACTTCTCCCAAGAAAATATCCAGGCCATATAACTCGCTATGGGCACAAAAGTGTTACCACATTATAATATCCCATGCTTAATATAGTAAAACAAAAAGCTAACTGAGCCCATTTGAACTCTCAAATTAGCAATTGACCCGTGCACAACTTCCCAGTCCCTGCCGATATCAGAAATTCACGTAGTAGAATTGGTATTTTGTGACTCTTAAGACATATATTATGAAAACAGATGAGTATTTTTTTAAATGGAGAGACATTGCTTACTTTGATGGATGTCTTGCATTTGGGTGGAAGGAACTAGTGCTGATTTATGTATCACTTTCTGTGTGCTTTGAATTTTCATCTGTTTGAAAAGCATCCGCAAAGTCTAATCATTCTTTCTTTTCTTTTCTTTTCCTTTTGTTACTTGTGTTTCATATATCCCTGATGGTATGAAAAATCCCTGTAAATTCCTCCTAGCTTCTTTCAATCAGGCATTTCTGTGTTAGTGATGCCACAGTGCTTGGTTTGGTATGGTCTGGGTTTTGGTTTATCGACTTGTTTTTTGCTTAGATTGCCATCGCATGTGTGAAGGGGAATGCAATTAGTTACGACCGAGTGGAGGCTCTATCATTCTCAGCCCAAAGCCCTTCAGAGGTCTGGCTCTCAGTGCTGCCCTGCCCCTTTAAGCCCTCTGATTCATAATCCCCCACTACATGAGAGGAGCTAGTGGGGAGCAAAGTTGGGGAGCCATCCATGAGCTGTTTCCTTGCGCTTTGGAAAGCTGGAAAAATATGTTATCAAAGCAAAATGGAAAACTTTTATTATTTTAATTCCTCTCTTACCAAGCTCTTGCTAGCACCTGGTTTTACTGTTCCTTTAACAGGTGGAGGATTTTTCAGATTCTAGGTGCAGCAAGGTAAGTGACAATGGATCTTTAGCTGAACTGAACCCAAGTGAGCTAGAATAAATAGACTCTGCCATTGCCTATCAGTTTAATTTCCATACAATAAATAGTTCGGTTTCCACTTGGACAGATTCTCTTCAGGGCTCTTTTTTAGTTTAAAACAGCTGAAACTACTGGAGCTTATAGTCTCAGCTATAAAGCTGACCTAGTTCAGAAGTGGGATGGAAGTTCAGGGCCAGCACCCCAGACAGCTGGGCAGTAGGTTACTAGCTTCTTTTCGTTTTTGCTGACATTGGATGACACAGTAGAGTGTTCTGTTATGAAAACCCCACCATCAACAAAGTTTTCTCCATGGTGCTTCAGGCCCACCTGCCTGTCACTAGGCTGGATGGTGGTTTAGGGAACACCTAGGTCAGCATTTTATTGAAGGGAAATCAATTACTGGAAAATATCAGGGGCTTGTAAAGTATGTACATATGTAGACTTGCAAGGTAGAGTAATCCCGTAGGCCAGGGGCCTTTGTGACATAAACTCTGCTGCAGAGCAAGTCTAATCAAACACAGGAAAGTTCCTAACTGTCAGGGGGAGGGGCTGTTGAGAATGCGACCGAATAGTGTCTTTCCAGGCAACGACTGTTGCCACAAGCTGTGACATCATATTGCCATCAGTGCTGAAGAGGCGGTGAGAATTGTAAGCCATTTTGTAAATGTGGCTCTCGTTGCTTGGCGCGTGGTCTTCTAAGATCATCCTGCACACCAGTACCGTATTTGGCCTATTCTAGGCTTATTGGCTCCATAAAGGTTTACCAGTGTCTCTACTTTCTCTTCCTACCCACCTACATCATTTGTTCCCTAGCCAGATAGCTTAGGAAGAGCAAAGGTTATAGCCTTAGGATTCCTCCACTTGGGCAGACTCATTAAAATAGAGCAGATTGACCATATCTTAGATGCCCAGTTCGGCTTTCAGTAGCTGGCCTTCCATATTCCCATCAGGGCCTCAGTGGATTTATTTGACATCTAAGAAGAGTAAATTCAGGGTTTAATTCCATAGTCAGATTAAAATTCATTGAGATAAATGGTATAGACACACATAGACAGCTAATCACACAATAGTAGTATAGGAGGGCATTTAAGCATCAGAGATTGGATGTGTCATGGTGGCAAGAGTACTAGGTATTGCCACTAACTAGTGGGGTGACTTTGCTCAAGTCCTATGTCTGCTGTGAACCTTGACCTCCTCATCTGTAAAATAAAATGGAGTGGATGACCATTAAGATAATGGACAATTAACCTAGGGACTATTATTCCTATAATGGCTTTCACAGGTAAAATATTGAGAATTTTGTTTTATTTTTGTTTTGAAATTTGCTCCATGCCAGAATCATCTCTCTCTAACAGTTTTGCTATGTTACAAAGCAA
The DNA here is from genome assembly GCF_003031525.2 of Neophocaena asiaeorientalis asiaeorientalis. Lineage (NCBI taxonomy): Eukaryota > Metazoa > Chordata > Mammalia > Artiodactyla > Phocoenidae > Neophocaena > Neophocaena asiaeorientalis. The sequence continues at coordinate 288,854 of NW_020172692.1, forward strand.
ATCTTCACTTATTTCTTTATTTTTATTATGAGGCTGATCAGTTTGACCAGAAGTTATTATCAGAATAATTTATACCTGCTCTTAGTTTGTGAGAAAGGAAGAGAGGAATACAGATGGTGAGATGGAAAAGAATTGACTTTGGTAAACATCCATGGGGGCCATTTTTAATTCTGGTGGACTGAATGATGTATGAAAGCTATTTGCAAGGCTAGTATGTTTTTCGACCACTAGTAAAATAATAAAGCAACAATTCATTTGGTAATCCCCATTGTACATGCACTTTTATAAATATACAAGATTATGATTATCTCTGCCTCATAATTAACAATTTGCATAAATGCTTGCTGTTATTCAGTTGTCTGAATGGATTTTCTAATCCAGAGAAAGAAGGGAACAATCAGTGGGAGCCATCCCAAATGCCTTGCCTTATTGCTTCACACGTGCGCAATTAACAGCGATGCTAATTGTTTCAGACCAGAACCTCATCTGTTTTTCTATGGACAGCAAAAACATTAACTGCTGGGGTGTTTGCCACTCTCTCTTTCTCTCTTTTTCCTATAGCCAGCCGTATTGTAAGGGCTGCAGTTGGTTGGAAGCAAATTATTTGGCTGGATTTTCAGGGTATCGTTTTGTGATGGAGTTTCCAAGCTTCTACTTAAGTTAGCAGTCAATGCCACAAACAACCAAGGACTATTTTTATAATATTTTAACAGTGGGCCCTATAAATTCTATAAATTTAAGGAATAAAAGGATACTGACATACAAACCAGTTCTGCTGCTGCATTTACATTCTATTTCATATTCCATACCTTTAAAACTATTGACATTAGACCTGCATATGAGAATCATAAAAAGTCAAGGCTGGAGGAGGCCTTTAAGATTATCCTGTGAAATTCCCTCACTTTTCAGATGAGTTTGTCAGTAATTTGAATATCAGTAACAACCACCAAATCAATGATGCCACACTTTTATTTTTTAACTTTCGAACCCTTGGGAGCTATTGTAGTAAATACATTTGAATTATAACTGGTTGTTTTGGAATCATACAGCTTCAACTATTTTTTCCAAAAAAGTGAATCAGATTTTTAAAAATATGCCTTTATACAGTTTGCCTAAACATAGCCATGATGTTGATGGTATATATGTGAAAGGCGATGTCCTATGCAAAGCCCTTGGCAATAGGAGACACTCAACCAATGTATCAGCTCTCTTCCCCTCATGCACAGATTACCTTGCTAAGGTCAGCATATGGAAGTATTACTTCAGTGATTGAGAGTATGGGCTTTTAGAGTCAAACTGTCCTTGGGTCTGATCCTGGTGCTGCCACTTTCTAGCAGTGTGACCTTGAGTCATTTCTTTAACCTCTGTGGACTTTGTTTCTTCACACATAAAACGTAGACACCTTATAGAGTTATTTCAGGGATTAAACTGAGATCGGGCATATCAAGTGCTTAGCACTGTTCCCGGCACATAGTAAACAGTCAATAAATGGTAGTGGTTATTACCACCATTGTCTGGTACACCCAGTACCAGCCTCCTTCAATACTAATATTTCGTCTTATGGTGGTTTGGTGTACGTGCATATACACCTATTCACATCCGCATATGGGCACACAGAGTTCACCCGAAAGACTGCTTTCCCAAAGGCTATCTGTGACCACCATGTTTCAAAATCCAGTGGCCTCTCTGGCTTCAATATTCTTGAGCTCTTTGGAGGTTATGGAACTTTTACACATCTTCTCTTGCTTGAAAGCGTTCCTCAGTTATCTTGGTTTACCTCCTGTCTTCTTCTCAACACTTCTTAAGTTTCCTTTGTTGGATCTGTTTTCACACACACACACACACACACACACACACACACACACACACACACACAGCCCCTCTCCTCACCCCCCCTCCCCCCCCCCTTTCAATGAAGCAATTCCCAAGGTCCTGTCATTGATCTGCTTCTCTTCTCTTGCTATGTTCTCATTCTGGGTAATTTCATCTCCTGACATAGCTTCACCTTTCACCTCTACACTAATGATTCCCAAATTGACCTCTCTAATTCTTAACTTATTCCGGAGCTCCAGGCTAATTCCAATTTCCAATTGCCTGCTGAGCATCTCCAGGGCGGGATATCCTAGGAGGCTGAAGTGTAGTCTGGCTTTTGTCATTCTGCCTCAGGAATGCAGATGGGGGAATCTAGCTTCAAGAAGTATTAAGAGTCGCGGGCAGTCGTCTGAGCAGAAGTAAAAGTAGTCTAAGTTAGCAAAGTGGTTCAAACCGAGCTTTCCAGGGAAAGCATAACAAGTTAACTGTGAATTTCTGTTATGAACTGGAGATACAAATTGGCAATGGAAACTTTCAAAGGTGTATGTTTTCTAGGGAAGAGGGAACAGCTCGCCTAAATGAAAATCGAGATCGGTTTTTAGGTACTGGAATGTTGGTATGTTTGAGGAAATGTTAATTAAAGTGATCTTTCTTGGGACAGTTTGTATGGTGAATCTTGCTTCGGTGTTTTGTTATACAAAACATACATGCCCAGAGGACGGATAATGCCTTCATCCTGAAGGATGAGCATGTGGGAATAGACACATACACACATGCCTGGTCAGATATACCTGAGATTTTGAATGTGTGAAAATAATTCTATCAGAGGGGAGATAGATTTTTTCCTTCATTTATTCTGCGAATATTTACTGGACACCTACTAGATGCCACACTCTCTGTGGAGCAACAGGCTGTCAATACAGAACATACAGAGTCTTTGTCCTGAAGTGTCTAATACAGTTTTCTTTAGTTATATGCAAGTACATTGAGAGTTTAATTTGGTCTCAAAATATCTGCAGTGTGTGACAGGTTATTCAATGACTACAACCCTGCTGAAAATCGTAATGACCAAAGAGGAACTTAAGGGAAATAAAGACAGCGCTAAAGTGGGAAAGGAATGTGCATAAATTCCAATTAGAAATTGATTACTTCCTTTAAATTTAGCAAATACTGAATTACTTTGGGATTTTACATTTCAAGTTGGCTCTCTGTGTTTCAGAGTAGGAATGATTATGTCTAACCTAAAACTTAGAGCAGAGGGATAGACAAATCTTGGTTAATGTGTATCGTATTGTTAGGAGAATTCTTTCTAAATGAACTATTCTTACAGAAGCTACAGACCTAGCTTATAGCATTAGCACCAGGGACAATATTCCTTTTGAAGGAGGGTGACCTTATTCCCCTCCTTCCCAAAATTAAGTACAATCCCTCCCAGTTGAATTACTGCCCTATGGAATATGTGGAGGTCATCAGACCCTGCAAATTGTAATGGTCTAGAAAACTGGGTGAGTTCCTTGCCTTCCTGGGTGCACCCCAGCTTCCTCTTTAGAAATTTGGCATGGCCCTTTGTTTGCAAATCTTAAATCCAAGTGTTCTTGGACACAGCTGTCCATTTCAAAGTCCCCTTCAAGGTTACCCTCAGGTCCCAAAGATCCCTCATTGCATTTGTAATCTTGAAAACCAAACGTGATGCCCCAAAGTCCTGCTATGGATCTGTAGATGGCACCACTCCCCTTTTACTGTGACAGCACCCCCTTCAGGACCTTCATGGCACAAAAGCTGTCCTAATAATGGTGCACATATTGACCAGCGTTCCTATTCCTCTTGCCCTAAATGAGTTAGATATGTTGATGTACTTCTCTTATTCTTTTTTTAAAAATTTATTTATTTTATTAATTTATTTTTGGCTGCGTTGAGTCTTCGTTGCTGCACATGGACTTTCTCTAGTTGCGGCGAGCGGGGGCTACTCTTCATTGCAGTGCGCCGGCTTCTCATTGCGGTGGCTTCTCTTGTTGCAGAGCCCAGGCTCTAGGCGCGCGGGCTTCAGTAGTTGTGGCTCGCAGGCTCCAGAGCACAGGCTCAGTAGTTGTGGCGCACGGGCTTAGTTGCTCCACGGCATGTGGGATCTTCCCGGACCAGGGCTCGAACCTGTGTCCCCTGCATTGGCAGGTGGATTCTTAGCCACTGCACCACCAGGGAAGTCCTACTTCTCTTTTTCTAACTGGAAGTAAGAATAATAAAAACATCCTTGAATTTATAGTCTTGGATGTGTTTATTCTCAGTTTGCCTCAATTGTAGTCTAACATTTTTTACCTTTCTCAAATTTATTCATTCAAAACATATCCACTGAGCACTTACTATGTTCCAGGCACTATTCTAGGCATTGGGGACGATAAGACAGGCAAGGTTTCTGTTCTTGTGTTTCTTAAAGGGCATGTTGGGTGTATGTGTGCGAGCGCTCACACTCACATGCACACGTGTTGGAGGGAGACAGGAAATAAACAAATATACAAGGTAATCTCAGAGAGTGATAAATGTCATGAAAAAAATAAAACAAAAGTGGACAGAGAGTGACTGGATGGGTGGAGTGTGATCAAGGTGAAGTTTGCTCTTTGTTTTATTGGTTTTGTACAGATTTCACCAACACTTTGTATGGGCTCTTTGGTTTCCTCTATTTCATACTTTCCTGGATTCAGTACCAATTCTAATTTTGCTGATCCTGGCCGCTCTGTCATTAGGACCACCTCCCCTTAGCTAGTCCTGAAGTATAACCCAAAGTATGCTCCCTGTTAAACTTCTGTTCCATACTTTTCTTATCTTTGTCAGCATTAGAATTCGGCGGATTAACCCACTTCCCTGTCATAGAATGTAAATAGGCCTACTAACCCTTAGGGATATTCTACTTGATTACTCAAAGCACTTTTGTTACTCAAGACAAACTACCTGTTGAAAGAAAAACACAGGCATGAAAGGTTAGTAATTGTGGTGGCGTTTGGTTTTGCCCACTTCTTTGGGGGGAAGAGCCCTAGTTTGAGGATCAGAAGAGAAGGGTCTCCCTGCTATATGGCCTTAGACATAGCACTTCCTTTCTCTGAGCCTGTTTCTTCATCTATAAAACCAGTGTTCCAAGTAGATGATCCCTAGGTTCTTTCTAGCTCTAAAGTGGTACAATTAGTTGTTTTCAGAGACGTGGGCCAAGATCTCTTTCCAACATTCTGTTTAATTTTGTAAAGTGGATGTGTAGGAACATTTTCCAGTGTATCAGAACTGCGTAGATTAAGCATACGTTTCCCAGCAAAAGCCAGCTCTACAATTCTTGTAAATGTCACAAGAAGTTAAAACATTGCTTCTTGTTTTAACCTCTGCCAGCGAGGGCAACAATTCAACACCACAAACGTAACTGTCAACTTCTTATATGTGAATATCTGAAAATTCACTGTCTTTTCAGCCTGCCCACAGGAAATCTCCAAAAAGAACCAAATACCACTGAAACGAAGGAAGGCGTTCTAAGTTGGCTTCAAAATGACATGGCATAGGTGTTGCCCACTAGTGTGTTAGGTGCCAAGAAAAGCATCTTAACTCTTAGAGGGCCACTCAGGATTCTTGCAGCCATGGCTGTGCTGTCTGCCTCAGTACCTGGCCAAAGCCCAGTTAGGAACTAAAGTAGGAGTTGGAAAGCTTGCCTTCCCTAACTTCCCCACACCTTCCCTACATTTGCTGCACTGGGCTTTGTGGGAGAAGATGGGGAAGCAGGAAGCGCGGGTTTGGAGAGGGTGGAAGAGATAGAAAGTCACCAACATCTGAAGTCCACTGGCAACTCCCTTCTATGTTGCTACTATTCCACTTATTATTCAGATACTCGCCATGTTCTAAACACAAGAATCAGCTCCATGACTAGATTTTAGGAATTCAGTCTTCTGAAAGTCCAGAGAAAAGTTGGGCTTGATTTTGTGGTCAGGGAGTCCGAAGAAGAAGATCCAAGAGGGTTTGGAAACTCCAAAGAAGTGAGTCTCTGATTTACCATCACAGTATCTTGACACTGAAGAAGAATAGAGCTTATGGAAAGAGGTGAGGGAGATAGCACAGAGAGTTACTGTATGGCTCTCATTAAAAGGCTGTAATGTTGTGCGGGTGAGGAAATAGATACCCACCAAGACAGTGACTTATCTAAGTACACACAGCTAGTTTGTGGCAGACTCAGAACAAGAATCTAGGTCAACTGCATCCTGTCCGGGGCCTTGATTTAGAATTACCTGTGCTACCTGGGAATCTTGTTTGCTTGCTTTTGCTGTTTAATTCTGGGTGCTACTTCTGTTCACAGCCCTGGTAGTTCATTATTCTCACAGAAGTTTATCAATGAAAGGGGGCAAAATCCCTCAGGAATAGGTAAAGTGCATTTATTTTGGAGGCTTTGGGGCCAGCTGCTAGTCCAGGGTCACAAAGAGGAGAGAGTAGCTGGATCGGAAATAGAGCCTAAAATGCAAGATTCAGTTGAAATAAATGAAGACAGGAAGAATCGTGGCTATAGACTGGGGCTCCATGGTTAAGTGTATACATCATTTCTTTAATGCTCATTCTTAATTACAGCTCTAGCCCTTTCTCCATCAAAAGATTTAAATGTCTTTTATTTTAGGTTCTCAGTACCTTGAATCCTTTTCCAGGTGTGTGTTGCCTCTGCCTTGTCTTTCTATTTCACTCTTCTAGATGGTTTTTGTGTGTGTGTGTACAATATTTTCTGTTAGTTTGGTCTCACTGTCTTGTCCAGAGCATTCGTAGTACAACTATATATCATAGGAGATCTTATGAGCACATAAAATGGAGAACACTATTTTCCAAGGTAGAAATTACTAGATTATTTCTGTTCCCCTTCCAGAGTTGAAATATTTCCTATTTGGCAAATAGCCTTCTTTGAAATTCTAAAATTGCACCTAGGGAAAAAAAATGACTGTCACTGTGGCACCATGGGGCTTCCTGTCCCTTCACTTTCATTGGCTGCCCATCCAATTTGCTCCGTTGATTTTCTGGACAGCTCAGCATCGCCTTATCAGCCAGACGCTGGAATTATAAAGGGGCTTCATCAAGGCTTTCAACTTTTTCAAACTTTTCAACTTTCATAATTTGGGCCCTGGGTACGCCAGACACCATGTGTAAACGGCATTTGGTTGCACATTGGTCTTTTTCTCATGGCTTTTACAATTTCCAACTTTATTTCTGCTCGCCATGGGGCACAGTTTACCTTCTCTTTTCTGGGAATTCTTTTTTTTTTTTTTTTTTTTTTTCCGGTACGCGGGCCTCTCACTGTTGTGGCCTCTCCCGTTGCGGAGCACAGACTCCGGACGCGCAGGCTCAGTGGCCATGGCTCACGGGCCCAGCCGCTCCGCGGCATGTGGGATCCTCCCGGACGGGGGCACGAACCCGTGTCCCCTGCATCGGCAGGCGGACTCTCAACCACTGCGCCACCAGGGAAGCCCTCTCTGGGAATTCTTGTTCATTTTTCGGGAGCCCTAAAAGAAGGCTGCTCATGTACAACTGTGGAAAGTCAGAGTCATTCTAAACGGGCATAAGTGGGCCTTTTAGTGGCCTTTACTGATTGTTCCTATATTAACATGTAAATGTGCATAAGACTTTATGAGGAGCCTGTGCATAGTCTTTCTCTTATTTTTTCATATGAATTGATTTGACAATGTCAGCGATGATGCATGAGGCAAAATAAAGAGTTTCTTAAGCCCATTACAGCTTGTTTGCATGAAAAGGAATAAAAGCTACAGGGAAGAAATGAACATTATGTGGTGCTTTCACAAACACCTTTTAGACCATAGCCTACCTTCTGAACCTATGCAGGGGAAAATAGTCACTGGGATATTCTTTTGCTCAAATAACCTTTCTCGACTAATTAATGAGACAATTTCTGGTTATGTGGGAAACACTGAGGGTTTTCTGAAATTCATAGGGGTGAAATAAACTAAGAGAACCTCAAAAATTAATTAGTTTTAAATGCTGGTATGTTTTTTGAGAAAATGAAATAGGATGACAGGATAGAAGCTTTGAATGAAGATTCCCTGAAAACCATACAATGTTATATCATTGAAGAGCCATGTGGTTTAATACTCAGTGATCGTAAAACCTCATGTTAAGCCATCCACCCGGAAAGTTCCGTAAGCCTCGTTTATTCCTTTCTATATGAGCACCTTCAGTGTATTTTACAATGCTAGTAAAATATTTATAAATAAAATAATACTCTTGAGGTCGACTTTAAATTCAATCTACATGAACGTGAGTGCTAGAGCACTGCATGTCTAATCTGAGTGCCCAGTGAAAACAGAATAACTAGGGGATGGTCCCCTTTCTCAACCTTCTGTCCTATAACAATCTCAAGCACAAGAACTCTGATTTCCTCTTCTCATGGAAGAGGTGTTTCACCTCTTTGCAATAGGCACGTTTGTTCACTTCTTTTCATCACCTGCAATCAAATGTGGTTGGCACTCAGTCATATTGAGACTGAAGGAAACAGGTGATGGCCATCAGTAGATTTGGGGGAGCCAGGAGGGGACCTCCAGCTTGGTGATTGTCTAGTACTGTAGTTGAAGATTTATTTGTAATTAATTTGTTCAATCATTACAGAGATATTCATTGAGCACCTCCCATAAACCAGCACTATTCTTAGTGCTGGGGATTTGACAACTGAGTAAGACAGGTAAAGCTCTCAGGGAGTTTACATTCTGGTGATGGATACAGACCATCCAAAGTAAGCAAGTCAATAAAGCACGTCCAGATTGTGATAGGTGTTATGAAAGAAATAAGCAGAGTGCTAGATAGGGAATGGGTCATCTTTGGAATAAACTCACTGGGGACAAATTTTATCCTTTGTGACTGGACATGATTTTTGGAAACATCAAAAATGACATGGAGCCCGGTCTCATATGGAAGATCAAATTGATGGATAATAGTTTTGGTCCCAAATGAGGGTTATATGTACTTAATGTAATATTTTTTGAGTGCCAATAAAAATACATTCTGTGCTGAGTAGTGCTATACACTTCTCTGTTTTTGTTTTGTTTTTTTTGCGGTACGCGGGCCTCTCACTGCTGTGGCTTCTCCCGTTGTGGAGCACAGGCTCCGGACGCGCAGGCTCAGCGGCCATGGCTCACGGGCCCAGCCACTCTGCGGCATGTGGGATCTTCCCAGACCGGGGCACGAACCCGTGTCCCCTGCACCGGCAAGCGGACTCTCAACCACTGCGCCACCAGGGAAGCCCTACACGTCTTTATTTTTAAATGCAGTGAAAGGAGTCAAGCAATGGGTACTGTCCTTCAATGATTATTTAGGCATATTTCGCTATCAATAGCACTGTCTCTATTTCCCTGCTTCTCTTTTATTCTGGTTAATCCTTGTCATCATTGGCAAATGCACTTTAACTATTGTGTTGGTAAAATTTATCCTAGGATTGGGAGTGGGATATAAAATAAATATTGAGATGTTTCATACTATGTAATACAGCTGTAATGCATGAAACTTGGTGATGACAGCTTATAATTTAGTCCTTTCATTTTATTAGCCCCAATAAAATGAAATTTCATTTATGCTATTTTGTATCAAATAAATCTGTAGAATGCTAATATACCATTTTGATGAGATATAATCAATTTGAGTGTAAAAAAAAAGAAAATGTTTATAAGCAACAATGTTAAGATGAACGGATGAAGGAAGCCATGATAGGAGAACCGAAAACCCTTTGTGTGCTCCTTCCTGTGCTAACGTAAGTGGTGTCCACTTCTCTTTAGTGATTCCATGTGTTCTAGAAATCTTGATTGTGTCCTCAGTAAAGAGGGCTAATAAAGATGGTTTTGTAAAATGGGAGGAAGCCAATGATTGCCATTTAATTGCATCTTTAGTGTCATTTTAGCCCCCGACTTTGAAAAGCATTGATCTGCTCTGGGGGTGTCCACTTGAGCAACTGCTCTGCCAGACACTGTGCCAGACACTGAGGGCACAAAGGTGAATCAGAGAGAGATGCTACCTTTATGGTACGCCCAGTCGAACTGGGGAGACAGGAATAAATGTGTGACGGAATATAGCGCATGCTAATATAAAGGTACACAGTTAGTACCTTAAAGAGTCTGCGCTAGGTTGAGGCTATTGGGTCAGAAGTGACTGAGGGAACTATTCTATGAGAGCAGGTGATGGAGCAGGTACGCTCATGTTCTTTACCTGAAATAAATCTCTTTGCAGCCTTGGTATGATTCACCTGCATACATATTGGAGTTTGGGACTGACATATACACACTACTATACATAAAATAGATAACCAACAGGGACCTACTGTATAGCACAGGGAAATCTACTTTTGTAATAACCTATAAGGGAAAAGAATCTGAAAAAACAGATATATATGTATGTATAACTGAATCACTTTGCTGTATACCTGAAACTAACACAACCTTGTAAATCAACTATACTTCAATTTTACAAAATCTATTTGCCGATTTTTAAAGGCAGGTAGAATTGTGAAATCTAGCTTCCAAATAAGTGGAGTTTATAAGGAATATTCTAGAGTTTGTCCTTGAATGCAGAATCAGACTGGGTCAGAGTAACCCTCAGCTGACCTGTTGGGAGAAGCCAGCCTTGATTTTCTTTTTTTTTTCTTTTTGCAACACCAGCTCCATTTCTAGCAGCAACTGCAGCTGAGGCAAAAGCAGATTCATTGCCTGTTTACATCAAACGCTAAATAGCCACTGAGCAGAGGATTAAGACAGCCCTGTCTTCTGGGAGCTTATAATCTAAAACAGACAACAACTGGAAACCATATCCGTCACAAAGAAATATGCTCATTTCCTTTCTCATATAAATTCAAAGAAAACAGAAAGTGGCAAGTCACATTCTCCAGGGTTTGTGAAACCTCTAGAGAGTATTCTCTCTGTTTTTGTGACTTTTCAAGTTGAAAGCTGTTTTGTGTATAATATGCAATAGATTATAGTGTTATTTTTTCAATTGGGGATGAAAAAGCAAGCAATATTCTTTCTTTCTTTTTTTTAACTATCAACAAGTTACACTGGAAAAGTATGGATCAAATTAAAAGTGGATTCTCAATTTGCCATGGGGAAATATGCACAGTATTTTAAATACTCTAAGGTCGGGGTCAACTTGGGGGTAGAAGAGGTATCATAAAAATTAATTCAGGTAACTAGCCTTGACATATTTCTGAGTCGTAATAATCCCACAGGTGAAAGCAACATCTGTGGCATAATAAAGGTGCTTAGTTTGGCCTTTTTAGCAAAAGGAGATATTACCAAGACATGACTGAAGCTTGGAGCTGAGACAATGCAGTAAATTAATGGGGGTTGACGAAGTATTTATGTTATAGGGATGTGAGCATTTGTGAGAAAATGTTGCAAAAGTAAGGCACGTGCCAAACCAAGATTAATTTCCCAAGGCTTGTGTGTACGAGAGACAGAGACAAAGACGGAGAGAGGAGCAGAAATGCAGAGATAAAGAAAGGAAGACGTTTTGTAAAATTTATTTTTTAATTTTTTTATATTCTTTTCCATTATGGTTTATCACAGGATATGTGAATAACTGAATCACTTTGCCGTGATTAACACAGCGTTGTAAATCAATTATACTTCAATTAAAAAAAATTTTTTTTAAAGAAAGGAAGAAGAACAAAGCAGCAAGAGGCTGAGTCAGAGATGGACGAAGACCAAGAATTGAAAATCAGCCAACTTGGGATTAACATTCTGATTCTGCTGTTAAAATCACTCTGAGACCTTGGTTCAGTCACTTCTCTTTGGGCCTTGGTTTCTCCATCTGTAAAACGAGGGGTTGTGCCAGAAGGCGACTCTATGGAACTTACCAACTCTCTAGTTCTACTTTTGGGTGCTAAGGAAATGAAAAGGCCAGGCAGGTGGGTAGGTAGAAAATACACACAGACAGGTGTGCAAACAGACAGACTGACTGACTGCAAGCATGCGTCTGCTGGCTTCACAAAAATAGGATAAGGCCAATATCAGGGTGGGCCAATGGACATTGAATTACAAAGTGGACCAGCCAGATCCACAGAATCCTCTTTTCACTTTTGATACTGCCATGATGATCTGAGGAACTGGCAGCTTTCCTTTTCCTGGCACTGGCCTAGCCCTCTGAGGGCCACTGTCGAGTCGTTTTCTGACTGGTATGGCCGTCTTTCTTTCCTCTACAGGCTCAGAAGAGTAGCTATGTGAGGATCTGTAAATGACCTCTCATACCCAAATGGAAGGAGAACTCAGATGTCAGGCTTTGTACATATGACCATTACTTCAGCTCCCCCAACAGAACCTTCTATGGGGGGGAGGGCGTGTAGGGAGGGGCTAGTACCACTTGAGGATGAGGAAACTCAAATAACCTACCATGCATTTTCATGCCCAGCTCTGTCTGCATACCTGTCTGTGTTTCTAAAGCTCTGTGGATAATTTGGAACACATTGTGTTCTCCAGGCTTTCCAATTTTACCACTTTTAATTTTGTGAATCTAGTTTGCAGGGTTGGGGAGCTGATGAGAATAGTTAGTACTTGTCAAGCTCCCAGCAGCCAGCAAATGACTTTAGTGAGGGGCTAACCAGGTACCTAGAAGACAAATTGAGTGCAGCAAAAAATGAGGCTCCAGACAGGTTGTAGTATGTGGTTGATTTCACTTTCGTTGGTTTATGCAAAAAACAAAACACTGTGATTTTCTTGCTTTGCTTACGATTTACCAACTCCCCCTAAAATAATAGCCCAAGAGTTTAACTTGAGGGTGCATGTCCTGATGGTAGGTCTCCCTCCAGATGAATTTGATTGAATGTTGGTCTCTCTGTGGCATCTAAGACTCCAGTCTGAAGTTATCCAGATCTTCATATTCTGCTGCTTGTACGTGTTAGAAGAAAAGAAATTTCATCAATAATGTGTTTCTTCAGTGAAAGATAGCTCGTCAGGGAAACAGGATCTACATCGCACCCATCAATATCGTACTTTCTTAAGCAGCTTTTGCCATCACTAGAACTCCCGCTTTATCAGGCCAAACGAGTCCTGAGAACAAAGGCCAGGGTGGTGGGCAAGATGCGTGAGGACGCCAGGCTGGCTTCAGGCAAGGTTGTTCTTACACTATGTGGCTGAGGACGTCAGTCGAGGCACATGGAGTCTGCTTGGAGAGGACGCTGGAAGGCTGAGGACAGGCTTGGCTTCCATGTGCATCGCCGGCCTGAACTCTCCCCTGGTCTCCAGACTCGTAGAGCCAACTTCTCAGCCCCAATTGCCACTGGAAGCTTAATTGGTATCTCAAACTTCACCTGCCCCCAAACCAACTCCTGGCTTTCCCCCAAAACTTGTTGCTCTAACAATCTTTCCCACCTCAGTAAGTGGCACCTCTACTCCCCCAAGGCCTCAGAGTATCTTTCATGTGTCTTTTTCTCTCCCAGGCCACGTCTAATCCATTAGCAAATTCTGCCTGCTCTGCCTTCAGAATAGATCTGGAATCTGACCTCCCTCACCACCATCTCCTCTGCATCTTCTTCCAAGACACCGTTTCTTTCTATTTATTTATTTATTTATTTATACTGAAGTATAATTGATTTACAATGTTGTGTTAGTTTCAGGTGTACAGCAAAGTGATTCAGTTATACATACATATATATCTGTTCTTTGTCAGATTCTTTTCCATTATAGGTTATTACAAGATATTGAATATAGTTCCCTGTGCTATACAGTAGGTCCTTGCTATTTATCTACTGTATATATAGTAGTGTGTATCTATCAATCCCAAACTCCTAATTTATCCCTCCCTGACCCCCTTTCCCCTTTGGTAACCATAAGTTTGTTTTCTGTGTCTGTGGACCTATTTCTGTTTTGTAAATAAGTTCATTTGTATCACTTTTTTAGATTCTACATATAAGTGATATCATTTGATATTTGTCTTTCTGTGACTGACTTACTTCACTCAGTATGACAATCTCTAGGTCCATCCATGTTGCACAAGCAAATGGCATTATTTCATTCTTGTTTATCGCTGAGTAATATTCATACACACACACACACACACACACACACACACACACACACACACACACACACATCACATCTTCTTTATCCCTTCCTCTGTCAATGGACATTTAGGTTGCTTCTATGTCTTGGCTATTGTAAATAGTGCTGCTATGAACACTGGCATACATGTACCTTTTCGAATTAGAGTTTTCGTCTTTTCCAGATATACACCCAGGCGTGGGATTGCTGGATCATATGGTGAGATCAACTCTCTTTTCAGTTTTTTAAGGAATATCCATACTGTTTTCCATAGCAAGCCACCATCATTTCTTACATGGGTCACTGTCAAAGGCTGGTTCCCTTGCTTCCACCATTGCTCCCTTACAGCCTGTTCTCCACGCAGCAGTCAAGCTGAAATCAAGATCCTTTGAAAATGTTAATTCAGGTTTTGTCACTCCTTTGTTCAGAATCCTGTAGTGGCACTTCATCTCACAAAGAATACAAGACTGAGGCCTCCCCATGGCCTGCAAAGGCCTGCAATAGCCTGGCCCCTCTTTTCTCACTGACCTCATATTTTATTGCTCTGTCCTGTGCCCATCCTTCTGTAATCACACCCGTCTCCTTGCTTCACTTTAAACATACCAGGCCTGCTGCTACCTGAGGGCCTTTGCACTTGTTCTTGTCTCTGCCTGGAAAGCTCTTCCTCTAGATATTTGCAGGGCTTGGTGTTTAAATTCAATCAGGTCTTTCCTCAGATGTCACAGGAATAAGATTGCCAAGAAGGCTGATTCTTAAAAAGAGGTCACTGGACTTGGCCAGCAGGCCGTCACTGATGATCTCTTAAGAGAGCAACTCAGTCAAATGGTGGAAGAAGAGATGGGTTATTTTCTAACCATCTGCATCCCTTACTAGACTGTGTGCTGTGGAGTTCAGCGCTGTTGTCTCATTCATCATCGTGTCTCCAGTGACCGGCCTAGTGCCTGAAACCCAGTAGGTTTTCAGTCAATGTTTGTGGAATGAAGGCAGGAGTCTTATTTTTAAACAATCGATTACATTAAAACACGTTAAATGAATGTTGTGATGGCTGCGTCAGTTTTCTTCAGGGAACATGATTGTAAAATAAGACCTGTGCGTTCATTGCAGACCCGTTCCCTGAGTACTGACACGTGATGTGGTGTTAAACACGTGACTTAGAGGTTTTCGGGGCACACAGGGATGGGCAGGTAGAGGCTGAGATCATCTTAGGTCTCTTAAGGAGGTAAGACAATCTCTGCTTTTGTACTAACTAGCTCACTTTCCTTTAAAAATCCCTCTTTTAGAGACACTGGAAGAGTTATTTAAACTCAAAAGCTATCCTTGGGGTTAAGCAAAATCTTAATGTTTTTAGCAGTGTTCATATAGTTTACACTCAGCTGGTGGTAAAAAAAATACATTTAATGTAGATTCCCCCAATGATTTTAATTGGGTTCAGCCTTCGCCTTCTTTATCTCCCCTCCTTTATTTAACAGTGGTGCTGAAGTTCAAAGCACAAGCATAGCATGGCCGTTCTGTTTATATACTGCTGCTCCTTTCAGGCTCTGCCCTCTGAGCTCCTTCCCTAAACACCAGTTAGAGAACCTTGGCCTTCCCTGAAACCCTTTATTCCTAGAGCCTGTTGACACCAACAGTGAATGCCATCCTCTTTTGCTGTCTGAGGAGTATGTGAAGGTCACTTCTGCAGCGTGGGCTTACAGGAACCTCTAAGCCGATGGCTCGGCAAGACACTGCTCCCATTTCTATCATTGCCCTGAAGCCAGGTCAGCCTGCAGATGTCCAAGTTACAGACTTCAAACCCTCTAGTTCCTGAAAGTGATTGTGATTTGTAACCTATTCCTAGGGTCAGCCCCTAGGGGCTGCCCTGGTGTCTGCCATGCTTATCATGTGAGACATTCAGCTATATGGGAAGAAAGACAGTATCACAAGGATGGCCCAGAATAGGTAGTCACTCTACCATCTTTGAGGTCATTTCATAGTCCTGCACAAGAGGATTTTTCTCTGACTCCCTCTGCTATAAATCAAAGACATACTAAACACTTATATGCCATCCAGACTCATTCAGAAAACATTTGTTGAGGGCCAATCGGCCTGTATGTAAAGGAGGTGGGGGAAATGCCAAGATGAAACACAGTCCACTTATCCTCAAAAGAGCCCACCGTCCACAAAAGTTGGACATAAAGATAAAGTGTAGAGAAATCTTATGATTAAATGCGATATAATCAGATTTGAACAAAATGGAGCCAGGAGGAAGAGATTGATGTTGCCCAGGACTGTGGAGAAGAATACACCAAGGAAAAGGCAACCACTGTAGGTTTTTAAAGAGAAGCAGGAGTTTGCTGGGAGGCTGAGATGGAGCAGGGCAGTCCAGGCAGAGGAAGCCGCTTTGTAAAGGCCCAGAAGCAAACACAAGCGTAGAGGATCTGGAAAGGACAGTGGTGTGGCCTTTAGAAGATGCGTGAGGCTGGGTTTCATCATGGAGGGTCTCGGAAGCCAGGCTGAGATGCAGACCTGGATTGGTAGGCAATAGGGAGCCATCTGAGGAGATCCAGCAAGGGAGGGGCGAAATAGCCATTTTGTCCAAAGACGATAATAGCTCAAGAGTCCGGAGGGTAGAATGGGCTGGGTCAATGCTGCAATCCCATCACTTGTCCTGATCTGTGTTATGCTGAGCATGGGGTGAGAGCTCCTTGTTCCAAGGCAAAAGCCTTCAGTAGGAGGCTGTTTGTAATCATGCCTAAAATTACTTCATTATTGGAACCCGTGTTTGATCTGTGATTAGGAGTTGGATTAAGAAATCAGGTAAATCAGCCTTTGAAATTGTAACCATAAATTGTTCTATAAACAACCAGCTACCCGCCCCCCAGCCCAAGGGACAAACCTGGAAACAGATGCTTCTGTTGTTTATCTCCCAATGGGTTTGAGCCAGTGCTTTTGAGCTGTGCACAAGTCAGAGAGCCATGCCTTTATCCCTCACATGTGGAGCAGTCCTGCTGTGCCTTGTCAGACTAAGACACCCAGGGAGTGTGGAACTGTTCAAAATACGCAACTTATTAAAATTCGCCTGGTGAAGGGGAAGGGGTTTACTTTTAACGGAACTGAGGAGACACTGCCTAGAGTTCAAGATGAAGAAGAGTTAAAGAGAAAAATCCCTCAGAGACTGTTGCTGTTTGAGTGATTTGTTGGAAGTAGTTTTCATCCTGAAGGGTTTTATTCTAGGCCAAAGGCATTCAAATGCTACAGCCCATCGAGATATGTATTCCCGTAAAACAACCTTAGGGCTTATTGACCTTTTCTTGTCTGGGACCTCACTGCGCTTAACCTTCCAGATGTGTAATAAATAGTCATAACTTATAAGTCAGATCTAAATTTTGTCTTGGAAAGAGTGGCAGCGACCAGACAATCATGGCAAATGAGGCAACTGACTGTGCAAGAAAAGCACCTCCTCTGTTCCCATCATGCCCAGTGACAGCCAGACAGGAGCAGCTAGAAGTGTTTATTGTTTGATCATTTTTCTGACATTGAGGTAGCAAGCTTCGCTTTCGTCCTTTGTCATCATTTCTGACTTAAAACGCTTAGAAATCGTAACGTGGACATTTCCAAACCCTTCCATTTTACAAAATAGGAGGAAGGCTCATGGAAGTTAGGTGATTTACCCTTTGTCCTCGGCTAGTCTTCAGCAGAAATAGAGCTAGAATCGGGTCTATAACCCAGGTGTTTCACTTTATTAGATGAGAGCAGGCCTTCATCTGCTGCTTGGGGACAATTCCAGTAGCCCAGCAATAACTCTGGCTCTTTCACAAAAATTCATGTTGACACGTTTGCATCCTTGACACTTGACATAATAATACCACCAACTATCACTAACACTTGCATGTAGCACTTTACAGTGTGCACAGTGCTGTTCACCATAGCATCTTTTTTTTTTAACAACTTTATTGGGGTATAATTGCTTCACAATGGTGTGTTAGTTTCTGCATGTCATTTCTAAAAAGATTTGTGAATAAAAACATCAAAATGTTCTGTGTGTGAGTAACACTACCACAGAATTGGAATGGACTTAAGATCCAGTGGGCAGTTCGGGGAGACACGTCAGTGGAAGATCCTAGGTCAGGAATAAATACTGATAATGGATTTCCAGATACTGCTCTTGAGTTCTAAAAACACGGTGAAAAGGAACTGTGGTTACTAAAAAAAAAAAATGGAAGAAAGAAAGAAGGTGAAGGTAAGAGGCTGAGAAAGGGAGAAGGGAAGAGGTGAGGAGAAACCTCTGTATGAGATTGGAACTTACAAAAATTATGTCTCTTTTTCTCCAAACTCATACATTCACTGAGGTAAACTGCTGCTATTTGAACATAAAGCACCTGAATCTCTCTGAGCTTTCTACTTAGAAGTTAGTACCTTGGGAAACTGAAGACTCTTTTAATGTCCTAGGGAAGTTGCTGATGTGGTTTTTATATTCAGAGGTCGGCAAATTACAGCCTCGAAGCCAATCCAGTTCATTGCAGGGTTTTTTTGTTTCTGTTTTGTTTTGTTTTTGCATGGCCTGTGAGCTAAGTATGGTTTTTATTTCAAATGTTTTTTTTTAATTAAGAAAAATATTTTGTGACACTTCACAATGATATGAAATTCACATTTCAAAGTCTGTAAAGAAAGTTTTGTTGGAATGTAGCCGCATATTTGTTTACGTGTTGCCTGTGTCTGCTTTTTTGTTGCAGCACCAAAGTTTGCAAATCCAAAAATATTTACTATCTGGTCCTTTACAGAAAACGTTTGTCAACTCCTGCTTTAAATAGAAGTAGCTTCCTGATCTGAAAGAGTTAAATAACTTTCTCTGAGCCCCAGCTCTTAACCAGAGGGGAGTTTAGACCCTGGGACACTCTGGTTCAATAGAACTTAATTCAGTGACTTACACTATTAACCAGCATACTTTTATTTATTTATTTATTTTTATTATTTTTTTTTTAAACATCTTTATTGGGGTATAATTGCTTTACAATGGTGTGTTAGTTTCTGCTTTATAACAAAGTGAATCAGCTATACATATACATATGTTCCCATATGTCTTCCCTCTTGCGTCTCCCTCCCTCCCACTCTCCCCATCCCACCCCTCCAGGCTGTCACAAAGCACCGAGCTAATATCCCTGTGCCTTGCGGCTGCTTCCCCCCAGCTATCTACCTTACTACGTTTGTTAGTGTGTATATGTCCGTGACTCTCTCTCGCCCTGTCAAAACTCACCCTTCCCCCTCCCCATATCCTCAAGTCCGTTCTCCAGTAGGTCTGCGTCTTTATTCCTGTCTTACCCCTAGGTTCTTCATGACATTTTTTTCCCTTAAATTCCATATATATGTTTAACCAGCATACTTTTAGAATCAAATTAGAAAAATGGAATCTTGTGCTGACCGTCTAACTATAAATTGTATTCTGTAGAGGTACGTGAGATGTTTAAATTTTCTAAAATGTAATATTAAATTTCCTAATAATCCCAAATGAGATTAAGAGGAGATTTTATCATTTGCCCTTTGTAATGACCTGCTTCATATAACCACCAGCAAGCAATCTGGGGTCTGCCGGCCATTTGAGGACACATTTGGTATTGATTAACTGTAGCTTAAGCCTGAATGGTTAAGTCAGCACTTTGACTTAAAAAAAGGTGTAGATTCTAATACCTCTAATAGCAACAGTTTTTAGGTTGTTGGGACAGGTAGTTGTTTGTACTGATTTCTGGCTATTACTCGTCTATTTGTTGTGGCATCTCCCATCAAAATGCCATACAAAGCTGGGCTTTCCAAGGGCGCTTTTGAATAATGGGATTCAAGCAGGAATTTAAATACTCACCTAAAGCTTCTTCCTGGATCTCGTCACTAAGGATGAGGGAGGGTTGATCTTGGCTTGGGACAGAGGCTCAGGAGATAAGTGAAGGAGCTGAGGATCGGCCCTGGAAGGTCAGGAAGACACATTTTACACCTTGAGACATTCAACCTATGAATCATTTCTCATGCAGTTTAAAGACATATTTTGCATTGACTAGCTGTCATTTAAGCCCATACAGTTAAGGCAGTTTTCTGCTTTCTGCCTCTTTCCCAAGCAACTGTATTAGCTGCAGCTTAGAGCTAAGAGAAAAGGATGGATTCTGTGCCTAGTTGAGATTATTCTCCTAGCTGAGAGGGTCAATGGCCTTTCAGCTTCACATTTCCATCACTGCCTCTTTGAACTAGATTATTTTGAGTACTGTACTTTGTAATTTTCCCATTATTTTCTATGTTTCTAATCAATAGTTTCATGCAATTATGACCTTACATTTCCAATTACATTTTATCTTGGAGATCTTGCCATTTTTCATGGGTTTCTAGAGCTCTCTTGTTTTTTGACTCTTATGAAGTCTAGGAGAAAGGTTTCCCCCCAGCCCCATCCCCTGGCTTTTATACTCTGCTAAAGTCATCAGAAGCAGCTTGAATTTGTATTTCAGAAGCCTTCTCTGTAATCAAAACAAAGCTATCCTCTGATGGGTCTGGTTACTCGACTGAAGATTTGTACGAGGATTCTCGGAAATGTCGAATTATCGGTGCCCTCTGTCTGGGCAGGTTACAACCAATTTTCATTGTAGTTTCTTGTATGATCACCGGTTTACATTTCAAATGTTTCACCTGAATACTCTAGATGCTGTTGTTTAGTTGATGATAACCTTGAACAATTTCCAGTCGGCCCTTCCTTATCCCAAAGGGGTGTCACTTACGATGAAATTCATTCAGAGAAGTATTGATCTCTCAGCCATCACAAGCCATTTATTCTCCCCCTCCCCCAACAAAGGGTGCCCTTCATGGGCCCAGAATGCTCATATTGCCTCTAGGTACGGTTGTTTATTCAGCAAGGGCCTTCATTAAGCCAAGCAGCGCTATGAGGTAATGAGGCTTGCTTTAACAAACATAGCAGAACTTATGCATCCAAATGAGCCCTGGCTCCCTGGCTCTCCTTTTCATCATCCTGCTTCGTCTGTGGAGAAAGTAATAAGTTGGAGGGTTCATCCAAACCTCTCCTCCCCTCCCCTACTGCTGAGATCCCCAAGGGACCTGTCCTCAGCTTCTATTCCAGATGACCCACAAGGAGAGCTGACACGTAGATAGAGGGCATCCAGGCAGCTGGGCAAAGAAGTCCAAGACTGGCAGAGAAAGGAAAAGCCTGAAGATAGTGGGCACAGGAGAGGACTTCTATTAGTGTATAAAGGTTGCACAAAACCAGACTATTATGAACTAATTATTCTTTTATTGCTCCTAAATGTACCATGACCTAGCTGCAAGGGGCAAGGAAGAGGGCTCATTTGAGTGTCCTAGAATTTAATATTACAACTCAGTAATTTCTCTGAGAATCGAGAGCACATAATATTTTTGGATCACTCGAGCTTTGCCTGTAGCAGGTGGTAAGTGGGTTGTTGTTGAAACAATAGTAGAGGACAGCTGTGAACTTGTACAGTAAGGCCTCGACTGCTATAACGAGTATAAAATCAGAATCATCAGCACATATTAATTACAAAATAATTAAATTGTTGTCATCTGACATCTCCCGTTTATCACCATCATTAGTCTGTGAAGTCAGGTAGTGAGATTGTCTTGTTTTACCCCATGTTTCATCTGTGTGAACCGAGGCATACCAGTCAATTGAGGGACTTGTGTGATGGCTTAGAACAAGGACCCCAATTTTCCATCTGTTCACGTGGTGCTCTTCTCAACAGTCTGGGTGAAATCAGGGGCTAGCATCCCTCACGGTCACTATTTACAAAAGTCTAATTAATACCTCTCCCTCCCTAATGAGATACTTCTCTTGACTCCAGAGCCATGCAAGTGACGTCAGAATGCCAAAGTGAATTACTGGGCTTGTGTCAACCCAGGCAGGGATGAAAAATTACCCCAGTGAACTTAATCCAGGAGCAATCAAAGGGCCAAAGTTTTAATTAGTGAGAGCTGTGATTTACATTCTCATTCAGCATCCTGAAGCTCTGCATCAGTCTTCAAACTCCTGCACTTCCCTGGTGTTGTCTGACACTGGTTAGGATAGTTAATGTGTTTTAAATAACGTTATGTTTAATGGACCTTTGAAGGCACTGACATATGAATCTATTTCCTTACGCATCAGCAGAACTATTTCCATTAGAGAAGTCAGTGAAAGAGCACATGTTGGGAGGAGCTACAAAAAGGGGGGCATTTCAGCTTGGTACCTGGGCCTTTCGTCTTTACGCACTAAGAAAACTCTCAAAAACTTATCCAGGACTACTGATACTAGGGTTTATTTCTAATTAAAAGGAGGATGAAGCCAAAGCACAACCGTGAATGAAAGAATGGAACAGATTTGTTTTTAACAAACATAGCAGGATTAATAGATGGAAAAGAGTGCCGATTTCTTCAGTATAATCAAGCTTTCCATGTAGCTGCATTGGTTACTACTTCGACAGCTGTAGCATGTTCTCTTGACTCTGCCCACTGAAGGAGACATCTTTGTCCTTTGAGCTTGCATTAGGTTTTTGGAATCAGTCAAATGTCGTCAGAAGGTAATTATGATGTACTAACTGGATGATCAAGCTGGGTTCTATGGTTAGGGCCAAAAGTGAGGTGTGACCACACAGTCGTGAATGATATTTCTCATATATTTCATAAATGTCTGTGAAGATAGTTCCCAGAGAAGAGCCCTAGAAACGTTGTGAATGCCGGCAGCATCCTTGGAATCTGTATACAGCCTCTTCAGGTGACCACTTTAAGAGGACCAGCATTCACTGGGTATAATATAGGCCCTGGATTCTTGCTAAAGATCCGTTTCAAGACTTTGTCACGCTGCCTACCTTGACTACTTATTTGCCAAGTAACTCTGAGCCTGGTTTTCCTTCCAGCAATCTGGATGGAGCTAGCATCTTTCATGAGTGTAAATTTACAAAAGTCTAATTAATACCTCTTACTTCCTAATGAGTTACTCCTTTTGACTTCATTGACTAGCAGGGCCAAATATGTGATGTCAGAATTCCCTAAGTGAATTACTGAGCTTGTGAAAACCTGGGCTGGAATGAAAAATCACCCCAGTATATTTAATTCAGGAACAATTAAAAGGCCAGAGAATTAATTAATGTGGGTTTTAATTTGTTAAGGTCTTGAAAGAGGGAGCCTTTTTGTTTGGCCTGGTGCCTTTTTGTGTCTTCTTTGATTAAACGGGAGTATGCCTTGGGGAAAAGTATCTATTTCCTTACTCTTCCTAGGTAAGCTATGAGCGAGAAAGAAAAAAGTGGTCTCCGAGCCTGCAAAGAGCATCAGATCACTAGATTTGCAATTCAGGTGATGAGCCAGTGCCCTGCCTTGAGGAACTGATAGGAGGCATAGAAGGAGAATTGCCAATAGAAGGAGGAGATAATGATAAAAGAGTTTGACAGGAGAGCAGTGCCCCAGGGGTCCCGAACAAAGAATTAGAAAGAAGTCCAAGGGAAACTGGGAGAAGAAAGCCATGGAGAGCCCCAAGCTCACTGACAGAAGACGACTCAGTGGGATCTATCCTTTCTGCAGTCCAATGAGCGTGTGGTTTGGGGAACCATTGGTCTAGGGCCCATGTTCAAATGCATGCCTCTAGGTTTTCCACGCTCTCCCCCAGTAGCCGCTTAGATCACCAGGAAGGCTGCACCTACACCACATTATCTTAGCTGCCTGCAGGTTGCTGCCACTAGCTTACCTTCTAACAAGACATCCTCAGCTGCTAAACATGGATGAATTTTATAGTCTGGAAATTATACTGCACTCAACTTCACTCTTTAAAAATATTTTTATTGGAGTATAGTTGATATAAAATGTTGTGTTAGTTTCTTCTGTACAGCAGAGTGAATCAGTTATACATAGACATATATCCACTCTTTTTTATATTCTTTTCCCATATGGGTCATTACAGAGTACTGAGTAGACTTCCCTGTGCTACACAGGGGGTCCCTATTAGTTATCTATTTTATATATAGTAGCTCAACTTGACTTTTTAAAAAGTCTATATAAGATACTGTCCTATGGAGAATGCTTCCGTATTTCCAGAAAAATCTGTGCTTCTTAGACTCAGCACCAGGAATAAGTTTGACTCTCCTGACAAAAGGATGCCCTTCCTTTTTATCGCAAGTTGAAAACACTGTTATCCAACTTGTTTCCCTTATGGCCTTCGTTGCTAGGAAACTCAGAGCTAACTCTAGCCGTCAATTTCAGTAATCCTGCTGCCTAAGATTTTGAGAACGAGTCTCTCTCCCTTTTAAAAATACGTTTATTGATCTTGTTTTTTCCCAGGGTCGTATTATAAGTGTACCTTAGGATAAGCTACCTTTAATTTGGGATAGTGGTAGGTTATAAATTACAAAAAATTATTGCTGTGACCTAGCCTGTGATGGTCTAACACCAACCTGCATTCTCCCTCGCCCATGCTACTATCCCTGACCTTGTGCTCCTTGGAATAAACTGTGTTTCCGTTAGTCACAGCCCCTATTTCCACAATAGATTTGATGCTTTTCCCCTATATATTGATACATCTTTCATCGTAATTTCTAGATGCCTCCAAATATCAGAAAAAGTGGGAAGGGAGTGCATAGAGCAGCGTTCACCACCCTGTTTTTTCTTATCTCTGGAGCCAGTTGTATAAAACTGCCAAGAAGGAAATTTCCACTTAAGCCAGAACCTTTCAGCACAGGGATCACTGACCTGTGGCAGTTACTGATGCTAGGATTGCGGCTCTTGGTGCTCTACTTGACTTTCAGTTTGTGGCCATCACTTGACAGAATTAAAAATTGACTCTGCTCCGTCTGCTCGTTTGTTGAAGGGCACAGTCTGTTCCAGAAGAGATGCTGTCTAGGAAAACAAAGATTCTGTACTGTGCCCAGAAACCAAAATTAGATGGGTCGGGACCCAGGCCTGCAAGCTGTTGACTCCCTGGAGTTCATGGTCTTGCATGGGCCGTGGATAACCTTTCTCTAGAACCATGGGCAGTTGGACAATGTGCCTTGACAAGGTCTGGCTGAGTTTTGACATTCTGGCAAGCAGGTGGTAAAGGCCATGTCCCCTTAATTTAAACAACAGTCCTACCCAGGCCTACAAGAAATGAGTAGAGCAGGAGCTCCTGAAGGAAATTCAAAGAAAAAAACAGCAAACCTTTATGAGAGTAAGAGGGTCACATTTTCCCCCTGGGGTTTCAGCTCCCTCTTGAGTTTCTGGAACTTTAACACTGAACGGTCCTCCCATAAGCCCCAGATAAGCTGAGAATTTCAAAGGTACCCTTAATAAATCACACTGAGAAGACAAAAGGAAAACACAATTAGCATTGAGTAGACAGGAGTCACAAAATCCATAATTCTGAGAATCCCAGGAGAAGCATTGAACAGCTTTCGGAAGCACATTTCTTTTGCCCCTGAGCCATTATACCCATTTTATGCATCTATCTGGGTGCCTTTCCTCCCAATTCTGGGTTTCCCTGAGATAAATACCACCTTGTTTTCCTTTGAGTGTCAACTCTTGCTTTCCCTGGTTGGATCTTTTGTGCTGCTTCCAGAGTCCCCCCACCCCTTCCAGGGCATGATGATTAACTGCCATTCTTGAACCCCGAAGAAGGTTCCAGCCCTTCAGAGCTTAAGTTATCTGCCTATCTCACAGGCAGTCATTCTTTTTCTTTTTGTAAAATAAATTTATTTATTTATTTTTTGGCTGCATTAGGTCTTCATTGCTGCGAGTGGTCTTTCTCTAGTTGCAGCGAGCGGGGGCTACTATTTGATGTGGTGGGTGGGCTTCTCATTGCGGTGGCTTCTCTTGTTGTGGAGCACGGGCTCTAGGGTGCGTGGGCTTCATTAGTTGTGGCACGTGGGCTCAGTAGTTGTGGCTCGCGAGCTCTAGAGCACAGGCTCAGTAGTTGTGGTGCACGCGCTTCGTTGCTCCGTGGCATGTGGGATCTTCCCAGACCAGGACTCGAACCCGTGTCCCCTGTGTTGGCAGGCGGATTCTTAACCACTGTGCCACCAAGGAAGTCCCGAGAATCATTCTTTACAACCCGTCGCTGGGGTGTTCTGACCCATCTATCCCCCATTGAGAGGGATCTGGTAGTGGCTTACTATGGTTTAACATTCATGACGTTCCTTCGTAGACAGCGTCAATAACAGAGTGAAGACAGTCATTTCCTCACAAAGGCTGAGGGAGTTAAGGAAGAGGGGAGGATCTTCTGTTAGTAGGATCTGCTCCCAGTCAGTAAGGAGGACATTTTTCATGAGGACTTTGTTCTTTACTTCATTTAGACTTTTGCAATAATAAGTTTCATTTGTGCCTTTCATGTTTTTATCACTGTAGTTTTCTACCTCTCCACATCTCCATTTTCCCTAAGCCAAGAAGTGCTCCCAGACAGGGAGATCTTGCATTGTGATTTCAGTGTTTGCTATAGAGAAATGTATGGACACCCAGTTTGTACAGGTTTAAAGAACTTGTTGATAGGAGGTTGATTGTTTAGTAGCTGGGGACAACTAGAGGGCCGTTATTTCAAAGCACAGAACCTATCTTGCAAAGAGGTGACAGCGATGATATCAGGACTCTCAGGAAGCCCAGGCCTGCCCAAGTGCAAAACAATTGGGTCTTGGCACGTGGCTGACTTGAATTCTGATTATTCCAGAGCCAAGATTTTCTTGAAGTTTCAAAACCAAGGGGGGAGCAGTAAGGCCCCTTTCTGATTTTGTACATAATAGAGAAAGCAAACAACAGGAACAATAATGAAAAGCAGACTAGTTCTTTCTTTGGGAGATTATAGTCATATTTGCATAAACTTTAGTACAGTTGCTTCATCTAGTTTAGGCACTAAAAATGCTTCTTGTTTTATTGACCTATGTTTCAATAAATAAGGCCAGACTGAAAAAAATATGTCCGAAGCCTATAATTATGGATTTGTTTGGCACAAGATGCTTCCTTCAGCATACTTCAGATCATCTTTTCCAGGAACTGATGAGAACAGGTTGCATGTGATCAAGAAGGCTCATTCTCTATCAAATACTCTTGGCATTATAAGGGACAGCATGACTGATGAAATACCACAGCTAATCAGAAAAGTGCACTAGGAGAAAGCAAGATGGAGCAGTTGGAACCCCAAGACACAAAACTGTCTTACAATCAGCAAATGAGTCTCTTCTGATTGCAACATTCATGCTTCCAGATCCAGTTTCTCCTTTGGCTTGCATGAGCCCACTTTCTCCATTCTAGCTTGTCATTAATCTTCCTCCCAGGCTCTTCTTTTCTCATTCTACACACTCTCCCTGTATAATCTCTTCTACTCTAAGATTTTCAACTGCCACCAATATGCTGAAGACTTCCAAGTCTCTGGAGACCATTCTTCAGCTGAGGTATATGTAGCTGCTTTGCCTCCACATATCCGATTGTCAATTTGTGTCCCACAGGCACAGAAAACTCAACATAACCCAAAACTGAACCTCTCATTTCCTTCCACATACCCTCCGCCCTCCCAAAGGCTTCCCCCCCCGCCTTCTTGTACTACTTATGTTGGCAAATGGAGCCGCAGTTCATTCATGTTACCTCATCTTTGGTCCCAAGCCTTCCTGCCTTGTTCTGTATTCTGTAGGGGCTCTGACCAGGTTTGCTAGGTGCCAGCCAAGTTCTATCATTAACTCAATGTCCATGCTTGGATACCTCCCTTGGGTCCATCCATTCTCCTCTCTGAACCCTACTTTCTTGTCTCTAAGGAGCCTTCTAGCTCCATATTTCTGAGTCTTTCCATTACCTGAGGTGGGGTATATTCAATAAAGAGCCTTAATCTTTGGCTTAGCTAAGTGCTGTGTTAGACTAGACTGTTATTAAAAACTCATATTCGTGGAAAGAAGTATATTGTTATAAATTATACAAGGCCTAGTATTTAACAGTGATTAATGGGTGAAGGAGAACAAGATTTGTTTCCATGAATTTTCAGTATTTTAATCTCCCATGAACATACACAGTAGAAGAATGCTCAGATTTCCAAATTGGAACACAACAGAAAGAAGCTGATTATTGGGTTTCACTCGGAAAAGAAAATTAGAAGTTGCCTATACACATCATAGAACAGATAATATTTGCAAAGGAGCCCCTACTTAGAAACAACATGCAGTCAAACAAATGTGTGATCCCTGAATGAGTGATGCTTGAGCACTTTGAAAATGGAAATATTTTTGAACCTTAACTGTCCCTCTCAATATAAATGAAGAGAAACCTTTAAAAACCTTTGCTTTAGAGGCACAGTGCTGTTAAGAGACATACTGGAGCAGAGTTGAGAGAACTTTTCTTTCCTAAATACACCAGAAAGCATTTTCAACACCTTGTTGACATGGCCCTTCTATTTTATTTCTAAGGAGCCAGCTGCACTTTTATTTTTATTTATTTATTTATTATTATTTTATTTTATTTTTGACTGTGTTGGCTCTTCGTTGCTGCACGCGGGCTTTCTCTAGTTGCAGCGAGCGGGGGCTACTCTTTGTTGTGGTGTGTGGGCTTCTCATCGCAGTGGCTTCTCTTGTTGCGGAGCACGGGCTCTAGGTGCACAGGCTTCAGTAGTTGTGGCACATGGGCTTCGTTGCTCCGCGGCATGTGGGATCTTCCTGGACCAGGGCTCGAACCCATGTCCCCTGCATTGGCAGGTGGATTCTTAACCACTGCACCACCAGGGAAGCCCCCAGCTGCACTTTTAAATCTTGAATACATTCACCCCCTTAGAAAGCACTTAAGATGTGGAGTTCAGCCACAAGAATGTATCTGAATGCTCCTGGCTTTGGACACTAACATGTAGCTAGAGAATTGGTGCCCTGAAGCCCCAGTGTTAAGATCAGAGGCCTTGGTTAGGCAGGACCAACCCTGCCTCCATCACCCAACCTGTCCAAGATCATCCAGCTATTACAAAGACAGGGTATGACCCCAGGTCTGCCTGATGCCAGCGCCCATGCTCTTTCTACAACTTTAGAGTTGCCTTCAGTTCGTTTGGCAATGCCAGTCTCCAAAGTTGCTGATTCCCACTGGTTTTATCCTACTTGACTTTCATATCAGTGGGCATTGGAGCTCAGTAATGGCACTGTGATAGGCTATCACCTTTGTAGGCCTACGGTGTGGTCTGATATGTCATTTGAACAAAAACCCAAAGGCACATGACTCTGTTACCAGACCTCTAACTTAATATGTGTTAGTCTGTTCAATTCAAAAAACATATGTCAGAAGCCACATTTATCAGGATGCTTAGCGGTCAACAGATATTGAAAACCTTCTATATGACAGATGTCATAAGGAACTTTATGAACAGATAGGAACACAATTTACCCTTGTCCTCAAAGAACTTAATATATAATGTGCAGGCAGAGTGGACATTCTTGAGAATCCCATAAGAACATAGTAGAAAGTAAAAACAAAGTAATTATTCACCAGAGAAAAGGAAATGAATAAATGATCAGTTCCTGCCCCCGCCCCCAGCGACGCCCTTGGTTCACGTCATTCTGAAGTAGAAAGTCAGAATCGCACTTCCAAGGAAATGGACAGACTTTTCGTTTTCCCTCTGTGTGCTAATTCCTGCCACAGCAATTGGCCTCTTTGGCTTTTCCTAAAAGTTCACTGAGACTTTTCTGGCCTCCTCTGGGGACTCCTTAATGCATAATGTTCACCAACTAGGCTCCAGTTGTGAATTTTTAATTATGCCAGATCATTTTCAGTAAATAGAACTTCAAGTTCAATTAATGCTGTCGGATCCAATTTTGGTCTCACCTGCTCTGAGCTCCACTCTGTGGTGTTTGCAGTAATTTCCACTTCCTCAGGAAAGAGGAGCTTCTCCAGAGATGGATGTTGGCAGCCCTGGGCGTCTGCCTTTTCCTCACTCAGTAGCAGTACGGGGGGGATATTTCATCCAGAAGATTCTAATCGTGTTGCCTGGAAAGCAGGGGCAATGGATACGGCAGACTGTGATTCCTCAGTGGCCACTAAGTGTGGCCGTCTCATGCTTCCTGTGAGGCAGTGGTTCTCCCCACTTGATCTTAGCAGAAAGGCGGAGAAGCGATGAGGCAGTGGCTCTCAAAGGCCAGCAACGTCAGCATCACCGGGAACTTGGTAGACGTGTAAATTCTCAGGCCCGCTTCCTAGAGCTGCTGAATCAGAGACTGTGGGTAGGACCCAGCTATCTGGGTTTTACAAGTTCTCCAGGTTATTCTCATGTCTAAGTCTATGAGCCACTGTTGGCAGATAAGTGTTTCAAACTAAGGATAGGCATAATTCGTTCCATTTTCTGAAAATTCTCATAACCCAGGTTTCACTGGGTTTTTTTTGATTTATGATTTTTAACACAAATCATAAATTTCATCATAGTAATTCAGCTTTACCTTTGCCTTCCCTGATTCCCCTAAGCATAGGTGGTTGCCGTCTGGTTTATTTCCCTAGTATCTTTTCACACTTGCTTTGTCCCATTTGGTACAAGGTGTTGTTTAGTATCTGTCAACGTGCTTGCCTCCTGCACCAGCCTTTGGGCCGCCTGAGGGCAGGGACCTTGTCCCACTCATCAGTATATCCCCAGGGCCCAACAGGATGAAGGGCACACAGAAAACACACAGTAAACGCTTTTGAGTGAATATATTGTTTAAAGTTTTATAAGTTTCAAAACTTTGATGTGGCCTTAAGAAGTAGGACTCGCAGAAGAGGAAACTGAGACCCAGAGAAGTTAGGTGATTCGGTGGGTCGATTACAGATCGAGAGCTTGAGGCCAAAGCTTGCCTCAATTTGGGAAAGGTAATGGCCACAGGTCCTTAAACATTGCCCTCCTGAACTCAGCTCAACTCAGGAAGCCTGAGGTACTTTGGCTCTTCAAGGGCAAAGCCCTTGATTTGCTCCCAGGCAGGCTGCCCCCATCCCCAGCCGTGATGTTACTAGTTGTGTCATCCTTGTACCATTAGGAATGCTAAGAGAGGGTGACTGAGGGTGCCAGTTCGTAAGGCACAGTGCAAAGGCTGAGAACAGGAAAAGGGAAGGGAATAATGCCAAAAAATAGGAGTGGATTTTAGCACAATCGATGGGAGGTATAGTCTCTGATATGTGGTTAGTCCTTGGGAAAAGGGAGCAAAGAGGAAGGGGCATGAGCTGCAAGTGAAGCCAAAGTCTAAAGCTCAGTTTTGCTTCTCTGCCAGGCTGCCCTCCTTACACTGAGGTGACAGCAGCCTGGGATGTACTTTGTGAGGTGTCGTTGGGAAATGGGTTGACGGTGATTGCCACCCACCACTCCCCTTGGTGTCCAGCTCGCCTTGTGACCTGTAAGCAATCTGGCTGGGCTAAGAGGATGGGGAGAAGCAGCCTATGGGCACAGACCCATAGCAGCCTATGGACCGAAAAAGGCTTGAGGCCTGTACTTTCCCTCATTAACTTTAGCATTGAACCCTATACGAGTAAGTGAACTGGCTCAGGCTCTTTCCCTTGAGCCCCTGGGTTATAAGACTTTGGAACCCTCTTGTAAATCATCACAAACTGGGGTGGAAGAAAGCGGGTTCCAGTACAGGCTGTCCCCCGCCCCAAACATCCGCTCGTTAATCACAATGGATTGCTGTCCCATCAGGCTTTGCGGCTTATCTCACAGCTTTGACTCCCACTTGGGAACGATGACTGTACATCTGACCCTGTCTCTTTCTTCTTGAGCTGCTGTGCCATCTCTCTAATTGCCTGCTGGACACTGTCCATCAACACCCCAACTCGATATGCTCCTGGCCATATCCATCATCTTCCCCTCTAGTCCAGATCCCCCTCTCAACGAATCTGTCTCTTTCACTGGCACCTCTGTTTTCCCAGTCATTCAGCTTCCAAACCTTCTCAGCAGCCTCATGTAGACTTTATTCTCATTCTCTAGATGGAGTCAGTTCTCAAGTTCAGTCATTTCCTTTTGCTATGCCGTGCGTGGTTTCCTTCTTTCCACCCGCGTAACAACTATTCTGGTCCAGGTTCCTGTCATATTTCAGGTCTCAATCACCCTAAACCATCCAATACCAGAACTATGATTTTTTTTTTTTTTTTGCTTCTCAATCCACTATCTGATGGAGGAACCCAGGGCTAGATGTGAATGCAATAGTGGTGAGACACAGTTCCAGTGGCCTCTGATAGTCTGTAGCCAACATCCAAGCTCTTGGTAAAGACTTAAGTGAATAGCCAGCCGAAATGAGAAAATAATATCACTTAGGAACTGATCATGTTCTTTCCTGATGCCAGTGAGGCATTCAGGGATGTGACCGCCTTCCCTGGGCAGAAACAGCATGTGCCAGGAGGTGAAGAGAGCAAAAGGGCAACAATAAGCTTATTGCTCCAGTCCCCAGTGCCCCTGAGGTGAGTTGTTAGAGTGAAAAGTTAATGGAAGGGGAGAGGCCAAGATAATGCGAGTGTCCCAGCTGCCTTTTCCAAGAGCTCTGCAATTACAAAGTAATTGTGCGCTTCTGTGTGAATGGTTTATCTGATCAGCTGAGTGCCCTCTGCTTTAGAGAGGAGAATCCTAAGAAAGAAGGAATTCACATGCCTCCCGGGCAGCCAGGATTAGAACTCAAGATTCCTGAGTAAATGCTTTGAATGCCTGAGGTTGTTTCTGAGAGACTGTAGCCACAATGGGCTTCACAGCAATAAAGATGAGCATTTTCTCTTGTCTAAAAACCCTCAGTCATTGCCCACAGTTAAGCAAAGGGAACCTAGGGGAGGAAGCTAAAGGAAAGCACAGCTTAGTGAACTGAACTTTCTTTGCTTGATGGTTAATAGAAATCATAGATCATGGGAAGAGGATGCTTAAAGAGACATGGACTCGACTTTAGACACTTCGGGTAGAAGAAAATGAAAAAGTTTGGAACCAAGAAAGAAAACCACTCAGGACATAACCTAGCAAGACAGAAAAATGAAATGAAGAATCCTCACCAGCTCTAATTAAAGGAAATCAATATTTGAAGAGCTGTCTTGCTCAGTAACAGGACAAGGGCAAAAATACTTCAGCAACGTGAGCCTCTTAGAAAATAGAAAAGCAGGCTTTCATGGGGAAGCAATCATGATTTAAAAGGCTTCAAAAGACAACCACTTGGTGGGTTGATATGTTGTAGAGGGCACTCAAGCACCTTTTGGGAAGGAGATAGATAAGCTGCTATGCCTGCTAGACTCTATATTTGTAAAGCACATTTCCTTATCCTGGGAGCTCTAAGAAGCCAAGGGTTACTTCTAGGGAGCAAAGAGTAGCTACCATTTCCCCAGAGAGACTTGAAGTAAACCCTTAACAATAGCTTGGGTTTCATCTCTGTTACCACTTACAAGCACACACACTGGAAAAACACTGAAAGCCATACAAATGCAACAGACTTTCTGTTGTTATTCGCGGCACTAGCCAACCATCCGAGCAAGTCCTTTCTAAGCTCACCTCTTTGTGATCCACGTGATGATCAACCATCAGTAACTGGAATCCAGTTTTCCCAGACCGTTCTTCCTTAGGCGTGGAAAATATGGGACATGTGTGTCACCACTTCCTTCTCTCCCACCGGTGCCAGACATTGATACAGTTGGCACTCCTTTTCCACTGAGCCGAAATGCAGCTTTTTCATTTATTTGTTCAACAAATATTTTTTGGAGCACCCTCTTAAGAGCTAGTTGGAGAGATGGATAAACAGTAAAATATAAACAACACTACAGGCACCACATGCTAAGTGCCAAAAAAAGATATGTAGACAATGAGTATTATAGCCCAACTCTCTCTTCCGAAATACAATTTCAAATTCCTAGGGCCCTGAAAATTATTTTTTAAAAATTCAGTGCTGTTTTAGTTAGAGCAACACAACTATTTCTCATGGGTCTGAGACGGATTAATTCCAAAAAGAGCTTACGAAGTACTACCGGAAATGCAGAAGTTTCTGTATGCCACCCATCAAGAAAGTGAGTCGAGGGTGTTTGAAACTGCTAGGTTCTTCTCCCTCAAGTACCTCTCTGACCTAAGAGAAAAATCCAGATTGGAGTGGATCTGATTGCCATTTTGGGTTAAGTACCCTGGATGCCATTTCAGCATCAAATTATTCAATCAGAAACACTTTGAAAATGCTGAAGAGTTGGGTTAGTCACAGTTTTCCCACCTGGATACAATGTGCATAATACTGCAGGATTTTATTTTTCACTTTTCTGGTGTTGGAGACATTTGTGGAGCCGATGGAAAATGGTTTACGATACATGTTGATGGACAGCCGACCAAACAGACAGAGCGAGTGCTGGCATTCATTAAATTTTCCTGTCAGGAATCCACCTGGAATTGTATCCATAGGTCTTTGATGAGGCCGGCTTGGGAGGGAGAGAGGAAAGAATCTTACCCCAGGAAAAAGATAGCTACTCCTGAGGAGTGGGAGAAGCCTGGATCCATGCCCCCTGGGATTTCAGGCCATAGCTTTTAATATCCCAAAGAGGAGATGAAAGTCAAAAGGGCTGACAAGTGGTCTAGAGACAGACAGAATAATGACAACTGGGGTGCGCCTGTTTCAGATGTGTAAGTTGGAAACTAGCTCTAATTCCAGGCAGCCCCCGCCAATCTCATATACCCCCAAGTTATCATCCAGGTATCCTAAAAGCAGGCAGGGCTTATTCCTGTAAGTCCCTGGGATTGCCACATGCTTCTTTCAGTGGTCAGCATCCTTGGCAGCATCTTAATCTTTGGATCATTGACCCATGTTTTTCCAGATCTCTGAGGCTCCCAGACAGTCTACAGTTGCAAGATTTTCTCTTTCTCTCTCGTGGAGCACTTCTGGAAAACTTGAGGTCTCTCTTTCTCAAAGTTTCAGAATCATAGCATCTTGTCCAGACTTACGTACTCAGCCTGGAACTTTGAGGGGTAGCTCTTTTCCCTCAGTGTTAGGCCAACCTTTCTATACAACAGTTCCTTAGTACATCTACAGAATTAAACTCCTAGGATCCAAGCCTGCCACCATTCTGCTGGCCACTCCCCCACTTTCAGATACCTTTTGCCACTGTCAGTGGACAAACATTTTGAGTTACTTGATTACTTTCACCTCCAGTCTTGGTGCCGTACCTTCCGTCTGTGATTTTTCTCTGAGCAAGTTTTGTGTTTATTCCACTCAGATCTGCCCTTAAAGGATTTGGCACTTGGTCAGAGGGGGTCCTTATTTCGATCACTTAAAGGAAGACTGCTCCAGGACCACCACCTCCTCCCACCTCCATAGCAGCTGTTAATAAGGCCGCCACGGCCAGCTGACAGCTTTCCCGGATGTCCTGCGGTGCCCTGCGTTGAGCTTAAAGAGGGTCACCTGTCATGCAGATTTTAAAGGACCCTTGGCTCGCAAGGCACAGACTTGGGAATACAGCAGTGGGAATGGGTGTCTTTTATTCAAAAGAACGTGGATGCCTGAACTCAGTGACTCGGGAGACAGGGTGTTGAGTGACCACCTACTATTCTGAACCTAGCAGCCTGCAAGATCAAAAGATCCCTTGTTTCAGAAGGCTTCCATCAAAGTCCCCCACTGCCTCCAGTTTGAGTGAGGGGGTGGGAGGAGGAAGGCTCAGTGGCCAGTGAGCTGAATGTGGAAGTGAGGGAATTGAGACCCGCTTGAATTTTGCAACACACAGCGTATTTCATCCCCTGCATGAGACTGCAGCAGCCTTCTGGAAGAGACACTTTTGAATTCTTCTGAGTTCCAGTCTTTTGTCCAGTTATCACTTCGTTTCTGAGGGGGGTTCTGAATGGGGATGATAGCTGCTATGGTCCCAGGGATGGTTAAGGAGTTCTTTGCCAGGAAGTCAGCGTGGATGGGCAGGGGCAGTGCTGCATGAGTTCTTCAGCACTTTGTCTCAGCGGGCTTCTGACACCTCCTGGGAGACAGACTGTGCGCCTACTCTCTCCAGAGCCACCCACCCCAGCAGAAGGATTGGCGCTCACCTTGGTGACTCCCACGTCAAAGGAGTGCTTTGGAGCCCTCCCGGACACTGAATCCTACCTGCTGGAACTTTCGCTATCTGTCTGATCAGCCCTGTGCTCACACACATCTGTATTGCCTCGGCAATCGCCAGGAACCCGTGATTATCTCTTGTTCCAGTCACATCCACGTAGCCACTTAAAGTTGATGGATGTGAGGCAGAATACCTTTTGTGACCCACCCTCTCACCCTACCTCACCCCACATCTAAATACAGCTGCTTGCAGGCGCCTATTCCTGAGGTACTTAAAAGATTCATAAATATCTGGAAAGCTCTTTGACATTCTCTGAGACAATATTCTGTGCCCTTGGAAGGTTCTATTATACTCATTGAAAGCCAAGATATGCATTTTTCTTCTTTACCTTCACTTTTTGTAAAAGGTTATGCTGACGTAGATCTTAGTAACAAAAAAAAATTCTTTCTGATGAAATCAGGATAAATAATTCCACACATCATCAAGTGGGGAAAAAGGCTTTGAATTGGTTTCCATGGAAATCTGGAGATGAAGTAAAGTAATAATTTCAAGGCAGAGCAGCTGAATTGAAGATAATGGTAAAAATAGTTTGATAAAGAAAATAGAATAAAGTAATCAAGAAGCCTCCAATCAATTATTCCTTTTTGTTTACCTTCAAGTGATTAATTTGTCTGCGTTTATTAACCTGAAGAGATTAAGCAGACCTTCCTAGTGATTTATTTCGTAATTGTTTCCAAGGTTTGACATAAGCTGTGGAGTTATTGAAGGTGGAGATCTAAATTCAATTACTCATGAAGCAGGTGGTGCTTCACCTGAAAGAATATCTGAATTCACGGCCTTCCCATGTTAACATTATGAGTGAAAATTATTAATTTATCTGATAGTATCTCCCAAAGACTTTTAGAAGTCATTTGGCATCCACATACTTCACAACAAGTCAGCAGCTTCAGAACTGAACTTGAAGTACAGAGAGCCCAGAGACAGGAAATAAAGTATTTTATGTTAAAGACTAGTTAATTTTTTTGGCCAGAGCCTCTCTTGAGGCCTGGGCTGTGGCACTGTCATTAATGGCATCCACCAGCTCAAGCTTTGAATGCCAAAAGAATAGCTTTCTTTGAACTTGACCAATGGTTCCCACTCTCTGTACCTTTGAAGGACAGCACTGGATAAGATCACGCTTTATTTTGACAGGCGAGAGAGACACATGCATGCACACACACACACACACACGGGGGGGCGTGGGGGGGAGAAGAGAGAGATTAAGATATTGAAAGAGAGATGCCTTGAAAGTCTTTAAATGAAATAACTAATTTCTTTTTGTCTCTGTGGTCATTGTTGTATATATTTTTCTATTCTTTCTGTGGGTGTAGTAAGGATAGACGGGGTTCTCCAAACACTAATCCAGGCGCCAACTCTCCGTCATCCACAAAGTCCCGGAACACATCTAAGAACGGGAAGTAAGTGAAAAGTGCCCCTGTGCATCCAACATAGCTGTCACCAAGCCATGTACTGTCCTCATTTTGTCATTCATTCATATTCATTCAAAGATTTGCAGAATGCCTTCTGTGTGCTTTGCTTTGGGCTAGTCACTGGGGAATTTAAATGAGTAAGGAATGTGTCAGGAATATTGGGTGCATGAAGAACTAAAGAAGGGGAGGAGAGGGAGGGGGAAGTCAAGAGATGGCTTTGGAAAGATAGCTTTTAGGGCTGATTGTGATGGGTAAGGACTTATAGCAATGCAAGATTTGGACTATGAGTCTCAAAAGTTGAAGAAAGAAGAAGCAGCGGCACTGATCAATCGTTTTATGATTTGCAAAATCCATGAAAATCTGTCTTTGATCCATACACTAAGATTTGGGGTGGATTTAGAAGAATCTGGAAAGCCATTCCATAGCTA
This sequence comes from Neophocaena asiaeorientalis asiaeorientalis, assembly GCF_003031525.2. Lineage (NCBI taxonomy): Eukaryota > Metazoa > Chordata > Mammalia > Artiodactyla > Phocoenidae > Neophocaena > Neophocaena asiaeorientalis. The sequence continues at coordinate 326,516 of NW_020172692.1, forward strand.
TCCTGGTTTAATTACATTTGCATTGTAACCATGTCACTGATGTACATGATATGTGTATTCTTTTCCTAGCGACTAACCTGTACCATGACCTAACCCAAAACTGTCTTTTTGGTATTGCCAAAAACTTGTATTGGCTGAATATTTGTGATGTTAGATTTACCTCTTTGGGCTGATTCCAGAGAGCAACATTGGCCGACCTCTCCCTTTGGATTCAGCAGAGAATGGCAGTCTGAAACAGTGTGATCCCATGCAGATGGCATACCTCCAATTAGGCGCTCCCCCTTTGAAGTGGCTTCAGCCCTTTGGTGAATGACTCGGGTCCTCTTGTAAGCCCTCTGTCTCAGGGCTGTGGGGCATTGTGACGGGCAGAAATACAACCCCAAAGGAGAACCCAGCCTGCATCTAGGAGAAGATGAAAGATGCCTTCATCATGCTAAAAGCTCTAATCTAGCAATAAGATATATCACTACAAGAGCATGGCTTTGCCACGAAAGGTGAATTTGTAACGGTCATATATTTTATGTATTCAGCATTGGACCATAAATGCTGCACTTTGAATACGATCTTATTTTCAACTCCCAAAGTGAAAGAGCTATTGGCTCCCTTTTTTTTCTCCCTTCTCCTCCTGAATACCATTTCAGGTTTGCATATAAAGTTGAATGTGGGCTATCTTGGAGAATATCAAAAGCAGTGGTGAAGACAGAAGACGAAATCTCAGAGCAGTTAGAACTCGTTTCAGTTATTTATTGCTGAGCACCACAATCAAAATGCTGAATAAATTATGAAGGAAGGGAATTGATACACACGTTCCCAAGCAGCTGAATGTTTCCAAATCAGTCCCAATTCATCGTCAGCATGCGCCCACGGTTAACAGAGATAGCCTTGGAGAATCTCTTTGAACTCCATGCTCGCAGAAACGGCAGGCCCTGGTCTGGGTATCTTGTACACACCTGTCCTGCTGACAACTGCAGGGCACAGTCTCCGTTTATTAGACCCTCATGTATAATTAAGGATGTTTGTGATTGCTGTTGCACTTTGAAAGGAGCATTGTTTTGTTTCTTTTGGCTTTGCGGGAACCCAGACTCTTACCTTGTGAATGAAGAGTCCCCGTGGAGCAGTCGGTAGAATTGGAGTTCAGATGACATAAAGAACACATAGCTAATACCATACCCGGCTTGTTAACAGTAGGAGGCCTGCATAAATACATTCTTAAGTAGATAAACATGATCTTATATCCCACTTGCTGGATTTGGACACCTCCCAAACTTCTGCCATGGTGAGAGCCTCCCTTCCCGCACGTTCTGAGCTAGGTGTCTTTTATCTGCCATGTACGTGACTCACAGACTGCGCTGGTTCTTTACAATTTTTCTTTCTTTTCGGGGATTATTAATGAAGATTAAAAAGTTCTCCAATAGCCAGTGTTCTCTTCAAGGATATGTTTCAGGTTCCCTTTCTCTTATCTCCCATCAGTTGGCGGGAAGTTGTTGGGTTTTTTTTTTTTAAACTCTTTTCTGCACATTTTCTCCTCAGGATATTTTTGTCAACAGCAGCAGTACTGACCTTCCATGAATATGGTGAGACTATCCGGGGCGGGGGCATTTTCCCACACTCTCTAGAACAGTGTCTATCAATGTCTAGGCACATGTGTTGTTATAGTTCAGAGACAGTGGTTACTTCTGGGTTTGGGAGTGTGTGTGGGGAGGCAGGGAGCTAGGTGGGCTTCTGCTCCCTGGGATTTTCCCCGCGGTGCCTTTCACAGTGGACAGCATCCAGGGTGGGTGCCGTCCTGCTGGGTTTTCTCATGTTATTTGACCTCATGACAGGGGGATAGCAGTTTTTAAGAATTCCTCTGTTATTTTGAGGCCAGATACAGGCTGGGAGAGAGAAGGTGTCTTCTTTTCTTCTCTGGAAAGAAACTGGCCTCCTCTGTTTTTGAAGACAAGTCAAGCTGCCTCAGATATACCTCATGACTAAAAATAGTAACAACTAGTATGTGTTGAGTGAGTGCTATGGGCCAACCTCTGTCCCCGAGCGCTTGATACAATGCGTGTCATTAATTCTCACCCACCAAAAGCTCAGGAAGTAGGCACTATTATTATTTCCATTTGATACACGAGGAAATTGAGGCTTGGAGAGGATATCGTGTGCCTACATGGGGTCTCCCAATGAACAATTTTGGTAAAACCCTTCCTTAGCACCAATAATAGTAATAACAATTAGTAAAATCTATCGAGCTTTGACTCTGTGCCCTTGTGCTAGACCCTGGGCCACAGAGACAAATGCAAGATACAGTAGGTGCCCTCAAGGGACTCAGTCTTCATAGAGGACAGAGGATGGCAACACGGTGTTTACAGTGAGGTAGTCACGGGGGGCTGTTGATCTGAAGCTGGGTACCAGCCCTCTGTTTCAGGGAGGAACAGATGGAATGGGATATATCTGAGCAGCAGAGCCAGACTACCCTGGCAGTGACTTTCAGGGGGGTACATGCAGTTTCTTCTATGCTAACGGTGAGCCAAATTGACAGGACAGGGGAAAAAAGCAGTGCAGAGCCATACCACTGAGATCAGGAAGCATAGGTTTGGCAGAGGTTAATCAGAGACCAGCCAGACCAGGCCACCATATTTAATTTGGTTCCCTTCGATAATGTGAATCTGTTGTTCTGTCTGACACATCAAGCCACAGTCAATCCTTTTGCTGATCCATTGGGTTATTCCCAGCAAGCACTTAAACTGTCAAGACTGAGCATACATGGTAGCCACAAGGAGCCATTACAGATTTTCTTTTTGTACCTGAACGTGTTCACACGTCACATGAGACCAACACTTTTGCTGACCCGATAAGGACTCAAGAAGGGTCAGTCACTTTCCCAGAGTCACGCGTCTAGTTCATAGCAGAGGTCAGCCTAGAATCCTGGTTTTCTAATACTTGTCCTGTGCTCTTTCTACGGCAATGCGTGCTGCAGTTCTGCTCCCAGATGGCAAGACACTTCGGCCAATTTCACCACACAAGGCTTGGAGCCTGGTCTCAGGATGTCCAGCTGAGTGCTGTGCCCTTTTTACGTTACCATACCTGTGTGGGTGGGTTCTGTTAGCCTCTGTGAAAATGGAGCCCTTGGGGAGAAATTGGAATCATTCCACTTAAAAAAAATGTAGGGGTAGTGATGATGAAGGGAAACAGCATGTACTTTTCAAACACTTCACTTTTTCTCGAAAATAACATCATTTTGGTTGTGTTTGGACAGTTACTCTTTCTCAATATTACTGTTGAGCTATCTCGAGCCTTTAACACACCCTTTCATCAAGAAAGCAATAAAGAGAACTCGTAGATCACTATAGCTGTTCTCCTTCAAACCAGACAACCAAGGCTGAGGGTGTGTGTGTGTGTGTGTGTGTGTGTGTGTGTGTGTGTGTGTGTGTGTGTGTGTATATAACATTCAGAGGCATCAATTTAAAAATTAGATTGCAGGCAGTTGCAGATGAGGCTGGAAATGAATCAATCCTCTCAGCCTGAGGTGTTTTTCACGTAGGCTCAGGCTATGGAAAGACAAAGACCAAGTTCAATGTTCAAATACTGGTGAAGGCCAGGAATATTGCAGGACCAGGGCAGAGCACCCAAGCACAGTGCCTGGTAGACGATACCATAAATGTTGAGTTCAGTTCCATAAATATTGGCTTAAATGAATTAAGCTGGGGAGGGGATGCTAAAATGGAGAAAAAGGAGTACAGAAGGGGGATATGAGATGGTCAAGTCAATTCTTACTCACTTTACACTTCTACCAGAGCCGACCCTGGTAGCAGATGCCACAGGAAGACTGATTCCAAGCTGTTTTTGCCAAAATTGTCTCATAACGGACAGGCCTGTTTATCTTTTCAGCAGTCTCTAGATGAGCAGTCAGGAGCACATAGCTTCATAAATCAACTAAACACACCAACAGTCCTTTGGTTTTGGTTGGCAGGACCCAAACGGAAAACTTTCCTGCTTTAGAGAGAAGAGGTGAAGTCTTGCTTGTTCTGTGTGGATTCAGCGTGGTGCAGTTTTATGTTCCGACTGAGTTGTTTACATGTGCATCACTGGAGTCCATGTCCTGTGTACTATGATCTCACGATTATGTCATTTCCTCTCACTGAGAGCCATGTATTTCTTCTAAGATAGTGGGCTGTGACTACCAC
>NW_020172692.1:330707-336714 GCF_003031525.2 Neophocaena asiaeorientalis asiaeorientalis
CACAATGGTGGTATGCTGTATGAACATAGCAATCAAATGGTCAAGTACTGAACTTTTCAAATAAGCGCTGTAGTTTGATGTGATGATGATGTCAATAGTGCCTTAGTTTAGCTATTAGACTAAGTCTAATATCACAAAAGCTTGTGAAAAACCAAAGCCCCAAAAACTCTCTCTCTCTCTCTCTCTCTCTCTCTCTCTCTCCACGCCCTCCCTCCCTCCCCCTCCATCTCTGCTGTTGCTCCTTTGTAGAAAAAAGCAAATGACAAAAACGTAAGCCAATGTCAGAATGTATTCCTAAGAACAACTTGGAGTGGAGTGTGCCCGAGAATCAGTACATTTATAGACGAATTGCCTTTTCCCTCCAATCTTCGCCAGCCAGGATAGTGCGAGACTTTTGGTCACAACAAAAATGTCAAATCTACCCCAGAAAGTATACTCATTAATTAGGCAGGAAAGTAACATAAGACATTTGAAAAGGACTTTTAATAACAAGGGGTAAATAACACATAGGCTTGGCATATTTTGAGGTTTCACCTAGTGCTAACCAACTGTAGATGGGGCTGTTCAGAGATCTCTTTAAATAAATTAATCATGCAGCCTTGTGTGTATTTGAAAGGACATCAGCTTTGGAGTCAGATAGACCTGGATGTGAATCCTGGCTCTATCACTGATTAGCTTAGTACCTACCTCATTGGGCTGTTGTGAGGATAAAATGAAATCCAAGTAAGGCTCTTCTAGTGCCTGGCACATGGCAAGTGCTTAATAAATGTCAACTAGTGATTATGCTTGCCTCTGCTGCCAACATACTGCAGCTGGACAGTGTGACCTGGCCAGCATGATCCTGACCAAATCAGAGCTCTGGTTATCTGCTTTGCCAGCTCCAGAAACGGGGAAGCAGACGCCCCAGCACCACTGGCAATACATAAATAATGCCCACAGATTGAGACAAGAAATTACTGGAAGATCCAGGAAGAAACAGTCCAGTTATGGAAATATTCCCTAGGGGGTACACGTGCATCTCTGTGATGGTTAGGATGTAGAGTATACTCACTAACATCATAAATCCCCCTAAATATCTGACTGTCCATGCTGACCCTGGTTCTCCAGCTCAGTCAAGAAGGGTGTTGTGCTAATGGAGCCTTAGGAGGCAGGTGTCATTCTTCTCCCTTCTCACCTGCTGCACAAAATCACAGACTCAACCTGCTGCTCTCTAGAGCAGGGGTCCTCAATAACTCCTTTCTCCTCTGTGACATACATGGTTGAGAACTCTCATTGGCATTGCTCCGGGGGACCTCAGGGCTGCGTCCACTTCCCAGGTGCTGGCTGGAATTCTACTCCTCTCTCACCTGAGAAGGCCTAGGAATGCAAAGAAGAGGGATGTTAAATAGGATTCCTCCGTTTTCCTCTGAGTAACACATCTCTCTCTGTCTCTGTCTCCCTATTGCAGTCCGTGTCTCTCTCTGTCTAGAACTCCCTCTCTTTCTCCCTTCCTCCTTCCTTTCCTCCCTCCTTCCCCATCCAACTATCTATCAATGCTCCATCTTGCCTTTATACCCCAATATTTTTAGCTTTCAGCCTAGCTCTTTCTGAGCTGAAGGAATTACAGAGGCTAAATCAATGGCATCTTCTAATGCCTCCAGGCCAAACATGTTGTTTTTCAGACAAATAACCAGTGAAACATGGCCCACTATGGTTTGCAGTACTAAGAGAGTATGGGGGGACCTCCCTGGTGACGCAGTTGTTAAGAATCCGCCTGCCAATGTAGGGGACACGGGTTCGATCTCTGGTCCGGGAAGATCCCACATGCCGCGGAGCAACTAAGCCCATGCGCCACAACTACTGAGCCTGCGCTCTAGATAGCCTGCGAGCCACAACTACTGAGCCCGCGTGCCACAACTACTGAAGCCTGCGTGCCTAGAGCCCATGCTCCGGAACAAGAGAAGCCACCACGATGAGAAGCCCACGCACCGCAAGGAAGAGTAGCCCCCGCTTGCCGCCACTAGAGAAAGCCCACGCGCAGCAATGAAGACACAACGCAGCCAAAAATAAATAGATAAATTAATTAATTTTAAAAAAAGAGGATGGAAACACAGGGCAAAACTATTGTGCTATCCAGATAATTACTATGAATCCAACACTGACTAAAAATCTGGAGTGTAGAAGCATTTAAATGTAGAGTAGAAATTTTTAATTTGTTGAAATCCAGTTTATCATTTTCTTTCTTTTCTGGATTATGCTTTTGGTAGCATATCTAAGAATTCTTCCCCTAACTCGAAGTTGCAAAGGTTTTCACCTATGTTTTCTTTTAGATGTTTTGTAGTTTCGGTTTTACATTTAGGGCAGTTTTCCAATTTGAGTTAAGTTTTGCATATGGTGCAGGGTAGAGATCAAAGTTTTGTTTTGTTTCACATATGGATATCTAGTTGTTCCAGTACCACTTCTTAAGGAAAATATCTTTTCTCCATTGAACTACCTTAGCACATTTGTTGAAAATCAAAAATCAATTTTATATATATATATTTCTAGATTCTTAATTGATCAATATTTTATCCCTATGCCAGTTCTGCACTGTCTTGATTACTCTAGCTTTATAATAAGTTTTGAAATCAGATGGTGTGAGTCTCCCAACTTCATTCTTCCTTTTCAAAGTTGTTTTGGATAGTCTAGGTCCTTTGAATTTCCATATGCATTTTAGAATCAGCCTGTAAGTTTCCAGAAAAAGAAAAAAAAACTGCTGGGATTTTGGCAGGGATTGTGTTGAATCTATATATCAAATTTGGGAAAAACTGACATCTTAACAACACTCAGTCTTAAAAGCTATGAAGACGGTGTATCTTTCAATTTATTGAGATCTTTAATTTCACTTAGCAGTGTTTTGTAGCTTTCAGTGTACATGTTTTTCCTAACTTTTTCAGATGTATCCCTAACTATTTCATACTTTGGATGCTATGGCAAATAGTATCCTTTTATTTTAACTTCTAATTGTTTTCCCCCAAGTTTCCATTATTTTTATAAAATTTTTATTTTATATTGGATTATAGTTGATTTACAATGTTGTATTAGTTTCAGGTGTACAGCAAGGTGATTCAGTTGTACATATATAAGTATCTATTCTTTTTCAGATTCTTTTCCCATTTAGGTTATTACAGAATATTGAGTAGACTTCCCTGTGCTATACAGTAGGTCCTTGTTGGTTATCTATTTTATGTATAGTAGTGTGTATATGTCAATCCCAAACTCCCAATTTATCCCCCCCCTTTCCCCTTTGGTAGCCATAAGTTTGTTTTCTATGTCTGTAAGTCTGTTTCTGTTTTGTAAATAAGTTCATTTGTATTATTTTTTTTTAGATTCCACATATAAGCGATATCATATGATATTTGCTCTTCTCTGTCTGACTTACTTCACTTAGTATGATTTCTAGGATATAGAAGTACAATTGATATTTGTATACCAGTCTTATATTTACAAACTTGCTAAGCTCACATATTAGTTCCAGGAGCTTTTTTGAAGATTCCATTGGATTTTCTACATAGACAATTATATCACCTGTGAGTAAAGACAGTTTGATTCTTCTTTTACAATATGGATGCCTGTTTTCCTTGCCTTATTGCACTGGCTAGAACCTCTAGTATGGTATTGAATAGCTATGAGTTATTTGGTGTGTAAATAATTCCTACCTGTTTAGCTTTGTAAAAAAGACACATAAAAACAACGGAGTGATAGTTGGACAATGGAAGTGTCCTCCAAAGATGATATTCTGGGGACAAATGAATGATCACTGCCTTTATCAAAAGGTCAAAGCTAGATTCCCAAAGTACTGCACGGAAATTTCATCAGAGAAAAAGATACTATCCTGGGGAGGAGGAGGAAAACAAAAAGCAAAAAACAAAATGAAAAATAGAATAACATACACTCTTCCCTTTATTCTCATTCGTATCTTCTCCCTCTCTTTTCTCCCCTTCTCCCCTCACCCCTCTCCCCACTCTCTCCCTCCATGAGTTCTTTAAAAGAAACAGTGTGGTATAGTGGTTAAGATGGCAAACTCTGGCGCCAAGTCATTGCTTTAAAATCCCAACCCTTCCCTGGGTAAGTTTCTTTATCTCTCTGTGCATCACCTTCTTCACATGTAAAAAGGGGATACTAATAGTGTCTGCTTCATAGGATTTTCTTGAGGATTAAATTCATTCATTCAAAACTTTTATTGATTGCTTATGAGATACCAGGTACTATTGTAGGCTCTGGAGACACAGCAGAGAAAAAAACAGTCAAAATTCCTTACCCTCATGCCCATTCTCGTGGAGGGATACTGTCATTAAACAATTAAGTAAACTATATAGTATTTTAAAAGGGAATAACTTATAAGGGGGGAAAGGCATGGCAGAGGGATAAGGAGTGATGCAGACAGGAAATTAGTAAATTTAAATAAAGTGGTTGGAGAAGACCTCACTGAAAAGTGACATTTGAGGAAAGATTTATTTTATTTAAATAAGGTAATACAGTTAAAAATTAGAACCATTCCTCACATATAGCAAATATATAATAACGCTTTTTATTAACTACAATTTATTGAGTGCTTTTTATGTGTCAGGCATTGTGCAAAGTGCCTTATGTAATATTATCTTGTTTAATCATTACAATAGGTCTATAAAGCAAAGGTTATTATTAGCTCTTTTTACTGACAAGGAATCTGAGATGACGTTGACTTGTTCCAGGTCACGTAGGTAATAGATGATGGGGCCAAGACTCCAACCGTGTCTGGGCTTGTCCCACGAGGCTGAGTTCATCCATCCTTTGTGAAGATGCCCTTTATGCTTGAGGGACTATATTAGACCTACATTCACAAGGATCAGAAGACTGGTCCTGCTGCTGGAGGCCTTAGTTGGAGGGGAGAGTATTGAGTAGGTAGAAGGTTCTTCAGGGGCCATGGAATGTCGTGAAATCCCATCTTCCTGTTAGCATTTCAACTTGAAGATAAAGGTGCTCTTCCCTGGGACCCCCATACCAACACCTGGCCTTGACACTTTCTTTGCTATGTGTGTTGGGTGCACACAATCTGAGAATGGAGGAGTGGGGTGGACAGAAATACATACTACATTACTGGTCAATGGTCATTGCTTCATTACAGCACATGCTTTGGGTTTTCAGAATGGTTGTTTGCTAAAGATTAAACAGAAAAAAAAAATGAGGCAGGACTCAGCTCACTGATGATTGAACTATAAATTTTGCCCAGAAAATGCTGGTGATGCTATAAAATTCAGGCCACCATCTGTTACTGCTTGCTTGAAGTAGCATTTGTATTGGATGATTAAGATGTCACATGCATTTGAAGCACAAATTGATTCCGAGGTACCTAGCATCCCTGGGTGGTGAAGATGGTCCAAGAAGAACATCACGTTGCTTGAAGGATATATTTATATGATATCACAAGCCACAGTTTTGGGTCACTTGAGTGGGGTTGACTGTGGATGGAGATGGGGACAACTGAGAAAATGGACTGCTTGAATTGGCTGGATAATTTAATCAAAACGGTCAATTGCCTATTCTGTGTCAACTGGTTCTATGCAGTTTGGCAGACCTGAGACATGTTTGGCCATCACTGTCTGCAACGCTCAGAGTGAATTGGGGGATACATGTGAGGCGGGAGGGAAGCAAGTCTGGTTAAGCCCCAAATTCCTAACACTAAAAAGAACCCATTACTTTTATAGTATTTTATAATTTGCAAAGAGCATTATCATCCGTTATCAACAAACGTATGAGGCAGGAATTATATCTACAGCTCACAGATGAGAAAACTCAGGCTGAGAAAAATGACACATTGTGCCCCAAGCCACGTAGATAGTAAGTGGCAGAGCGATGAATGAAACCAGGGCCCATTTTTCTCTAAATCCTAAATTATTTTCCCTACTCCATAGAGCCCAAGAGCAGGCTGCTCTTCAATTTAAGTCAAATAATTCTAGGTACCTGATAAAAAAAAAAAAAAAAAAAAAAAAAAAAAAAACTTTATAAG
>NW_020172692.1:336840-360829 GCF_003031525.2 Neophocaena asiaeorientalis asiaeorientalis
AAAAAAAAAAAAAAAAAAAGAGCAAAACACTTTACATGCAGGTAGAGAACTTACAGAATTCATTCCCAACAAAAGCAGTAAAAGACTGCCAACTATAACAAGGGCCAGGATTTTTAAATAGGCAGTAACGTTTGTTGAGTGCTTCTTACGCACCAGGCCCTATTCTTTTTTTTTAATTAGTCAAATAATTTTATTTTAAGGAAAACAAATTTGCACCCTAACACCAGCTAAAAGTTTTTATAAGAAAATTGAAGAAACTTTTACAAAATGCTGAACATAATTTTGAAGTTTAGAGAGTGACTGTGAAGCAAAAAATGACCATATTTATCATGATTGTAAATAATGATATATGCTCTATAAGTTCATTGGGATGGTCACCAATGGGCTGGTAATGAATCCCCAAGAGTAATAACCAAGTAACCTCAGTAACATCAGCGAAGCACCAGGCCCTATTCTAAGTGCTTTAAATGAATGCATTTTCTCATTTAATCTGAAAACTGCCCCCCTGACGTTGGTTCTAGGAGAGCTCATCACTTGCTTCAGTGGCATGGATCGTATCCAATCCCAAAGGTCCCCTTCAGGGTGGATGTCCAGGCACCTCAGCAGAGAGAAGCTTTGAGTGTGGCTGGCTTGTGGACCTGAGCTGGGGGCAGTGATTCTCCAAGCCTCGGAATCTAAAGAGTTTTGGTTTTTTGGCATCAAAGAGCATAATGACAGAAGTAAGAGTGCTGGGCTTGTTTCCAAGGGCCTCAACAGTGTCCTCTTTTCTCATCGTTGAGGAGGAGATGTGTTCTCCACGGGCTTTCATGAGATGCTCTCTACTCAGCCTCTGCCTGTTTACCTTCGTTTCTCCCATTCATGCCTATGGAACCTTCCAGGGTGATCAGGCTATCTTGTGCCTTCACAGTAGGCACCAGGGCACCTGCTTCAATTGTGATCTTTGTCAGAAAATAGTTTGCTGCCTCTACCCGCCCACATCCCTTTCCCAAGACTGCTCCCCCTTCTGTGAAATGCAGATAATCCTTCTCGTCACTCCCCCGGCATCCCTAGGAGGGTGTGAAAACAAGCAATAGCATGTCTCTAAAGACCTTTCAAAAAATAGTTAGTCCCACATACACTCTTTCTAGTGTTTTCAGGAACTTTGGACAAAAGTGTATCTCCACGTAAGCAAAGTTGACAGGTTCAGACTCTTTCCCTGAGAATGTTGACTCTCCTTCTGCCAGGTCTGCTGCGGTTGCCCGTTACCCCACAGGCCATCATGCCTTTTCACAATCATGTGGCTGGTGTGACACCAAATATTCATTTCTCTACTTTCCTTCTTTAGTATCCACATTTCAGGGACTACTTAGACATAGCCAGCTTTGTCCTTGTAAACACATTCATTTTGGAGGCCGTGGGTTTCTTTACCTGAATATCTGGGTCTGTGTCACCCACTTGGTGGCAAGGAAGAAACAAATGCATGGTATTGCGGATGGCTGTTGACTTGTTTTTCATCATTCTTGTAAAGTTGGAGTCATTGTTCCCATTCATTACCAAATGCCTACAATGGACAAGGCATTCTGTGCTAAGCTATAGGAGTACCAAGACAGAGGTTTATTCTCCCTCCCACACTCCCCCCGTCTGCAGATGCCTCCTGGTGGGGAATCTACCTGTTCACTCTGTCACCATTCTCTATTCCTATTTTGTCTTCTAACAGATGAAAAAGAGCTAAAAAGAAGTCTAAAGAAGCTACTTGGGCTCATAGAGCCATCACGGTGCACTTAACCACATCCTTCCTTTGTGTAGTCCAGCGGTTTTCAATCTATGTTCTGAATAGCTCTTGGGTTCAGAAGCAGGACCTCAGAGCCTGCTGAAAGTGGGGATAATGGGGAGTCTAAAGTAGTAAATAGATGGGGCTCCAGGCCTCCACTCCACCTCTTCCTGAGTGACTCCATTTTAATCTGTTATATATATATCGGGGTCTGACTAGATTTCATTTTTTTAAAGCCCTGCTGCTTAGAATGAGTTTGATAACCATTGGTCCAACCCAGCCTGAGGATATTGGGGGAGCAGAGTATGGGATACTGGCCTTTCTCCACCGTTCCCCAGCTCCGCAATGACAGGCAAAGCAGCTCTGGCTTTTGGGCAGTCTGGCAGTCCCCTTTCTCAATTCTGCAAGCTCTTAAGAACAAAAAGAAAAAACAAAAGAAGAAGTAAATTGAAAAAAGAGATACTTCTCTTCTTATGGCCAAATTGCTCTGAACAGATGAAAGGAACCAGACTGACAGGTGATTGTTCTCTAGATTACAGCCCTAAACCCAGGCTGAACCTGAAATGCTTGGAGGGAAAAAAATGCCACAGATTTTGAGTAATGCTCCCCAGTTGGCTTCTGCTCTGAAGACTAAATGAACACACACTATTTCCACTCCATTTCCTTAAACTGGCCTCTGTGCTAGGCTGTAATGAAACCTGTAGGGGAGGAAAAGACCATTAGCTTTGGGAAGAGGATTATTTTAGTTGCTTAAGCCATCCTTTCCCGGAAAACGTTCTCAGGCGGGTGTTTAGGCTAAAGTCTGTATTGTTATTTTGAACGCCATTAGAAGGCTTGGAAGGTTTTCTAATATTTACCCATTGTAGGTATTCTATATAATCCTATATAAAATTTTATAATTTTTAAACTCACTCTCTAGTGTTTTATTTTATGTTCACTGACTAATTCAGCTTTATCACAACTATCTAGTGTCATCATTAGCCCAGCCCTCCCCTTGTTTATACTGGTCTCCTCGTCTGCCACATTCCATTTTTTTTCATACCATTGCACCTATCTTTTCTTTTTTTGGCCGTGCCACACGGCATGTGGGATCTTGTTTCCCCGATCAGGGATCGAACTCGTGCCCCCTGCATTGGAAGGTGAAGTCTTAACCACTGGATCACCAGGGAAGTCCCTTAAGACAGTATTAAATAATTGTGTTTGGTATATTCTGATTTAAAAGTTCAGAAGGTTTTTTTTTTTTTTTTTTTGCTGCACCATGTGGCTTGTGGGGTCTTAGTTCCCCGACCAGGGTTAGAACCTGGGCCCTCAGCAGTGAAAGTGCAGAGTCTTAATCACTGGACAGCCAGGGGATTCCCCCATTGCACCTATCTCGAATGACCTGTCTACACCTGTCTAAATCCTAGTTGTTGGAAAGAGCTCACTCTTTCAGTTAGATTAGGGATGGGTTCATGTCCCAGCTCTAGCATCTTAGACAAGTTACTTATTGTCTTTGAGCCTCAGTTTCCTCATCCATAAAACGGGGGTAATAATTAGACCTCTCTCTACTAGAGATCCTTTGAGGAGTCAGTGAGATAACTTATGCAAATATTCTGGTCCACATGGGTGCTCATTAAATGGAATTATTGTTACTACTCATACTGTAAAACACAATTAATATGCGTCTTCCTCCTTCACGTCTCTCCTGATGCAGCCTGAGAGCATCCCTTCCCCCTTTTGAACAATATCCATTTAGCATTTAACCAGGCACTAACATGTGTTCGTTAAGTCAATCAGCAAATATTGTACATCTGGTATGTGATGGGCACAGTACCAGATGCCGGGGGTGGGTGGGAGTAGAGAGGTAGATGTGAGAGAAGGAGGGGAGGAGGTAGAGAAAGCAGAGCTGAAACAGAAACAGATTCAGTCATTGCTCTTAAGCATGTTATTTTCTTTCTTTTTTCTTTTTTCCCTTGGCCGCGCCACGTGGCACATGGGATCTTAGTTCCCCAATCAGGGATAGAACTTGTGCCCCCTGCAGTGGAAGTGCACAGTCTTAACCACTGGCCCTCCAGGGAAGTCCCAAGCATCTTATTTTTCAAGTAGAGAAGATGCTGATAGACGCAGATACCTAGAATCCAAGGAACAGAGTGGTGTGCTCTGTAAAGAAGGTGCAACCAGAGACGCAGCTGGAGGAGTGTGCATGCTGCATAACAAAAGACAAAGTTCTGGAAGTAACAGCTCTCATTCTTATTGTTCACTTTCCCCCTGTTTGCTGATGTCTCCAGCTAACGTACGGCTATGGCTCCTTAAGGAAAAGTAGGTGGAATTCTTTTCTCTTCCACGGTGTTCCAGAGTACATCATCGTGCTCTTAGTGTATGCACTGATATGAGACACTTCTGTAAACTGTCCATAGGAAACAGAATAAAGTGTCTGCAACACACTCTGGGAAAGACCGCCTATTCTCTTGTTTCATCTTATTGCAAGGGTAGAACACTAACGCACTGTAACTCAGTATGTGAAAACTTCTGTAGTCTGCTACCCAGGACAACAAGCCAGTTCACTCAAAGTGGTTTTGGAATAGGGCTATAAGCAAACGCCTTTAAGTAAAACAGAGCTGCTTTGCAGAAAGCAGAAAAGTGGAGTTTTCCTCTGATACATTTAAAAATGGTCACTTTACCATTGCCAAACTTCATTACCACACCCAAGAGCTAAAGCTTTGAGATTAATGATCGTCATCCCAAAGAGAAGCACATGCTCTTTACTATCCTGCATTCTTTGAGAATTAATGTCAATAATACTATTGCAACGTTTTTCAAAATAAAGGATGGAGTTTTCTAATTGTCTAGTAAAAAAAAAAAGGTCCAGGGCTGAATCCCCAGAGAAAAAACCTGAGTTTCAATCATTAACACCACAAATCTCTGATAATTGTGGAGTGTTTGCAAGTACCTTAATCAGCATGGTATGTCTGAGTGGCCCGTTTTAATTTGATCACACTGATTAAGTTTCTGTAAGCTAATATATGTCGCATTTCCAATTCTATTAAATGAGAATCTCCTGCCTTTCCTAGATATTATCAAAATGCCCTGATGGGCGCAGACTGGGCTTGGTATTCTCAATTGCTACTGACTTCCTGATTATATAATCTTTGTATTAAATGAAATCAATGAAAGCACAAATTAAATTCAGCAAACTTTACGGAGTAAATATGTTTTCCCCATACTTTTGTTATATTTTCACCTCGAGGTGTGGAGCGCATTAGTTGGAACTCATTGATTACCTTTAGCGATAAATTTTACAGGGCTCTCTCCCCTTATATACCAATTCCTAGAACTGTCCATCCTGTTGGAAGGCACTGGAAAAATGGGTGATGAATAGGCACTCTCCCTATTATATATGTATTATAGTTGTGCCTTTTTGGGCTCTTGGTAAGAGCTATCTTATGTAAATGCAATTGCTTTGTAAATGTAAATGCCTAGTGGGTCATCGATCACCTTGGAATTGGAGGAAACAGAACAATAGGGGGAGGTGTGAAAGAAACCACTTAGGGACAGGAATGAAGAAAATTGCTAAGTGGGTAAGGGATTGAATCCCTGAAGCTAGAGAACTTGGTGAAAGGGGCTGGGACAAATTTATGGTTACCAAAGGGGAGGTGGGGGGGGGATAATTTAGGAGTTTGGGATTAACAGATACACACTGCTATATATAAAATAAATGAGATCCTACTGTATAGCACAGGGAACTATATTCAACATTTTGTAATAACCTATAATGGAAAAGAATCTGAAAAAGAATATATATACATATATATATATATATACACATACATATATACATATATATATGAATCATTTTGCTGTATACTTGAAAGTAACACAATACTGTAAATCAACTATACTTCAATGAGAAAGAGAGGAAGAAAGAGAGGAAAGAAAAAAGAAAAGAAAGAAAGGACAGCCAGGGAGAGCTGTGTTGGAATTGCCCCTGGCTTGCACCTCCAGAGCCCTGAAAAAGCCTTGCTTTCTTGAAGTCTTGAAGACTGGCTCTACTGAAAGAGATACGGGCCTAGTCGGTGTAGGTCTGAAGCAAGAGGGACTGAGAAGGAAAGCCCACCTTCATTATTGAGTGGGACCAGGGCACTCTGGGTGCCTGTCTTTAGTGGGTCTGCCAAACCCTTCCCACTCTCAACAACCCGCAGGGGTTGTGAGAGTCATTGCTGGAAACGGTCCCTTGGGATGACAGTCCCTTGCCTCACTGAAGAGACCCGAGGCTGCTAGTTCCCAAGCCCTAGCTTTCTTACTCGTGCCTAGGAGTATTTAAGAACTATTTCTTAAAGTTGAGTCATGTGTATCATATAAATAGAGAAGAAGGATTATGTAAGGACATGAATATATCAGGGATCTCTCGCTTTATACAATAGATAAACTCTGGGGGAATTGTTAAGTGAGTGAATTATGTGGGGCACCTAGAACCATTCTTCCCATGGGTGTGCTTTTGGTCCCTTCCCCCAGCACCTGCAATCTCCAAACAGTGCCTTTCCTCCCAAGAAAAACTCTCTGTCTCGTGTCCCATACCTGCAAAGATATTTATTTCCTTTCTAATAAAGTACGTGCTAATAAATATGAACTAATGATTATAAGAGACTAAATATGTCAGTCACCCTAATGCTCAAAGAATTTCCTGTAATGGTTGGAGACAGATTTGGGGACAGAAATAATGCTGTAAGAGTTGATCCCAACCCCTGAAGAGTATATAGCCTAGTTACAGACCGAAAAAAAAAAAGAATAGCATGTGAATTGGGAGTTGGGGTTAGCAGATGCAAACAATTATATATAGGATGGATAAACAACAACGTCCTACTGTACAGCACAGGGAACTATATTCAATATCCTGTGATAAACCATAATGGAAAAGAATATGAAAAGAATGTATATATATGTATAACTGAATCAGTTTGCTGTACAGCAGAAATTATCACAACATTGTAAATCAACTCTACTTGAATAAAATAAATTTTAAAAATAGCATGTGTAAAAATTCAGGGAAAAGAGTCAAGGACTGACTCTAACTGCTCTTGTTGCTCAGAGAAGGGAAAGAGCAAGGTCATCTAGATGGAGCCCGGTGCAAGGGAAGAGCCTTGCGCTGGCACCCAAGGGCTCAAGGACGGCTAGTAAAGATGAGAGCCTGTGTGGACAGGCTTTGGATCACAGGAAGGCAGGAGGGAGAGCACCTCCACTTGCCTTTCCCTTCAGTCTCCCTCTGTCTCTTAGACACCTCCACACCCCACCTCATGCCACTTCCTTTGTGTTCCACTTTCTCCTCCCTCTCTGCTCTTTTCTCTGTTCTCCCTTCATCCTTTCCTTTCTTTACCAACCCCTCGACCCTGCTTTCTTCCTCTCCATCTTCTCCACTCCTCTAACCTCTACTTCCCTTCATTCTAGTCTTCTGATGAGTCCTTTTCGTTCTCCTTTCTCTCAGTCTCCCTCATTTAGTTGCCGAATCAGTTTAAATAAGGACCAGAGGGGAGCAATGGGATCCAGAAACCCCGAATATGGGTACCCCCCAAAGCTTAAGCCCAGTGCGGGGCAAGTGGATCCTCCCCACCCTTTTGAGAAATCACTTTTCCTCGGATCCCCCTGCTGGTAGGTCCAAATGCTCCTAGGTCGGCATGTTCTTTGCCTAATGTGTGTCTGGCACCCATCTGTCCTCCGCCCCACCCCCTTTGGCTTTAGCTTTGCCTCTGTAGCATCTGTGCAACCACTGTTGGGAAATGAATGAAGCTAAGTTGTTAGCTGCAAGAAGCTTAACATGGGGCAGGAGGAGAATGCTTTGTCAATGTAAAAAAAGGGGTGGGAGTATCCAAGAGCTTCAGGAGGACAAGAGAGGGCTTTCCCCCAGAAACGTTTAAGCAAGGCAATACAGCATAGAGGTCAAGAGCGTGAGCTCCACAGCCACCCTGTTGGAGTCTTGAATGCCACCTCCACCTCTTATGACTGTGTGACTTTGAAGGAGTTGCTCAACCTTTCTGTGCCTCAGTTTCTTCATCCATAAAAAGAGGATGATAGTACTATCACCTGCCACATAGATGGTGAGAATAAGTAAATGAATTACTCCGTGTTAATCACTCAGACTCACACTTAGTAAAGGGTCCGTGAACACTTGCTGTAACTGAGTATGAGTGCATGCGGGACTTCTCTGAGGTCTTTAAAGACTGCTTGGTCCATGAAGCATACTTGTATGTTTTGTGCAGAAGGCTTTTCTCAGTACCTAAAGAAGTTGACCTGTGGTTAGATAGGGAATCATGTGAAGCTGTTTCCAGTGTCAAGGGCAGTGGCACCTGTCCCTTTACCCCCAGAACCAGACCATTTGCATGTGTACTTCCCACGGGTCTCAATGGATAAGGACCAAGTAAAAGCTGCCCGTAACCTAGCCCAACCTGAACGGACAGCTGCATCAACGTGGCCATAAAGATCATCCACACTCCTTAGCTAAATTGCATTTATCATTCCGAAATCAAAAGTTGAACGGGTGGATAACTCCAGAGACTCAGGTTTCTGATGCCATTTAACACTGAAAATGGTACCCAGAAAGAGACAAAGAAATGCTTGGGTGTAAAAATATAGAGAGCAGATATAGAACAGTCTAATTTTTTCTTTTGTAAGCCTTCAACTTCTAGTTCTAACTAATGTAAACCTGGGCCTTTTGTGGCTGGCTAACAATTCCACGATGGGGGTGGAATATTTTTAACTTATCTTTCTCGATCTTCTTTCATGTCTTTAACCTGGTGGCATGAGAATATGTAGTTCCAGCCTCCAACCCAAGGCCAAGTCGGAAGACGTGTTAGGCCGTTGCTTTCTCTGAGGACCCGAGTTTTGGTTTGGTCAATGGAGGTACCCTTGTGAATGGCGAACAGCTAACTGGCACAGCCATTGCAGTCCAGGAGCCTTGGGAGGGGCTCTCAGAGCTAACTAATGTTTCCTTAAAAGATCCTGAAACGTGTGTGGGGTAACACATATTTTATCATAGTTATTCTGGCTCTGCGAGTGCAATGAAAATGTTAGCCTTGGCATATCAATCGTGTTTTACAGATGACTGTAATTTCCTGAATGTCAAAACTCCAAATTTTTCTCCTAAGCAAACTTTTCAGTGGCAAAACAGATTGCTTCCATAATGTATCACTGTGGACAGGAAAAATGAAATCTTTATGTACTGTATTATGAATCAATGAGGCATTGAGATTCTTGGAAGGGTGAGTGGACTCTGGAAAATGAAAAACTGCCGCTATTCCATCTCTACAAACCGCTGCTCAGGGAGTGGAGACGTCGGCAGCATTCAGCGTGCGGGCCCCAGAAATATTGGATTCAGGTTGAAACCAGTTCCTGTCCTTCCCCGCATTTTGATGAGGTAAATATTGCTGTAATTAGAGTGTGAGTCAGGGCATTGAACAAACCCTCCTGACACGATTCCCTTTGCTTCTGGGATGATGTCTCTTTTGGGTGATTGATAAAGGGACCCTGAGAGGACTGCGCATTTCACTAAGAGAAAAATAATATTAATAGCAAATAATTGTGGAACACGTACCAGGCGACCTGCATCGTGTTAAGCACTTTACATGGGTTACCTCACTGAAGAATCACAACACCGTGAGATTGGTGCCTAGAGCTGAGGAAACAAAGACCGAGAGGTTAAGTAATTTGCCCAAGGTTCCATAGCTGGGGCTTGCTTCCAGAACTTTCTAACCCGAGAGACAGAGCTCTTAAGTACAAAGTATTTATCAGTGGCTGACTGCTTCCCAAGACTCGGGGTCAGCTACGTCCATGGGGAGAGAGGAGAAGAGATATAAAGAAGACCCAGTCCTACCCTCTTTCCACGATGCCCGTGGTCTTGGAGGGAAAAGGGGACTTGGACATGAACACCAACATCGCAAAGTCAGATGAACAGAGTTCCCGGAGAGAAGTCAAGATAACCCTTTCTACAGACTCCAAGGAAGGTGTGGCTGCTTCAACTATGGCCATCAGGAGGAAGGAAGGCTGGAGAAGACCTGTTTGGAGAGAGGTAGAGAGGAGCAGGCAGTGTGCCTGGGGGACCAGCAGAAGCAGAGGCGTGAGGAGGCTTGTAAGGCACAAGGAGGGAGAGTTTGGTTGGCTGAGCGTGTGGGATTCCATGTGCAGGGGAGCAGGGATAGGATGGAAGATACTTTTGGACCAGTAACTTAGTGATAAATCGTGGGCATTATTCAATGAAAAATCAGTCTGCTAATTTTCCCTGCAAAGCCTTGTGCTTTACCCTTTATATCTTTGCTTTTACACTTACTTTTAAACCAGAGATTCTTGACGGGTCCTTAGCCCCCGAAAAATTCTAAGGCTGCCACATTTGCCTTTGGTGTACTCAGTTTTCTTCCTTAGTTTCCTGTTTCTTCCTCAAAACTTGATGCCCGTCTCTTTACACGTCCTGCACACCACCTTTCCCCCTCCCCAGCGTGAGATCTGATGATTAAACTTACAGGAGCGATATCTTAGAGGTCATTTAGACCCTCTGACATCTAAATGACTGGTAAGTCTTAGTGGCTTATGACCCACTACCCCCGACACAGGGGGCAGATCCTTAAAGGAATGGAATAAACCTTACCTTGTGGTTTCCTGGCCAACTGTGAGAGGGGGAGCTCTGCTTCCCAGCACCCCTGAAAATTCTGCCACCCAACGAGGCCGGCCCTGGTGGCATGTCCTATTAGGGTGTTGCAGAAAGCTCTGCACCACTTCACGCGAAATTCCTTTCATTCTCAAATAAATGAGCACAGTGGCATGAGGTAGCAAGACGAGTCCGGATGTCTAGACGTGGGTTTCAGACATAGGTGACTTGATTCCTTACTAGCTGCGTGACCTTTCACCTGTCTGTGCACTAATACCTGCATCTATGAAATGGACTGGACCTGTCGATTTCACAGGCATGTTGTAAAGATCTAATGGGAGAGAAAGAAAATGTGCTTTGTTTAAAAAAAAAAAATCTTTGCGATAGAGAACTTTTCAGAAGAAGAGGACAAAGAGAGTGTTATGCCTTCAAAAATGTTTGGAATAATAGCTCTTTAAGCCTTGAAAATGACCTGAGAAATAGAAATATTTCAAATTATTTAAGAACCTCAAAGGTGACTCACCTGTCACCTGAACTATGCTTGGTACACTGAAATGCGGCAACACCGGCCTCTCCAAAATGCACCTGCCCGTATTTCAACTGTCAACACATTTTCTCACCACACAGAAGGTGAAGGTTGCTGTGTTCTCCCCTCACACATTTCTTGTAACATCTTGACTCCTGAATGTTAAATGGGAAAGAGGTGGGGCAGGGAAACAAGAGGACTTCAAAAATAGCCCTAGGGAAATCAAACCTTAGTGTGTTCATGACTGATTCATGATTCTGGAAAGGAAAAGCAGTCTGATCAAGACCATCACCAAATGGCCTCATTTTCAATTCCTGTGCTTTCTTTGAGCATAAAGGATCAGGCATCCTGACTGAGACTATTGAAGCAGACTTTCACCGGCACGCGGTAACCAGTCACCTGCAGGCTGTGAAATTCTCTCCTAGGTGAAGAGGGCGCAGCACTGCCCCTCAGGGGATGCCTCTCTAGAATGGAAATCCTTCTGGTGGCGCCAAGTACGGGACACTTTGATGAATGGAGTTTTTCTAAGCACTTTCTTTCCATATCTAAGGTTCTGAACAGCCTAAGCTGAGAGAGTCCAGCAGGAAAAGGCGAGAGGAAAGGGGAGGTGTAGGACAGGGATGGTGAAGATTGGAGGGCAACAGCTTCTAGCCATCATGAAGGGCAAACAAAATTCTAACTAAGGGTGAGATTTGGGGCTTCAGTGAGGAAGTGTTTGGGGGGAAGGGGCCTTCTTCACCCTTTCAGGTGGTATTGCACGTGCAACAGTCTCTCCTGGCTAGGAAATGCCAACGCTGGGGCCGGAGGAGTGGCAGCAAGCCAGAGGCAGGGTAATGTTGGGAGTAAGAGGCCTGTGTGGCTTGGGGAATAATGCCCTTGAGCTCTGTTTAGTGGTGAATAATCTGAGAGGAGGAGCTGATGCACAGAGAGGTGGAAGAAGACAAAAAAGAATATCCTGGCCAATTCCAAGGCTTGATGGTAAATGTTCCATTAACTGGCCCACCAGTCTGCATTCCCATAAGGTGCTAGGCCCAGTGCTGAGAGACGGGAGACATGCCAAGGAGTCTTTTTTGTTTTAAAATAATGCTGTACATACTATTTGATTACCATCTTTTTTTTTCCCCCACACCGCTTGGCTTGTGGGGTCTTAGTTCCCTGACCAGGGATTGAACCCCTGCCACAGCAGTGAAAGCACCAAGTTCTAACCACTGGACCACCACGGAATTCCCCCAAGTAGTCTTGACCTTTAAGGAATGTACAGCCTGGTTGGAAAGACAAAACAAGAGAAATAGACTGTTCAGACAGCCATTGGGGGCTTAATGTGCAACAGGGAATGGTAGGGAAAACAGAGAATTGGTAGTTAGGGGACTTGGGTTATGGTCCTAGACCTATTGCTGATGAGTTGTGTATCCTTGGG
Organism: Neophocaena asiaeorientalis asiaeorientalis; assembly: GCF_003031525.2. Lineage (NCBI taxonomy): Eukaryota > Metazoa > Chordata > Mammalia > Artiodactyla > Phocoenidae > Neophocaena > Neophocaena asiaeorientalis. Next base: position 349,142 of record NW_020172692.1, read on the forward strand.
CAAGTCACTTCCTTTGTTTGAATTTCAAACTTCATCTGTAAAATGGTAGTTCTATATTTTGTCCTGTGTGAGGAACGAAAGATATAAGAGCAGTGAGTCATCCATCATTTCACATGAAACTTCTGATTGTTGTTGACCAGCCTTCCCTTTTTCCTTCCTTCCCTGCCCTCCTCTCTCCTCCCCTCCTTCCTTCCTTGTCCCAGGATATCAGTGGATTTTTTTCAGATGACCTTTCTGAAAAACCATTGTGGGATGGGGGATGTCATTTAGAGTAATCATCTGGGGCCTTCAATCCAACTTCCTGTGGGTCACTATGTCTGAGAATTAACCTTGATTCCAGGGAGAAAAGCCAAGCCCCGGGAGAAAGCTCTGTCGGTGGTTCCTGCAGCATGTAAATGAATCTGACTCCCCACTGACATGTCTTCAGAGTCAATGATTAATGGAAGATTCCGAGGGTGTTGCACCCTCAAGCATTTGCCTTCGATTAGAAAATCAGAGTCAGACATCTCTTAGTCTGAGCATTGACTTTTTTTTTTACAACTTTATTAGAGTATAATTGCTTTACAATGGTGTGTTAGTTTCTGCTTTATAACAAAGTGAATCAGTTATACATATACATATGTTCCCATATCTCTTCCCTTTTGCGTCTCCCTCCCTCCCACCCTCCTTATCCCACCCCTCCAGGCGGTCACAAAGCACCGAGCTGATCTCCCTGTGCTATGCGGCTTACCACTAGCTATCTGGCCATCATCAAAAAATCTAGAAACAATAAATGCTGGAGAGGGTGTGGAGAAAAGGGAACACTCTTGCACTGCTGGTGGGAATGTGAATTGGTACAGCCACTATGGAGAACAGTATGGAGGTTCCTTAAAAAGCTACAAATAGAAATACCACATGAGCATTGACTTTTAGTCCTTCTTTATGGCTTTCAAATCTTGCAGTGGAGAATAAGTGAGTTTCTAACCAGAGGGGCTGCCTTTTCCTGAAGCTGGTTCCTGTTTGTCAGTCACCTTGAGCATGATCTTTGAAACTTGAGGAAGGAGTCAGTGACTTGGTTTCGGATCACGGCTCTGCCACAGACGGTTCATGTGACCCCAGGCAAGCCCCTATCTTTTATCTCTGGGCTCTGCTGTTCTCGTTTGTAAAATGATTGGACCAAATGACCTCCGAGGGGCTTGCCGGACCTGCTATTCTGTGCGAAATATGGGTCTGTGGCCTTCACCTGTGGGTGCTGCCATCAGTGCCCGTCACGAGGGGTTCACTTTCACCAGGTGGGCCGGTTTACGCACACAGAACCTGGTTCTCCCCCATCTGGAGAGCAGCTCCCCACTGTGACTAGAAGATGGCCGCACCCCTTCTCAGAAAAATAGGGCTCCATCTGGCCCAAGATGCTGCTTGGAAAGTGCCATCTCAAAAGAGTTTTTAGGGAATTCCTTGGCGGTCCAGTGGTTAGGACTCCGCGCATTCACTGCCGTGGACCGGGTTCAATTCCTGGTCGGGGAACTAAGATCCCGCAAGCCATGTGGCGAGGCCTAAATAAATAAATAGAGTTTCTACTCTGTCAAAAATTGTGGGATGTCTGTGCTTTCACCAACCAAAATGGAACCAGGACTTCTATTTCACAACATCTGTCACTGTCTGTTTTCACACACTGTAAGTTTTCCCACTCTGGCGCATTTTGGACAGGTACAAAAATATCTTTTCCCCAGGACTTGGGTCATTCCAGTGCGATACTCAGTTGTAAACTGGAGAAGCAGCCTGTGACTGGGCAGTGGCTGAGGAGGGCACCACTGCTTCCAGAGAAGGTCCTCTTTTGCCTTAGAGGGGAAACACGGTTATCCAGTCTCTTATCTACTCAAAATCATTCTTTCTGCTCCAGCACAATCTTTCTGTCTTTGGTGCCCCTTCCTGTACTCACTCCAGCGTGACATGGGATCCTTTTTTGAGGTAGAGAGGTCGGATGGGGAATTAGTGAGTTCGTTTTCCATTTCCAGTGTTATCATTGTGAGGAAACCAGGCTGTGCCTGGTGCTGTATATAATGCTCATTTCCACACACATACAGCACAGCCGCGTTATCCAGTAATCGTGACTCTTGCAGCCTGAATACCTGCAGAAAAAAAAAGCTCTCCCAGGGGAAAGGAGGCACGACCCTGCCAGCCCTGGAAGTTCTGAATGGCTCCCGGTCTTCACAGTTTAAATGGTAAACGAGGTCTGTTTTCCCCACAAAAGCCAGGGTTTGCGCTTCGTCTCTCTCAGCACCTTACAACAATATTAGAGCTCATTAACATCAACCCAGGGCACGAGAAGGGCAGCCTTCATCGAGGGGGAAACTTTTCCCTTGTGCTGCTCTGGAAAATAGCACGATGCTGAGAGCAGGCATTTATCCCCACCAGTTCTCCTCTAACGATTTCTCCAAAGCACACCCGAGGTGCCGGCTCAGAATGACCTTAAACGCTATTTGTTGACGGCCTACCATCTGCAAAAGGCCTGTTACTTGAGTCCCTGTCTTTGGGGAAGTCCCTAAAGCAAGGATCCCGAGGGGCTCCAGATTTCTCACAATCTGGAGATGGCAGGGGAGCCAGCTCTCTGGTTTCCTCATCTGTGCGATGGGTAGTGGGGGCCCCCAGCTCTGCCGTGCTCACGTCCCATCGCTCTGAGGGGCTCGCAGAAACCACGGACCCAGCCCCTCCTTTCACATCCTGGCATATCCAACCGCCCTCCTCCTGAAACTTCCTGCTCTGGCCAGGCCAGTTGTGCCCTTGGCCTGTAGCTCCTTAGGCTGTGCTCAGTGCCCATGTCCAAGTGGGATGTACAAAACAGAGAGAGCACACCAGCTGCAGGCTCAGATACACCTGGCCAAAGACCAAATAGGGCACCATCAGCCAGGGCGGAGGGCAGGAGTCTGGGCTCAGGAGTCACATGGACCTGACAGACAGTCATTAGCCAGCTTTGTGATTTTAGGAGGACTGAATAACATCTTTTAGCTGAATACCCCAATCTGTACAGCAACAACAGTTATAACAATGACAACAATGGTGACTAACATTTGTGCAGTGCTGGCTTCCAAGCTCGGTTCCAAGAACTTTATATATATCACCCATTTTATCTTCACTGACACCCACGACAAGAGATACCAAGGATGCTTATCCAAATAGCAAGGCATCAGCCATGGTGGTCCCAGGGGAGGCATTTAGACATTTGTCCCGACTTCCTCCTGTTCCCTGGGGGGTGAAGTTTACCCCTTTTCACCTCTGCCCGCTCTTTTGGAGGGAGGAAGAAAACCAACCCCTCTCCCTGGCTGCCCCAGATGCCAACCCTCAGGGGATGACAGTTTGCCAGGGGGATGCCACATGGAAACACTCCGGAAGCTGAGAAATACCATGTGGGGAGGGAGAAGGCAGGAAGCCTGAGTCTGTTAATCAGTAGCAGAACTGGTCTCCATGGGACATAGATAGATCGTACCCCTTCACACTGAAAGGGTTTTTCTCTAAAAGTTCTTTCCACCTCAGAACCACACTGAGTATTAATGATCCGAGACTCATAGAGTAATTTTAGAATGCAAAAAATTTCAGGGGGCAGTGTAAGCTACAAAACTTTTCATGCTGCCAAGCAGTTGCATGGACTCTGGGTGAAGTCTGGTAACTTACAGGTCATAAAGCTTGGAATTTCACATCTTGTTAAAAATCTCAGCTTTCTCACTGTTTGCAAAAGTCCTTAGATTTATGTACTTTGGAGCCTACTGGGCTTTGGGAAGGAGGAGAGCTAGATTTCCTTTAAAAAGAAGTAAATATCACCAGGACTTATTGTGTGAAGAGTTCCACGTTGGGTTTGAATTTACAGGCATAAGAAATCTTCTTTTCTTCCCTTTCACCAAATAAGAAACCATCATTTTCCTGCCTTGTAAAAGAAAGAAAAGAAGAATGGCATAGAAAAACATCCTTCTGTTTAAGGAAATCCCATTTGTGCTTCGTTGAATGTTCCCTCACAATACACACAGGCTAACCTTCAGTTAACCAGAGGGGGGGGGGAAAACAATTAATTAAGGCATTGATTAAGGTGTCAGTTTACATACACAGAACTGCTCCCTTGGGTGAGGTGTGAAGAATAGCAGAAAACTCCCTGCAAGGAGAACTGGATGGCTTATTTGGGGAGTGTGAGAACTTCAGCCTTTTCCGAGTTGGTTTTATGTCCAGTAGATACTTTTCCTGGAATGCCTGTGTACCACTAAGGACTCTAAGTCAACCCATTCAAAGAGCCAGTGAAAGTCGTGGCTGTCTTATAGATCAGTGGGCTCCCAAGGATTGGTCCTTTTCCCCACCTCTCCTGGGTTGCCCGGGAGAGCCTGGCCTAGTTGTGAGCATCAGCCTGAAGGAGAAAAAGAGAGAAATTCAGCATCCAGATCATTTAGGTCTTCCTAGTGTTGTGAAGACAATCAAGTGATCGTAAGTAACGCACTTTATGTGACTGTAAGGGCTCACTCTTCTCACTAGACCGAACATGACTACTAAGCCACAAGACTGTTTTGACAAATGTACCAAAGACAACACATCTAAATGAGCATCCACCCACTTCAAAGTTGTCCCCTCTTCAAGTCCCACACTTCTTTTTAAAAAAAGTTTTTTAAAGGCCATGAGAATTCACTGTTCTTTTTAAAATTAATTAATTAATTTGTTTTGGCTGCGTTGGGTCTTCGTTGCTGCGTGCGGGCTTTCTCTAGCTGTGGCGAGCGGGGGCTACTCTTCATTGAGGTGCACGGGCTTCTCATTGCGGTGGCTTCTTTTGTTGAGGAGCATGGGCTCTAGGTGCACGGGCTTCACTAGTTGTGGCACACGGGCTCAGTAGTTGTGGCGCACGGGCTTGGTTGCTCTGCGGCATGTGGGATCTTCGGACCAGGGCTCGAACCCTTGTCCCCTGCACTGGCAGGCGGATTCTTAACCACTGCGCCACCAGGGAAGTCCCAAGTTCCACACTTCTTTTATGAGGCTGCTGCCACTGCTGATCACAGCATTTATGGGACTCCTCTTTGGGGACTGCTGGTATATGAGTCACACAAGAAAAACAGTTAAAATGGTACCCCCAGGGCTTGGGGGATCCAATCGCATCAGAGGCATATTTGCCTTTGAATCATTTAACTATACTTTCGTTTCATCTGTGTTCATATATTAATGCTGTTTGATCTGCAAGCCATCCTCCTTGCTTTGACCGAGTTGTTTACATGCAATGGGAGGACCCGTGCAGTTGGTTTAGACATCACTAACCAAGGAAGGAGACCAGACCTTCGGCATTAATGACCCAACGTCATGTACAGCCCCCCTCCCAAGTCTGCTTAGGACCACCAATCACAGTTCTTATTTCTGTACCACTCATCATTACTCCAAGAATAAGATATGCAAAGGCTGAACTTTAAAAATAAAACACAGGGCTTCCCTGGTGGCGCAGTGGTTGAGAGTCCGCCTGCCTATGCAGGGGACACGGGTTCGTGCCCCGGTCCGGGAGGATCCCGCGTGCCGCGGGGCGGCTGGGCCCGTGAGCCATGGCCGCTGAGCCTGCGCGTCCGGAGCCTGTGCTCCGCAACGGGAGAGGCCACAGCAGTGAGAGGCCTGCGTACCGCAAAAAAAAAAAATAAAAATAAAAAAAAATAAAACACAAAACTAAGCTACAGGTATACCAAAATGTTCAGTCCTATTGACTTGGGCTAAGAATTTGTTTCCTTTCTTAAATTAACTTTTTATTGATCACTCCTATGACCTTAACTTGTACAGTTTTGCTGGTCTTCTTCCATAAAAAAATGACGTTAATATTTATTTCCACTTTGAGTGGTGCAGGAAAAACCTGATTGTGGCCTTTTGTGAACCAGTGGCCTTAAAGGAAAGTAAATGTTTACAGCATAATCCTCATAACTTTGCTCAGGCCAAGGTCCCTGGGCTTTCCCTGGACAGCAATGGGCATCCTTAGACTTGTTTTGTCATGCTTTTTCCTCTTGGGGTCACTTGTCCACACTCTGGGCACTCCTGGGATCTCTGAGGGACTTTTGATATCTGAAGCCACATGCCTAGGACCGTGGTTCTCATACTCGAGCACACGTCCATCAGAATTTCCCAGAGGGCTTGTTAAAACAGATCGCTAGGCTCCAGCCCCTGAGTTTCTGCTTCAGTGGGTAGACCCAAGAATGTGAATTTCTAACAATTTATGAAGTGATACTGATGATGCTGCTTGATTCTGGGGCCACAATTTGAGAACCACTTCCTTAGCTTGTTCATAGGAGCAGAAATCCTGGGTTTGTGTCCCAGCAGTAAGATGGGAAGAATCCAGGTTCTAGAGTCAAAGAGAAACTGGTTCATGTCTGAGCATCCCTACTTTAACTTGTGACACTGGGTCAAATCATATCTGTTAGTCTCAGCTTCTTCATCCTCAAAATGGGAATAATAATATCTGATTCACAGTATTGTTGGGAGTTAATGTGTAAGTGCCAGGCACGAAGGCTCCCAGCTCCTGGCTATGCCGTTGGTGTAAGGAAATGCCTGCTCTCTGCAGTCAGATGCTTCCCCTTCTTGAGGGTTAGTGGGCTCTTCCAGGCACGGTTTATTGTGCCATCCTAGGTAATTAACCGACACAAAGACAGGAGCTACTAAAAATACAGGCCTTCAGCCCAGGAATATTCCTTGCAGTTAGGTTGATTCCCAAGAGCTACTTGCAATTTGTGACTTGTAGGCAAATCTTTGCCTCTCAGGGCCTTGATTTCTTCACCTGTAAAGTGAAGACTTTGATTTAGATAATTTGCCACCTCAAAGGTTTCTTCTTGCTCTGCCAAGTCTCGGATTCTGTGACTTAGAACTCAGGTACTTATTTCAGAATAATCTCTTTCAATGAAAACGAAAACTGTATGGTTCTTGTTTTTATCCATTCACTTACTCTTAATATCCTTAAACTTCCCAGCCTTCTTTAACATTGGGCTACTACACAGAAAGTCAGGGACAACTGCTAAATATAACTAGATCTCCTTCATAGCTAAAGCTCCTTAAAATGTTCCAGCACAGGTGTAAAATGGTATATCTGTTATTTAATACTGACATCTAGTGGTTTCTCCTTATCAAAGAAAATGATAGGCATTTTCCCATTAGCTCATGGTACGCTCTGCTGCTTCTGCTACAGCCATTCATTCAACAATCTTTTATTAATCACTTATTTTATGTCAAACATTGTGCCAGGCCCAGAGGAGCTCATGTTGATAAATGCTACTCAGTCCCTACCCTTCCAGAGCTCATAGTCCAACGGGTGAAGCTGACAAATCACTAGACTATCACAGCCCATGGTGATAAATGCTACAATAGGAGAATACCAGCACAGCTGGAACAGAGGAATACCAGGGCAGTTAACTCTGCCCAGGAAGGTCAGGGAAAGCGGAAGAGGCAATCTTTGGAGAGTTGAGTCTTGGAGGTTTCCAGGTAACGTACAAAGGACAGATCGAAGCCCTTCCAAAGAGTAGGCACTCCATATACAAAGGAAAAGGGCCTGTAGGATCTTTGCCTGGGACCAATTTGGAATATTAAGATTACATTTGCATACTTGGAATGTAGAGTATAGAGCAGGGTTTCTCAACCTTGGCACTACTGATAATTAGTCAATAGTCTGCATTGTAGGCTGTTTAGCAGCATCCCTAGACTCAACCCACTAGATGCCAGTAGCACCTGACCCCCATTTGTGACAACCAAAATGTCTCCAGATATTTCCAAAGGTCCTAGAGTCAGGGAAGGGAAGTGGAGGGGGCGATGCAAAATTACTCATGGTTGGGAAAGACTTGTGTAGAGGGAGCTTGATAGAGATAAGGCTGGAGAGAAAGAAATGTTGTTGCCAGGTCCCACAGGGCTGTGTCTGGCATGTGGAAGAGCTTGAACCTCATGTCATAATTGATAGGGAGCCATTAAGAGGTCTTAACTAGGGAGTGGTAGGTCAGATGCGTGCCATATGGGGGTGTGGAATGGATGTGAGGCTGGAGACAAGGAGGTGGCCAGGACGCTGATGCAGTGATTGAGTAGAGACGTGATGAGTGCCTAACTCCAGGCAGTGGTAAAAGGATGGATTTGTGAGCTCTTAAGAACTAGAATCAGCAGGACTTAGGGAAAATTCAGACGTTGGAGGTAAGCGAGATAGAGAAGTCAAAGACGGCCTCCAGGTTTCTTGCTTGGACAGCTCTTTCTTCTTTGCTGTTTTTCCACAATTGCTTACCAATGACACATAAAAGTTGGCCTAGACTTGTAGAGGGTGGCAAACCTTTCACTGTGTCCTGCCTGTCGAGAAACCATGGGCATACAAAGGCACCAAACAATGGTCTTTAAATCGACTTGGGTAACTGAGGGGGTCAACTCGGGTAACTGAGGGGGAGTCATGACTGTAAAGCTGTGACACCCGGTCATCTTAATGAAATGACATGGTTGGTCACAAGATATTCCTGTCCAATCACTACTAACTGAAACAGGCTGAGTGTGATTTTTCTGTGGCTGAGCTTGGCTCACTCGTTTAAAATTAAATCAGACCATTCAGCAGCACCCTTCGGGTTTATGTCAACTCGAAGGGAGATTTCCAGCAGCTACCAAAGATCTGCTCTCACCTGCATCTTGTTCTGTTTTAATCAATGCCTGGATCCAGGCATTGCCAGAAGAAAATAAGAAGATATGGTGAAGATATTGGGCGATATGATCAGAATCCAGATGTGGGTTTTTTTGTTGTTTTGTTTTTTGCGGTACGCGGGCCTCTCACTGTTGTGGCCTCTCCCGTTGCGGAGCGCAGGCTCTGGACGCGCAGGCTCAGCGGCCATGGCTCACGGGCCCAGCCGCTTCGCGGCATGTGGGATCTTCCCGGACCGGGGCACGAACCCGTGTCCCCTGCATCGGCAGGCGGACTCTCAACCACTGCGCCACCAGGGAAGCCCCCAGATGCGTTTTGACAGGCTTAGACTTCCTCTACCAAGAAGAAGTTAAACAGGGCCACAAACAAACTGCATCGGTTCTGGACAAAGGAGATTGGGTTTCCAAATGGCCTGTGTGTAAAAGAATGCAAGAAGGTCGTTGACAGTGTGTCAGTGCTGTGGCGCGTCTGCCAGAAAGGCTGATGTGATATGAGGCCACGTGAAGAGAAATGGTGTCAAGAATGAGGGGGGAGATAGACTGTCCCTACTTGTTCCTTGTCAGTCTGTGCCTAGAGGGCATGTTCCAATAAAGCGGAATATATTCAGAGGCAAGCAAAAGGATAGTGAGGGGACCTGAAGCAGTTGAGAGAACAGTTGAAAACCATATTTAGCATGAAGAAAAGAAACCTCGGGGTACTGGAATGCTGTCTTCAAATACCTGAAGCCACACTTGTGGAATTAAAAACTGATCCTAAGTAAGTCCTCAAGGTCTGAAACTATCACGTTTTGCTGACAACTCCACATCTGAAGCCCAGATCCCTGTCTGAGGCTCTATTTGTCCATTCAGCCAGAGACCTGGGAGGCCTCCTTACCCCTCCTTCTCTCTCTCCCCATATTCATTTTGTCACTAAGTCTTGTTACTTTGACCTCCTAAATCTCTCTAGTTTGCTCCCTCTTCTTCTGTCTTGTTTTCTATAGTAACCTCAACTCATTTCCCCAATTCCACACACCATATACAGTGATCTTTCTAAAACGCAGACCTCATCATGTTACTCCCTTGCCTAAAACCCTTTAAAAAGGCCTCCCTGTTGCCTTCAGAAGTCTAATTCTTTTCTTTTTCCTTTTTGGCCATGCCACGTGGCTTGCGGGATCTTAGTTCTCTGACCAGGGATTGAACCCAGGCCCTCGGCAGTGAAAGCGTGGAGTCCTAACCACCGGACCACCAGGGAATTCCCAGAAATCTAACTTCTTTAATGTGGCATCTGAGGCCTTCCACGACCTGGTCCGTAATTACCTCTCCATCCTCCATTCCGGCCACTGGCTCGTAATTCCCAGTAAGATGTTTCCTGTGCCCTTCCTCCACACACAGTAGGCTAGTTTATGCCTCTGTACCTTTGCTCATGCTGACCTTTCTGCCTCATACTCCATTCTGCTTTTTGCCTCATCTAATTCTTCCTTGTTTTTCAAAATAAAGCTACAGAAACTCTTCCTCTATCATTAGACTAGGCTGAGCATCACTGCAAGGTGCTTTCTTTGTGCCTTGTCCCTGCTCCAGTCATTAATAGCACATTAGAACGGAATGCTCCGCTAGGGGCCCCGAGTCTTAGCCCTCTAGGCATCCCCAGGACCTCTCTCAGTGCCAGGCACACAGGTGCTTGAACAGAACTGAGCGCTGGAAGAGTGCCACCCATGTTTCTGTGCCTAGTTGCCTCTCCACTCACTGTGCCATTGGCTTGGGCTTTCATATCCTCAGTTGCTCTGGGTGGGGAGACGGCTTCTCTGACATTTCCCTGACAGCTCTTCACTCAGAATAATGAGCAGCCTCGATCCTTTGCCCAAAAAAACCTTCCAGGGGTTATTCTCACCTGCCTTCTCACCTCCAACACACTATGCCATTTGGGAGGCCACTGGACAGTCTTGGAGACCCACCCTTCAGCGGATCTTCCTTTCCATCCAGGGGATCTTTTTCCAAGCAGCATCAAGTGTTTCCAGTTGAGGCAGTCTGGCACCCCAGGCCTATTTTCCCTGGAAGAAGGGGGCTGCTGGCAATCACTGACTCTCCAGAGCTATTGGCATCTGAGTGGAGGGCAGCTCTCATCACTAGCACGTGTGCGTGCACGCGTGTAGACGCCTCTAATTTCTCTGCTGCTGTGATAATCCCTACAGTGTGGAGACCGAGGCTGCGCACCTTGGACGGCTCTCCTCTCATAACGGCACTCGGAGACCTTCATCTGGGAGGAGTCGCGCATCCATAACATGAGAGCGTCTGTGAATGTCTGCCTCTGCCTTCCTGCGCTGCCTCTCTCTCTCTCCACATGGGAATGGTGCTTTGGTCCAGACACTAACCCTGCTGGTTGCGATCTCTGAAGGACAAGGGAGAGATTTTAGGTAGGAGAGCCGCAGGCTTGCACAGGGGTGCACTCTAGAATTTACCATAAGATGTCACTGTAGGCTTAAAGCAGTAGAACAGAGGACTGTCAGCTGAGCATGAAGGTGACTCCATCATGGGGGTTAAAGCACCCATTTATGATGCATGCCTGGAAAAGCTGGTTGAAAGACTAATCCAAATGTGTCACTGCACTTCATAAATTTCTTTTTTTTTTCCAAATAAGCAGACTAATTGCCACAAAGCTATGGCCTCAGGCCTAGCATAAAGGCTTGATAAATCCGTACTGAAGGAATGAATGAATGAATACCAAAGCTAGGAGTGGAAGGGCAGAGCCCATGGGAACAGCAGTCACCTTTGTTGGTCAAGGAGGCTACTGGGGAACAAAAGCTGCTACTCGTTAGCAGTGGGTCTCTACAGAGATGAATTTGAGTGGCACCAGCAAAGTCAGGTCCCAGGAAAAGCACTGAGAGAGGTGAAGGTCACCTTGGCCCCCTCTCCAGCCTCACTCCCCAATGCTTCTCCTGTGCCCCATGCTTGTTTATGCCAGAAAATCATAGAAGGTGATTTTTAAAATTTTCTATAATTTTTGCCAGACACTTAGATTCGCCAGAGTTTTTAATATAATGACGCATGGCCTTCCCAGTTCCAAACTCTTTCCCCCCTCTTCCCGAG
>NW_020172692.1:361051-403540 GCF_003031525.2 Neophocaena asiaeorientalis asiaeorientalis
AATTAAGGGAGTTACGGAGATTCTGCTTTGTGCCTGGTACAAAGCTGAAATGGACGAGATGAGAGTTGGAGAAGAATGCCTAAAGCCCCTGCCCTGGAAAACCTAGTTTAAGCAGAAATACAAACAACTGATTGCAATTCAGTATCAAAAGTGTTTTCACAAAGGTTCAAGTGTGGAAGTGACACTGAGGAAGAGGTGACGGCTGGCAGCAAGGGGTGGGATACATTTTCTCAGAGGAGAGATAGTACTTGGACTGGAACTCGAAGGATGCCTAGAATTTTTCAGTTAAAGAAGGAAGGTCACGCCAGAGGAAACACCACGCACAGAACAGGCACACGGGATATAGATCCCAAGGTGCCTTCGTTGCTCAAAGCCCAAGACTTAGGAGGAGAGTCTGCTCAGAGGATATCAGCCACCAGACTCAGAGAACCACCATCCCTCAGATGGGAATGAATAAACTTCAGAGAAGCTGCAAGCCATTCCCCAGGTTTCTTTTCAGAAACTAAATGTTAATATTCAGCGTTTATTTTTGTCTTCCTTCCACGATAGGCCAGCTCATCCACGACCTCGTCCTTTATCCACTGAACCTGAGTGGAAGCTCATTTATTATGAAAGCACAACTGCTGAGTTGCTTTTCCCCGATCACATTATAAGCTGGGATGCTTCTGGGGTGTGTGTGTGCGGGGGGTGAGGGTGGGTGTGCACGTGTGTGCGTGCACCTGCTATGTATGGGTGTGTGTGGGTGTGTGGTTTCGATGTTTCCTAGTCTGCTATTTGAGCAAAGAACTTGGTCAGTTTGCAGCTTTAAATTGAAGACAGCCACACAGCAAAGCCTCCACACATGCTGACATCAGGGTGTCCTTTCTGTGGGTAAAGAAAAGGGGCATTTTGGAGCTGATAGAGTTAACTTGCCTCTGCTGGGAACATTAGCACGTGAGCAAAGGCTGAAACCAAGGTAGTAGCTTATATATGTGCCATTGGCAGCTACCATGTCTATTTCAGTCAGTGACTAACCACAATGTCCATTTCTGGAGGCCCCCCGGCTGCGCTGCCTATCTCCACATTCCACTGCCATCACGTAGGAGCCATGATGTTATGACAACAGGCAGAATCAAAAGCATCATATCACACACTCTTTCAATGAAGTTTTGTTCTTTAATAAGATATCCCGATTAGGCTAGATATTAGAAAAATGCTTTTGTGTATTTAGTAAGAAAGATTAGAACTTGAGCTCACTTGTCAACCTCGTATCACTTCAGTGAAATCACGTGTTTCCACTGAGTCTCCGTTTCACGATCAGTTAATGGGGCTTTGGGGGTGGGGAGTATGAAATAAATGAGGTCATTGGGAGGACTTTGTCATTGATTGGAGAGAGAGAAAAGCAGGGAAAGGAGGGGAGGGGAGGGGAGTTTCCGCGGATGTAGTGCTTTAGCTGCAGTACCAGCGAATTGGGTGAAAAATGAGCTCTCTGGACAGGCTAGTGGGACTCAGAGAGGGGACGATAGCACAGTTCACAGGACAACTGCCACCAGATCGCCATCATTTCCCTTTTGCCTTCCTTCCTGACCAGTGAACATCACATATGCCATGCACCTCCCGGACTCCACTTATGTCACCCGAATCCCTGACTGTTGGCCTTTGTGCTTTGTCCATAGGAACTTCCACTACATCACCATCCTCCGTGACCCAGTGTCCCGGTACCTGAGTGAGTGGAGGCATGTCCAGAGAGGGGCGACATGGAAAGCGTCCCTACATGTCTGCGATGGAAGGCCCCCAACCTCCGAAGAGCTGCCCAGCTGCTACACTGGAGACGACTGGTCTGGCTGCCCCCTGAAAGAGTTCATGGACTGTCCCTATAACCTAGCCAACAACCGCCAGGTGCGCATGCTTTCTGACCTGACCCTCGTCGGCTGCTACAACCTGTCGGTCATGCCCGAAAAGCAGAGGAACAAGGTCCTCCTGGAAAGCGCCAAATCGAATCTGAAGCACATGGCGTTCTTCGGCCTCACCGAGTTTCAGCGGAAGACCCAGTATCTGTTTGAGAAAACCTTCAACATGAACTTTATTTCGCCGTTTACCCAATATAACACCACTAGGGCCTCTAGCGTAGAGATCAATGAGGAAATCCAAAAGCGTATTGAGGGACTGAATTTTCTGGATATGGAATTGTACAGCTATGCAAAGGATCTCTTTTTGCAAAGGTATCAGTTTATGAGGCAGAAAGAGCATCAGGAAGCTAGGCGGAAGCGTCAGGAACAACGCAAATTTCTGAAGGGAAGGTTCCTTCAGACCCATTTCCAGAGCCAGAGTCAGGGCCAGAGCCAGAATCCGAGTCAGAATCCGAGTCAGACCCCAAACCTAAATGCCAATCAGAATGTGACTCAGAATCTGATTCAGAATCTGACTCAGAGCTCGGGTCAGAATCCGAGCCCGAAGGAGAATCGGGAAAGCCAGAAGCAGAGCCCTGGCCAAGAGCAGAGCGATGGCAACACCAGCAATGGCACCCATGACTACATAGGCAGTGTAGAGAAATGGCGCTAAATGGCTCCCAAAGGCTTTTGCACACTTCTCCCAAAGCGCCAGTCAAAATAGGGCAAGTCTTCAAACATGAGAGTGTCCAAACACATCCTGCTTCCTTAAGTTTGGAAGTTACAAAAGTTAAGATGTTGCCTTTACAGTTGCCTTTCAATTCAGTGTTCTACTGTGCGTGGGTAAAACAAATTTCAATATGTAATTAAATTGTCTTTTTTTCTTTTTTGTTCGTGGGGAATTTATAAAATCCAAAAGGCAAACCAGACTCATCAGAAATTGCTGTTTAGATATTTTCAGAAGTTCTTAAATTAGTCATAGAGACAAAATGAAAACATAAAATGTGGCAGTTTAACTTATAGCTAAGAAATGGACTTTACATTATTCATGATACACTGTTGAAACCCAGTCTTGGAAGCAAACATTTTTTTCCAGGGGTAAGCATGAATATAACACAAAAGAAACTAAAATTAAACACGAAACTGTTCATTTTCTTCTGATTTTAACAAGGAATCTATTTTAAAAGAATAAGAACTGATGGTAGAGTTTACCAAACTGTAGAAAATGAAAAACTTCTCTCCCAAACGTGGGTAGTTTTATGTAAAAATATTGGCTTTCGAGTAGAACGGGACTCATATCTTGTTATTTCAGAGATGTTTAAAATTTTAAACTTTTTCTGCCTTCTACTATTTAAAGGTTTTAAACAGTGTGTATCTCATATTAAATAAAACACTTTTTCCAAATGGAGTACCAATGCAAAGATCTAATTTCCAGATGATTTCTGGGCACTGTAATTTCAACAATTCTGGACTCTTTTTGGCACTGCTTCTCATTCATTTTAAAGCTTCTCCGAGTTGTGCTCATTCCAGACTAACCCGTTTTAGAATCTTTCTTCATCATCTAAATGGTGTGTTGCTGAATTCATTGTGATAATATAATCCTGAATTAAAGTCGGGACTTTCTTTCTGTAGAATTGTCTTATCAATGTTTGTGTAGTGAGGTCCTTATCAAGAAACTCTTGAACAGGATAATGTGTCTTAAAATATTGCTCAAGTTATTATTCTTGATCAGATAGAATTAAACCTGAATGTGAATGAATTGTTATTTACTTTTTGTGCATTTTTATTGTAATGTTTCCAGTTGGGCTGGCTATTTTCTAGCCCATTAGTTCTTTTCCGTGTTGACAGAGTATAGACAATTACAAGAGAAAAAACAAGGGTAGAAGAAGCACTAGGATAGTCAGCATTATTCAGTAACACCAAAAGCTTTACCTCCATACTTTGGGTGAACCGTGTACCAGGTTTTGTTTTGAGAAAACAAAAGGCAGGAGTGTTCTGCATTGAGGTTAAACATCAGAAGCATATGGATTGAAGAAAGTGATTTGGTATTGGAAGTCTGTGCAGAAATACTTTTAGGGTATCAACTGCGACTTGCGCAGGGCACAAAGAAGGATGTAACCCACCGTGCAAGCAGGCATCCTGATTCTGGGCAGTTTCCGTTTTACGGGTTTTGCTATCCTTTCGTAAGGACTTATGCTAAGCCCCTGGCTGTCTGTCAAAAAGGCAACTGGAAGTGGCATTTATGTTTTCACGAGGGACATACTTAGAAGTGTGACCATAAAGTCACATCTTGTACAATCTGCTCATTTGCATGATCTAGTTTCATCTGTAATAATAAGGCCACAAGCTGGACAAGAAGCTGAGTACTTGGTTAAAAAATAAATGTTCTTGACTCTGCACTTGTATCAGTAGATCTAAATTTTGTTTTGTCCGACAGTATCGCAGTCCTGGGGATCTGAGAACTGGAGAACTGAAAGGAAAAAAATTTTCAAAATCCAAAACATCTTGAAGTCAAACTGTTTTAGAGTGAAACTATTTTGTGTACTCTGTGTTTTTAAACTAATGATTCTGTAGATCACTGTGGTATTTCAATTTTGTTTTGTTTTGATTGATATTGTTTGCTCTTAAAACTGATAGGTACTGCTGGAAAGCAGGTTGAAGCCCGAGCCAGTGGAAAAGCTTGTTACAGAAAAAATATTTTGTGTTATTGCTGTGGTGTGCATGGTTTGCAGAGATTAAGTGCATCTTCTCTGTCTATACTGATTTATTGTATATAGGGGACGTTATAAATATACATTTTGGTCACCATCATGTAAATCCCATGATTTTGACTGTAAACATCTTTCCAGTGGTGTAGCTTTACAAACCATTCACTGATTTTTGTGTAATTTAACAATAGATATGAAATAAACTTTAAATTACAGGCTCTGAGTAATTTCGTGATTTCAAGGTTTGCAGCCACTAGACATTATGACATCACAGAGAGAATTTTCTTTTCTCAAGGAGTTTCTTTTTGTCCTCTCAGCCACCAGGTATGGAAATGAGATGAGCCATTCTAATCTAGCACACCCAAATGGCCTTAATTTTGGGTGCTTCCTTCTGGGAGTCCGCAGTGTGTCCTCCTTTGAATAAAACAAAGTTGTCAATGAAAGACAAAGTTGAGTGTGCGTTTTAGTCAGCTTGGGCTGCTATAACAAAATACCATAAACTGGGTGGCTTATCAACAACAGAAACTTATTTCCTACAGTTCTGGAGGCTGAAAGTCTGAGCTCAGGTGGCCAGTATGGTCGGGTTCTGATGAGGGCCCTCTTCTCAGTTGCAGAAGTCTGTCTTCTTGCTGTGTCCTCATATCACAGAAAGTAGCTAGCTAACTCTCTGGCTTTTTCTTATAAGGGCACTAATCCCATTCATGAGGGCTCTGCCCTCATGACCTAATCACCTCCCAAAGACCACACCTCCACATACCATCACACTGGGATTAGAGTTTCAACATATGAATTTCGTGGAGACAAACATTCAGTCCATTATGCTATGCAAGTGAAATATGTGAGTGTTTTAATTTAAAAATTATTAAAGGAGATACTCGCACATCTAAGCACATGTTGAAAAGAAAAATAGCACTTTTATTTTTTAATCTATCCCCTCTGTCTAGGAAAGAGGTTAAAGGTGAGCATTAAAGTATTGGCATTTAAAGTTATGAAGACAATATGTTCTAATTGTATTCAATGTACATATCTTTCCAAACAAACTTATGGTTAGGACTATGGATGGGGATGATTTGTTCTTGCCCTTTTGAAAAGAGAATTTAGATGTCAGTTCATAGGATTAGAGGGAAGAAAGCTACAAAATTTAGGGGGTTTAACTATACTCAGCCTGCAAGCTATTCATACTTTAAAAATTCTGCCCATCAACTGTTCATTGAGCAATAATCGGGTGGTCAAAGGTCCTGACTGCAAAAGGGTCCCATGGCTTCCCCTTGGGAGGAACTGTGAACAGGAATGTAGAGGTCAAGAACTTGAAATATTTAGGAAATAAAGATTATTTCCCTTTACCCTCCAGGAGGCTACTCTTGGAGAGTACTTACTGAAGTGGGGAAAATGTTGAAAACCTGCCCTATCCTTCTGGACACAGAAGCTGAGCAAAGGGTCTACTGAGGTAGCCCAAAAGAGCCATAAAACATCACAGGACAGGCTTTAGACAACTGCATTCTCCCCATGCCTGAGACACAGAAGAGACCAACATTGTAGTCCAGGCTGGTGATATGCAACTCCCAGCTTTCTTGCCCTGTGCTGAGGAGTACTGCTCTCTTGTCTTCACTAGGGATTATGCCAAGCAAATAAACAAAGCCCAGGTGTTTTCTAAAGAGTCTAACAAGACACAGCGTATGCTGACTCCAAATATAACCCCATGGGATTGTGAAATAAGGCAATCCTAATCTCTCAAATGGCCAAAGTGAAGTGAGTTGACAGTTTTAAACATCAAAGGAATTAGATCAAGACCTCAAAAATCCTAAAGTAAATTTATAACACATCAATCAGACCTTCAGAACTAGCCTTTAGAACTGCAGGAGAAAACTATCTTGAGGACAAAGCAAATCAGCTGTTTGTCAGTGCAAGTGACACTGTTTGAGCAGGGGTCCCAAGAGGACAGACCTGGGGCCAAATGTGGCTCTCCACCTGCTTTTGTAAATAACAGTGTATTGGAACACGGCCATGCCCTTTTCTTTGCATATTTCCTCTGGCTGTTCTCATACCCCAGAGGCAGGAGCAGTTGCAACATACATCTAATGGCCCGAAAACCTAAAATATTTATTTTCTCGCCCTTGAGAGAAAAAAATTGGTCAACCTCTGAGCTAGAGAGCCAGTCAAAATTTCCCAAATAGTAAAATCTTGGCAGAGTTTATAATGATTCTAGAGTCAGAGAGAACAGAAGGGTGTGATTCAAACAACACACTTCCCAATGAACCAACAACACACCAACATTTATGGGGTACCTACTATTATATGAAAGGCACCACATTAGGCCTAAGAACAGGGAAGAATCTGATCTTTCCTCAAAGGATTAAGGAAATCTAAACCAAATGCTGTGCCAGAGAGTATAGTTAAAAGCTTAATTCGTTCTTCAGTGTGTGTGTGTGTGTGTGTGTGTTTGATTACATGGTTGTAAAAACTGCAAATGATATAGAAACATGTAAATAAAAAATGAAATGACCAATTACCTACACAATTCTCACTCCCCCAAAGTAACTAGTATAATTATATGATTTCTTCCAGACCTCCTTGTCCTTTTCACATTCAAATCTAATCCCCCCCTTCTCTCTGCCCACACACATATAATATTGATAACAAAAATGAAACCATATAGTTTTCAATGTTACTCAGTTTCCATTTTTTTAAGCTCAACAATGTATCCTGGTTTTCCTTCCAAAATAGGAATATAGTGGATGGTTGACCCTAAGCCCCTAAGCCCCCAAACTGATTACTGCTGATGTTACAGGTTGAGAATGTTGGCTCTGGATCCATACTGTCTGGGTTTGAATCCCAGCCCCACTATTTACCAGGTCTGTGACCTTGGGGAAGTCACTAACCCTTCCATGCCCCAGTTTCCTCCCCTGTAAATGGAGAAAATAATAGCTCCAACTTCAGAGGGTTGTTGTGAGAATTAAATGAGTTCATATTTGTAAAGCACTTAGAACAGTGCCTGACATAAAATAAGCTTAATACGTATTTGATGGCACTATCATTATTATTGCTACGAGTTTGAAACCTAGATGTCTGATGGATGCCTGTGTCTTTGATAGCTAAAGACTGACTCTGAGATGAAGAATTGAAAGTGCTGGCAAGAAAATAAGCCAAAAGTAGTATATGTCCTGTTGTGATTAAAAAAAAACTTTTCTAATTTATATATATATATATATATAAAAGATTTACTTCTGAGTTTTGAATGTAGCCAGTGAACAGATCTCCCGAAAGATCTAATCCACAAAATGCCAAGTGAGTCACCCATACTCTCTCCAGCAGTGAAAATGCATGATATCCCTGGCTGATTGGGGACCTACTTTAGTGCACCTACCAAAGATGACTCACCAGCAGGCCCCTTCCTTTCCCACCCACCTCCCCACCCAACATTGTCAGAGTATGGGCCTGTCTTCACAGTGAGATCCCAGAGGGCCCCAAAGATCTAGCTGCCTCCCTCACCGGTCTGGGTGGGTGCTTGGAATTCCCACACTCCAAGTCTCTACTCTGGGTGAAAGCAGCCTGTGCAGAAGACCCTATTAAAATGCATCTATGCCACCTAGGAGAGAGGAAGGAGAGTAACCCATTAAAAGCACCTCCTAGTTTATCACGTTAGCAGTCACGAAGGGCCCTCAGGGAAGGGGACACACAAGTCTTGTAAATTCAGGTAGTTCACTTCACTTTTAAAAAAAGAAAAGAAATAGAATAGTTTGCTTCCCTCTCATTTGAATTTTAAAATTTTGATCTTATTGCCTGAAGGGCAGGATAAGGTTCAATAAACCTCATCAAGTCTTACTAAATTGTGTAAATTCTATTCTCATTGTGCCTGGTTAAATCTTGTGACTTCACAAAGCTCAGTAAGATTTACTGATGCCTAACTGGGCCTAAGAAAAGTTTAACAGTTTTTGTGACTTAAAAATGCTCTACTGGATTTCATGTGACTTAGGAGGACCTGAAAGGAATTGTCAAGTCTTAGCAGAGAGTGCTTTAACCATAGCTTGATAGGCCCTAATCAGCCAACTGGAGCTCGACCTCACCAGCTTTCTCAAGGAAACACAAGAGAGGTTAATTCAAACACAAGAGTGGTTTTTTCCTCTCAGGCCTGAAGAAGGTCTTCTGTCCCTGAAACTAGCTAGAGCAGGACCATGCGTCCATCAAGGGCCTTGGGATTACGTGGCAAAGACTTCGTGAATTTGACCCAAGAGGCAGATTTAGGCTTTGCAAAAGTGAACAGGTAGGAAGGAAGGTTAAGTAAGGAGCCTCAGCACTGACTTGTTAAGATGAACAGGACTTATCAAGAATGAGTTTGACCTAAACAGTCATCAGTAGTTTCCCAATGCTCTTCAGCATCCGTCGCTGTTGGAAACATGCTTCCCCCAAACTCCAGGGAACTTGACAGGGCGGTCATTGTTTTGATTTACCAGCACTCCCACTCAAGGTCAGGTTTCTATGTAACCCACCTGAATGGTCACAATACCTTCTTAACTATTCTCCTGCCCTCAGCCTCTTTCTTGACCAACACCCTCATCTTCCTAAAACTGCATCTCAAAACCTAATCCATGGACCTGTGGCCTCAGGAGCTTCCCTGATGTGTTTGTTTAAAGACACAGATTCCCTGGGCCCCACCGCAGAGGTTCTGAATCAGAATCTCTGGTACAAAGTGAGAGATCCTGCCTTTTTGGGTGAGATTCTAAAATGACCGTAAGGAGATTCTAAGATGCGCAGGTACATTGGAGAGCTACTGTCCAAAATCGTATGTCTGATCACCGCACTGCCCTTCTCAGAAAGTGCTGGGAGCTCTGCACCGTCCTCAGATGGAAGTCCGCACTCATCAGCCAAATACACAAAGCTCTCTATAATCTGACCCCCACTCTCTGCCCATGCTCATCATTGAATGCCACCTTACTTGAACTTGAACCTTTGCTTCAGGCTAAAGTTCTTGTCCCAGGCATCGGACTTGCAAAATGAATTTGAATGGAAGTTTTTGAGATAACATAGATTCTAACAGGCTCTATATAAAATCTTATTTTGGCTGATTGCCATCTTAACAGAGTTTTAATGAACTCTAATAAGCTTTGGCTTATTAGCTGTGTGACCTAGGGTAAATGACTTCATCTTTCTGAGCCTAACTTTCCTCATTTCTAAAATTGAAATTATAATAGTACTTACTCCATAGATTTGTGGTAATAATTAAATGAGTTAAAACATGCAAAGCATTTTAGAACAGAGTTCTGGTTCTTTGCAGTTTGATTGGATTAATATGGGTAAACATTTCTAGCACTGAAGCAATTTATTATTTTGGACTAATATGTTTTATTCATTCAGAAACTTTTAATGGAACACCTACACTGTGTTTCTTGGTAATGTTTTACATTCTTCCCCCACCCCAACCATTCACTGAATTCTGCTAAGTTACCCAGTAATTGAATTCACTATCACTAAAAGGAAATATTTCCCCAAATCCCTGCAGAAACTAGATTTCTATAAATTTTTTTCTTTCTATTTTTCTCCTACTCTCCCCTCATGGGGTCCAGTACTGTACTTTACACCTACTGGGTACTTTGTTGGACACAGTAATATCTGTGTAAATTTGGCAGGTACCTTTTTTGGATAGATAAGAACAATGGCTATCCTCAACAATGCTGGGAATCGCTATTCAGCAGATGCGCAAAGTGTACTTGGCTCTGTACTCAGAATTCCCTGTGTGTTGACTCTAGTACAGGCAATGAACACATCAGCCATGGGCTGTGCATTTTCCGTGACGATCATGATTTCTATTATTCTAATCCATTGTCAGTCCATAAGTTCCAGTTTTTGTCCTGAAAACTATGATTATCTTTAGTATTAGTACTAAATTTTAGCATTACTTCATGCATTTAATTTTAATCCCTGGTTGCATATAACCAACAAAATGATACAGTTGTAAATAAAGCCCACTCAGCGACTATCTTGGAGTGTCGTTCTAAGATCTTTAGTCTGGCATTCAAGGCCTTTCAGGATCTGGCACTTGCCTGTGTTATCTCCTAACACCTGCCCCTCACACTCCAGGCAGCAGCCAAGAGGAGCTATTTGACTTCTCCCATCATCTCTCATTTCACCTAGAGGCATTTTACATATGCTGTTCTCTCTGCCTTAAATGCTATTCCGTATCCCCCTCACTCTTGCCTTCTCTATCACTGTCGCATGTTCCCCCACCCAATAACGCACATACATAAAGGCACCCTCTTAGCACAGGTAATCTCTGCTCCTCTTTCAGACTCTGCTTCGATGTCACCACTTCTGGCAAGTCTTCCCTGACCCCCTCCTACCTGGATTTAGTCATCTCTCTCCTGTGCTCCCCCCAGCCTCCATGTCAACCCCATCCCAGCACTCATCCCAGAATAGCAAATAGTCTTTTGCATGAATGCATAGGACCTTGTCCTCTTTGATTTATATGCACTTCACAAACTTGATAGGGGTAAGAGTATCTTTAAGAGGTGATGAGTTAAGCTGTCTGAGGCCATTTCTACCATTCATTCTTCTGGTTGCCCATTTCCCTCCTCTGATGGGCTGTGAGCCCCAGGAAAGCACAGGTATGGCCTATCCCAGTCATTTTCATAGGTCCAGTGCCCTGGTAGTCATTCATTCAACAAATATTTAACCTACTGTATGCCCGGGTGTGTGCTCATCTAGGATATTCAGATATAAATGGAAGAGATATGACCGCCCCCCTCTTGGGGAGCTTACAGTCTAGCATTGGAGACTGATACTAATCAAAATAGTTTACAAGTCAATTATTATGCCAGACCATGCTAAATGCCATGAAGGAAATGTATAGAGGAAAGTGATAAAGGGTAACAAAGAAGAAATATTTAGGGTGAACAAGGAAGACTACTTTGGGAGGTGACATTTAAACTGCAACATGAAGGATGAGACGGAGCTAGTTGCACAGAGGCGGTGCGTCAGAGGAGAAAGGGAGCACATTTTAGGTACTCAATACATATTTGTTGATGAATTAATTAATGACTGAGGGATATTGAAATGAATTCTGCTGCAAAGGCTGTTATCATGAAGGGTCACTTGTAATGGAAAGAACAATCCTGATCTCTATGTTCTCTATCTTGGATTTTCCTCTCCAGGCAGCCCTGGACCATCAGCGGTCTAACATCAGTCCTTGAGCTGCTAGTTCTTGAGAATATGGCAGCTGCTTATAGCAGGGGCTGCTGCCCCAACTCAGCCATTCACTGAGTTCTTAACAGGCCCCAATGCACATGACCCAGCATCCTGGTCCCTGGCCTTGGGCAGCCTCCCAACCTGGGAACTCCTCTCTAAGAGCGCTCCTCCAGCGATAAATAAGCTTTTATGTGACTTGATAGGATGCTGTTCTCTTTGATTTATATACCCTTTGGAAAACTTGAGAACCGTAGGCATATCCTTAGAGGTGATGCAGTAGGATGTTTGTGGTCATTTCTATATACAGTTTGATAGTGGATCCTTGGTCAGGAAGATAATCTGACAACACTTTGAACCTCTCTTCCAGAGCTTATCACATACTGCCTTGAATTTTATTTTTTGTGTGCCTGCCTTATCTCCCTTACTGAACTGTAAATATATTCTTTAGGGTAAAAGTGTGCTTTTCTAGGCATCTTCTGTCTCCTATTATTGACTTGCCCATCACAAGACCTGTGTGTTTGGATTAGATTTTTTCCTGTGAGGAAATGTATTGGGGCTTTCTTCATTGAATTATATTCTTGGAAAAGCTTCACTTAAGTTCAAGGGCCGTTCGTGGTGTAGTGAGTTTCTTTGTGTGTGGTCCATCCGTAATGTGGCTCTATCGGTCAGAGGTTAAATCAGAGAAGCAGAACCACAAGGATATCTATCTATCTATAAAGAGATTTGTTTTAGGAATTTGGCAAGACACAGTTGTGGGAGCTGGTTCAGTCATCTTTGTAACGTAGTTATCTTTATGTCTGATGCTGAAGCTTAAAGTCCACAGGGCAGGCAGTTGGGAAGGAAAGATGGATGTAAAGTGGAGGAAAGCAAGAATGTGGTGGAACTCATGAGGATGGATTGAAACCCATGCCAGTACTTGTTGCCTTGACCTTGATAGCATGGCTGTCCTGAAGAGGCCAGGACACTTTGTCACAAAGCTAAACACATGCACACCCGGTCCAGAAGTTGGAGAAGCTGAAGGAGGATACAGGGAAAGATGGAACAGTTGCAGGCCCAGTCACATCCTTACAGCAACAAGGTGAGCCAGCAGATAAGCGACAAAGTGTGCAACATGGTTGCTGCTTCCTTTCTGAATCTGTCTTGGAGACCACTCTAGCTGAAACATCCGGGAAAGGGAATACTGGGAAATGTAGCTTGGCCTAGGCAAGTGGGTTCATTACAAAGCCAACACAGTGGCTTTGACTCAATCCCCATACTTTAGAGCCAGTAATCAAATGCTCCTTACTCCTTCACAGTAGAAAAATATAATCTGTATCCTTCAACCCTGCTTGAGTCTGTCAGACTTCCCTGTTTGACTCAGTGTACTTTGAACCAAACATTGTTACTCCTTTAAATATGTCATATCGTCACAGCCCTCAGAGAAACGCCATCTTATGGAGCTGACAGGTGATTTTCTTCTGCAGTGTTTAAGCTGATTTTTTTGATTTGTCGCTGTTGTTTTTAATGAGGACTCTTCCTTGGGTTCTTCTGCCTCTTAATAGCTCTTCAGAGGCTATGCAGGATTATAGGGGAGTTGTTTAAAAATCAAACATAGACCTGCTATGTCTATGGGTAGGTGATATTGGTGATTGAAAGAAACAGTACCTCTGTGAAGAATTTATTCTGGAAGTCACTTTTCTGACTTTCAGGATTTCTGATTGAGTTGTTAGAGCTAATTGAGGCATTGAGGCCGTCCTGACAGGCCAGAGAGAGAGAGAGAGAGAGAGAGAGAGAGAGAAGGACTTAGGAAACACAGTGGGTAAGCCTTGCTAGCACAGACTTTCCTTTCCAGTTTGGTGGCTGGAAAGAGAAAAAAAGAAGACAAGATGGTGATGGATGTTTTGCAAGGTTTCAGCAGAGAGGATCTTGGCAGGTTGCCTACTAGCAAGGAATGTGCAGTTTATAGGCATGGCCACAAGATGGTGCAATGACTGTGCACATTGTGTACACAGGGGAGGGGGCTGGGGATAAAGGCCCTCTAAATATTCAGCTTTTTTTGTCTTTCCATATGGGGCCTAAGCATTGGGAAGATAGCAAATGTGGAAGAGAGCCAGGGAATTTGAATGTTTTACCAAATATTATCTGCAGTGTTTGAAAATGAAGAAAACTTATTTACAGCCATGCTTGGCTCTGAAATTGTAGTGATGAGTAGTGGGTATGCAGTCTGTAAATCTGTCAGCTAATCATGAGTTCTTTGCTTTTGTCAGTTACATGGAAATCTAATAAACTGTGGCATAAATTGGCACATTTTATACAACAGATTCTGTTGCCATTGGACGTGCTTGATGGGTTGTGGGGTGGAATGGGACACAGAGTTTTGGCCCCTCTAACCATATACTTTTCTCTTGAGGCCTGGATGAAGAGTTTCATTTACTTTATGCCACTTAAGTCCTGTACAGGACAGTGAAATAGCAGCAGTTCAAGATGGCTTAAGAGTCTTAATGCAAGTATGTGTTGCTGTCTCGTCTGTCTGGGGCTCGACGAAGGTAGATTGGTTCATAGCACCCGTTAGCAGCATGATTCCTAAAGGTAGGCATGTGACCTGGAGGGCCTGGCTAAAATGTCATAAAATATAGGATTTTGAAGTGAGTGAAAGCTACCTTTAAGTGCTTTAGAAAAGAATTCACAACTCAACAGGTAAAGTATGGCTCAGCTTTAATAATACATTGGTCAGAAAGATTAGCTATATGTACATAACAAAGACTGTAAAATGGTATAAATTTTATTCTATTCAAAAATAAGACAATTTAATACTAGAATTTGAAAAATTGTTGGTTTTCTAAACAGAAAATCCTATAGAAAGATAATTTTAAGATATTACAGAAAATAAAAGACAAGTGAAAGTCTAGAAGAAAATAACTATACCATATATGACAAAGGGTTAATATACAGAATTACAAAGAACTAATATAAAACCAACAAGGAAAACATAAACAAGCCAACAGCCAAATGAATAAGGATCTTTGAACAAGAAATTTACAGAAAAAATATAAATGGCTAATTATCATATGAAAAGCCCCTAGGTACTGGTAATAGGAAAATACAGATCCAAATGAAAAAAATAGCATTATTTTTGCTTCTCAGAAAGGGGAAAAAAGATAACATCCAGGGTTGTTGATGGCATAGCGAAAAAGGTACTCTCATATACTCTTTTTTTTTTATTTTACTTTTTTACTTTACTTTTATTTTACTTTTTATACATCTTTATTGGAGTATAATTGCTTCACAATGCTGTGTTAGTTTCTATTGGACAACAAAGTGAATCATCCATATGCATACATATATCCCCATAGCCCCTTCCTCTTGCGTCTCCATAGATTTTCAAGCAACCTCCATACTGTTCTTCATAGTGGCTGTATCAATTTACATTCCCACCAACAGTGCAGGAGGGTTCCCTTTTCACCACACCCTCTCCAGCATTTATTGTTTGTAGATTTTTTAATAATGGCCATTCTGATCAGTGTGAGGTGATACCTCATTGTAGTTTTGATTTGCATTTCTCTAATAATTAGTGATGTTAAGCATCTTTTCATGTGCTTCTTGGCCATCTGTGTTTCTTCTTTGGTGAAATGTCTTTTTAGGTCTTCGACCCATTTTTAAATTTTTTTTTTTTTGATATTGAGCTCCATGAGCTGTTTGTATATTTTGGAGATTAATCTTTTGTCCAATGTTTCATTTGCAAATATTTTCTCTCATTCCGAGGGTTGTCTTTTCACCTGGTTTATGGCTTCCTTTGCTGCGCAAAAGCTTTTAAGTTTCATTAGGTCCCATTTGTTTGTTTTCGTTTTTATTTTCATTACTCTAGGATGTGGGTCAAAAAAGATCTTGCTGTGGTTTATGTCAAAGAGTGTTTTTCCTATGTTTTCCTCTAAAAGCTTTATAGTGTCCAGTCTTACACTTAGGTATCTAATCCATTTAGAGTTTATTTTTGTGTGTGGTGTTAGAGAGTGTTCTAATTTCATTCTTTTACATATAGCTGTCCAGTTTTCCCAGCACTACTTATTGAAGACGCTGTCTTTTCTCCATTGTATTTTCTTGCCTCCTTTGTCATAAATTAGGTGACCATACGTGTGTGGGTTTATCTCTGGGCTTTCTATCCTGTTCCACTGATCTATATTTCTGTTTTTGTGCCAGTACCATACTGTCTTGATTACTGTAGCTTTGTAGTATAGTTTGAAGTCAGGGAGACTGATTCCTCCAGCTTCGTTTTTCTTTCTCAGTATTGCTTTTGCTCTTCAGGGTCTTTTGTGTTTCCATACAAATTGTAAAATTTTTTGTTCTAATTCTGTGAAGAATGCCATTGGTAGTTTGATAGGGATTCCTAGCTATGGCACTAAGAAAAGAGAAAGAAACAAAAGGAATACAAATTGGAAACGAAGAAGTAAAACTGTCACTGTTTGCAGATGACATGATACTATGCATAGAAAATCCTAAAGATGCCACCAGAAAACTACTAGAACTAATAAGTGAATTTGGTAAGGTTGCAGGATACAAAATTAATGCACAGAAATCTCTGGCATTCCTATACACTAACAGTGAAAAATCAGAAAGAGAAATTAAGGAACAATCCCATTTATGATTGCAACAAAAAGAATAAAATACCTAAGGAGGCAAAATACTCGTATTCAGAAAACTACAAAACACTGATGAAAGAAACCTCATATACTCTTGAGAATAAATTTTAACAGAAATTCTGGATGACAATTTGGCAGCTTCTATCAAAACTTCTAATGTGTATGCCAAGAAATTCCACTTTTAGGAATGTCTCCTCTCCTATAGAAATACTCAATATGTGCCCAAATTTGTGCATATGAAGATGCTCATCACAGCATTGTTTATGCTAGAAAAGATGGAAAACAATCTCATTTTCTATCAGTTAGGCCAGTGGCTAAATAAACTGGCATATCAATACTATGAGATATCCAGTTGTTAAAAGGATTGAAACAGAACTATATGTACTGACATGAGCCAATCTCCAGTCTATATAGTTTTTAAAAATGTGTGTGTGTGTGTGTGTGTGTATAAACATACAGAAACAGATCTGGGAGGACACACTACAAACTGTTAATACT
The DNA here is from genome assembly GCF_003031525.2 of Neophocaena asiaeorientalis asiaeorientalis. NCBI lineage: Eukaryota > Metazoa > Chordata > Mammalia > Artiodactyla > Phocoenidae > Neophocaena > Neophocaena asiaeorientalis. The sequence goes on from NW_020172692.1 coordinate 377,918, forward strand.
GATTAGCTCTAGCTCTCCAGAGGGGATTTGGATTGACAATGTGAAGGAACACTCCCACATTTTGCTTTATATACTTCTCTCTATATTTTTAATAATAAGCATGTGTTAACGTATTATGAAATTTAAAAATAAATTTATTTTAAAAGATATTACTAGGATTAGAAAAGTTACAGCCTCTCTTCTCAAAGCTTCACAGGTGCCCAAATAATCCTCAGTAAGAAATCTAAAAGCTAAGACCTACATGAGATAAAGATTAACAACTGTGTGCTCCTAATACCCCTTAATTTTGTTCTTTTCAGGTCCACAGAATTCGCTTTTATTACAAGTTTTTCCTGGTTGTCATCTGGTTGTAGCCCTGCAAGGGATGATGGGAGGGGTTGGGGTGAGAAGCAAGAGGGTTGGCTAGAAAAGCATGTTTTTCTTTCCTTCAGCCTCCTTCGTTGCCTTAACTCATTGAAGAATGTTTTCCTCTTTATTTTTTGTGTCTTTTCTTATTTTAGGGCTTTCCAAATTGCACTTCTACACAATCATGCAATTTTCAGTACTTGTCATTAGGGTTCTGTGATCTGACTAGATGTGGACTTTTGTAAAAGCATTCCAATGTTCTTTCCAGGGTTCTGGGGAATTGTCACTTCAGCCAACTCTGTTTCTTGCTCTCTCACCTCTTCTTCTTCCCAGGGACTAAAAATGACATAATCCATTCTGGGATCCCCACAATTGCCCCACAATTTCCTCATGATCACCTGGGGACTTCTATCATGGTTTTTGGTTTATTCCAAAACATTTGCCTTCTTAGACTGCATTTTGTTGAATGTTCTTGATTTCTGAGTATCTTATATGCTTTTGCACCAGGGTAGCATCCATCAAACCTCCATCCACATTCAACTCCTTAACTATTTACCCTCAGAGGAAAAATTGCCATGATGAATACTATCCATTTTAGCCGATTCGTTCACCTTCTTTGCTGAGTGCTTGCGTTAAACGCACTCCTGAGGCATATTTTGCAATTTGCGCCTCACTGTACTTTTTTCCAACAGGTATATTAGATTGCGGGTCACATATCACCATCAGATTTTGACCTGCAGTTGTATTTGTAAATGACTTTTCAACCTTTTCCACTAGTTGCCTTAATCTTTATACCTACACAGAGCTCCTTTTCTGAGATCCCTATCATTTATGTGCTCTCCACCATAACTCTCTATGATCTCCTTTTTGCCTTATCCTAGAAGATAGTATGTGTCAAAGACTAGTGTCTTCCTCTGCCCATCTTTCATATACTCTTCTAGATCTATTTTCTTTTGCTGGAGAAAGTTAAAACTAGCTACCATCTATTATGGAATTTCTTATCTCCGGGTTGAAAATTTTCATTACTGTATTTTCCTATAATGAACAGGCATATTTGCCTTATACCAACTGAGTACTGATGAAAATATTAAAGAGCATCACCATTAGGTCAGTTCCTTGAGAAACACAACACAGTGTGCTTCCCTGCCTCTGGATCTTATTGAACTATCAAAACCTAGTTTGTCAATATCATCCTCTAGTGCCAATTGTATATGGTCTGAACCATATTTTTCAAGCTCGTTAATGAGTAGGTCATTGCCAGGAGTGGAATCAAAAGACTTTCTAAGGTCAATACATGTTATGTTGCTTGGTATCCAAAATCCATTAGACTTGTCATCTGTTACCAACAAAAATTACATTGTTCAGCAGTATTTTTTTTCCTTCATAATGTAGTGTTGATTGTTACTCAGCACCCTGTGCTTTCTTACCTTTCTTTTTTTTTAACATCTTTATTGGAGTATAATTGCTTTACAATGTTGTGTTAGTTGCTGCTGTATAACAAAATGAATCATATGTATATGATTCACAAAGCAGTGAGCTGATAGCAACCTAAGTGTTCATCAACAGATGAATGGATAAAGAAGATGTGGCACATATATGCAATGGAATATTAGCCATAAAAAGAAACAAAATTGAGTTATTTGTAGTGAGGTGGATGGACCTAGAGTCTGTCATACAGAGTGAAGTAAGTCAGAAAGAGAAAAACAAATACCGTATGCTAACACATATATATGGAATCTAAAAAAAAAATGGTTCTGAAGAACCTAGGGGCAGGGCAGGAATAAAGACACAGACGTAGATGAATGGACTTGAGGACGCAGGGAGGGGAAAGGATAAGCTGGGACGAAGTGAGAGAGTGGCATGGACATATATACACTGCCAAACGTAAAATAGATAGCTAGTGGGAAGCAGCTGCATAGTGCAGGGCCATCAGCTCGGTACTTTGTGTCCACCTAGAGGGGTGGAAGAGGGAGGGTGGGAGGGAGACGCAAGAAGGAGGAGATATGGGAATATATGTATATGTCTAGCTAATTCACTTCGTTATAAAGCAGAAACTAACACACCATTGTAAAGCAATTATACTCCAATAAAGATGTTAAAAAAAAACATTGCTTTGGCTATTTAGGGTCTTCCGTGTTTCCAAACAAACTGTGAAATTTTTTGTTCTAGTTGTGTGAAACATGTCATTGGTAGTTTCATAGGGATTGCATTGAATCTGTAGATTGCTTTGGGTAGTAGAGTCATGTTCACAACATTGATTCTTCCAATCCAAGAACATGGTATATCTCTCCATCTGTTTGTATCATCTTTAATTTCTTTCATCAGTGTCTTATAGTTTTCTGCATACAGGTCTTTTATCTCCTTAGGTAGGTTTATTCCTAGGTATTTTATTCTTTTTGTCACAATGGTAAATGGGAGTGTTTCCTTAATTTCTCTTTCAGAAATTTCATCATTAGGGTATAGGAATGCAAGAGACTTCTGCATATTAATTTTGTATCCTGCAACTTTACCAAATCCATTGATTAGTTCTAGTAGTTTTCTGGTAACATCTTTAGGATTCTCTATGTATAGTATCATGTAAACTGCAAACAGTGACAGTTTTACTTCTTCTTTTCCGATTTGGATTCCTTTTATGTATTTTTCTTCTCTGATTGCTGTGGCTAAAACTTTCAAAACTATGTTGAATAAGAGCGGTGAGAGTGGGCAACCTTATCTTGTTCCTGATCTTAGAGGAAATGGTTTCAGTTTTTCACCATTGAGAATGATGTTGGCTGTGGGTTTGGCAGATATGGTCTTTATTATGTTGAGGTATGTTCCCTCTACGCCTACTTTGTGGAGAGTTTTTATCATAAATGGGTGTTGAATTTTGTCAAAAGCTTTCTCTGTATCTATTGAGATGATCTTATGTTTTTTCTCTTTCAATTTGTTAATATGATGTATCACATTGATTGATTTGCGTATATTGAAGAATCCTTGCATTCCTGGGATAAACCCCACTTGATCATGGTGTATGATCCTTTTAATGTGCTGTTGGATTCTGTTTGCTAGTATTTTGTTGAGGATTATTGCGTCTGTGTTCATCAGTGATATTGGCCTCTAGTTTTCTGTTTTCTGACATCTTTGTCTGGTTTTGGTATCAGGGTGATGGTGGCCTCGTAGAATGAGTTTGGGAGTGTTCCTCCCTCTGCTATATTGTGGAAGAGTTTGAGAATGATAGGTGTTAACTCTTCTCTAAATGTTGGATAGAATTCGCCTGTGAAGCCATCTGATCCTGGTCTCCTGTTTGTTGGAAGATTTTTAATCGCAGTTTCAATTTCAGTGCCTGTGATTGGTCTGTTTATATTTTCTATTTCTTCCTGGTTCAGTCTATAGGATTGTATTGTTATAAACTTCCCTCTTAGAACTGCTTTTTCTGCGTCTCATAAGTTTTGGGTCATCATGTTTTCAAAGCTAATTTGTTTCTAGTTATTTTCTGATTTCCTCTTTGATTTCTTCATTGATCTCTTGGTTATTTAGTAGTGTATTGTTTAGACTCCACGTGTTTGTATTTTTTACATTTTCCCCCCTGTAATTGATATCTAGTATCATAGCATTGCGGTCAGAAAAGATACTTCATATGATTTCAATTTTCTTAAATTTACCAAGGCTTGATTTGTGACCCAAGATATGATCTATCTTGGAGAATGTTCCATGCGTACTTGAGAAGAAAGTGTATTCTGTTGTTTTTGGATGGAATGTCCAATAAATATTAACTCCATCTTGTTTAATGTATCATTTAAAGTTTGTGTTTCCTTATTCATTTTCACTTTGGATGATCTGTCCATTGGTGAATGTGGAGTGTTAAAGTCCCCTACTACGATTGTGTTACTATCGATTTCCCCTTTCATGGCTGTTAGCATTTGCCTTATGTACTGAGGTGCTCCTATGTTGGGTGCATAAATATTTACATTTATTATATCTTCTTCTTGGATTGATCCCTTGATCATTATGTAGTGCCCTTCTTTGTCTCTTGTAATAGTCTTTATTTTAAAGTTTACTTTGCCTGATATAAGAATTGCTACTCCAGCGTTCTTTTGATTTCCATTTGCATGCAATATCTTTTTCCATCCCCTCACTTTCAGTCTGTATGTATCCCTAGGTCTGAAGTGGGTCTGTTGTAGACAGCATATATGCGGGTTTTGTTTTGTATCCATTCAGCCAGTCTATGTCTTTTGGTTGGAGCATGTAATCCATTTACGTTTAAGGTAATTTTCGATATGTATGTTCCTATTACCATTTTCTTAACTGTTTGGAGTTTGTTACTGTAGGTCTTTTCCTTCTCTTGTGTTTCCTGCCTAAAGAAGTTCCTGTAGCATTTGTTGTAAAGCTGGTTTGCTGTCGCTGAATTCTCTTAGCTTTTGCTTGTCTGCAAAGATTTTTATTTCTCTTTTGAATCTTAATGAGATTTTTTTCTGTGTAGACTAATCTTTGTTGTAGGTTTTTCCTTTTCTTTACTTTAAATATGTCCTGCCACTGCCTCCTGGCTTGCAGAGTTTCTGCTGAAAGATCAGCTGTTAACCTTGTGGGGATTCCCTTGCATGCTATTTGTTGGTTTTTCCCTTGCTGCTTTTAATATTTTTTCTTTGTATTTAATTTTTGATAGTTTGATTAATATGAGTTTTGGCATGTTTCTCCTTGGATTTTTCCTGTATGGGACTCTCTGTGCTGCCTGGATTTGACTATTTCCTTTCCCATATTAGGGAAGTTTTCAACTATAATCACTTCAAATATTTTCTCAGTCCCTTTCTTTTTCTCTTCTTCTTCTAGGACCCCTTTAATTTGAATGTTCATGTGCTTAATGTTGTCCCAGAAGTCTCTGAGACTGTCCTCAATTATTTTCATTCTTTTTTCTGCTCTTCAGTAGTTATTTCCGCTATTTTATATTCCAGATCACTTATCTGTTCTTCTGCCTCAGTTATTCTGCTATTGATTCATTCTAGAAAATTTTTAATTTCATTTATTGTGTTGTTCATCATTGTTTGTTTGCTCTTTAGTTCTTCAAGGTCCTTGTTAAAAGTTTCTTCTATTTTCTCCATTCTATTTCCAAGATTTTGGATTATCTTTACTATCATTACTCTGAATTCTTTTTCAGGTAGACTGCCTATTTCTTCCTCCTTTGTTTGCTCTGGTGGGTTTTTAACCTTGCTCCTTCATCTGCTGCGTATTTCTCTGTCTTCTCATTTTGCTTAACTTACTGTGTTTGGGGTCTCCTTTTCACAGGCTGCAGGTTCATAGTTCCTGTTGTTTTTAGTGTCTGCCCCCAGTGTCTAAGGTTGGTTTAGTGGGTCATGCAGGCTTCCTGGTGGAGGGGACTAGTGCCTGTGCTCTGATGGATTAGGCTGGATCTTGTCTTTCTGGTGGGCACGTCCTCATTCTGTGGTGTATTTTAGGGTGTCTGTGACCTTATTATGATTTTAGGCAACCTCTGTGCCAATGGGTGGGGTTATGCTCCTGTCTTGCTAGTTGTTTGGCATAGGGTATCCAGCACTGTAGCTTGTTGGTTGCTGAGTGGAGCTGGGTCTTAGTGTTGAGATGGAGATCTCTGGGGGAGCTTTCACTGTTTGATATTTCGTTGGGCAGGGAGGTTTCTGGTGGACCAATGTCCTGAACTCGGCTCTCCCACCTCAGAGGCTCAGGCCTGACACCTGGCCGGAGCACCAAGACCCTGTCAGCCACACAGCTGGGGTCAAGTGAAAGAGGCCCTAAACCATCAAAAACTATTTCCAATGTCCATCTGGGAGATCTGAGTAGCACGGGTGTGGGCTCTTCTCTGTTCTTCCCTTTCTTTTAATTTTTATTGTGAAATTATTTTTTTAAATGCTGTCCTGCGAGTAACATGAGATTTATTTTACCTTTCATGTCTATGTTGACTGTACCCTTTCTTGAAAGGTAGGTGGTGCCTTTGTCCTTGTTATGATCTCCAGGAAACGCTGGCTTCCAAGAATCTTCAAACATGGTACAGTAGTTTTTCAAAGAATCTAAATGATTCTTTAAACATTTTAGGATGCAAGTCCTAAGATACTGTTTTGAATTCTCAGTATCAATTAAGATTGCTCAGTACCAATTCATGGAGATTTAAGCAACCCATGTTGCCTGCTGTGTTTTTAAGTGCGTGTGTGTGTGTTTGTGTTAGTCTCCTTTGACTTTTTTATTTAATTTATTTTAAAAAATTCAATCATTTTATTTTATTTTTTTAAGCATCTTTATTGGAGCATAATTGCTTAAAATGTTGTGTTAGTTTCTGCTGTATAACAAAGTGAATCAGCTATACATCTACATATATCCCCACAACTCCTCCCTCTTGCATTTCCCTCCCACCACCCCTCTAGGTGGTCACAAAGCAATATTGTGGTGCATGGCCTTTTTGAATTATGGTTTTCTCAGGGTATATGCCCAGTAGTGGGATTGCTGGGTCATATGGTAGTTCTATTTTTAGTTTTTTGAGGAACCTCCGTACTGTTCTCCATAGTGGCTGTATCAATTTACATCCCCACCAACAGTGCAAGAGGGTTCCCTTTTCTCCACATCCTTTGACTTTAATGTCATGTTTTCAACCTCCTCGCCACACACTCAAAGAACCACACTATTTCCTCTTCCTTTTGTACAATATGTAATATTTTCCTATACATCAGTTGTTAGCATGATCTTATTCTTTGCTTTGGTTCACACCATTTTATCTTTAAATATAGCTGTTTCAAATCTTTTGAGGGCTAGAGAAAGGTATTAAGAAATAAGTCTGCTTCCTAAATGTTCTCACAGGTAGTTTTGTTCCAATCCACTTATGCCACAGACTGCAGTTGTTAACTCCTGGAAATATCGTTGCGGATGGGGATAATGCCTGAGGAAGCCTCTTCTGATCCTACAGTGGGGTTTCATATTCAGAGTTTAAATGACTAATCTCCAGTTATGTGAACCCCATGCTTTCTCTCTACATAGTACAATGTCTTTTAAAATAAATATATACTAGGAACCTGTCCTCTGCTGTTTAGATTCCTGCCCCACTTTGTATCATGATTCTGTTTTCATTAATGTAAGTGTAAAAGTTAGGAGAGTAATTTTGTGAATGCAGGCAGACCATCAAACCCATCTTCATATTTTGGTAAACAACAACAAAAAAACCAAGAAAAGAAAAACAAAACAACCCCCCCCAAAAAACGTGAAATCAAAAAACAAAAAGCAAAACCTTTTACTGGAAATTTACTCATCTTTGTTTCCTATCAGAATTGGTGGGGAAAAGACAACAATACTATTATAACCAATAATAGCTAATTTTTATTGAGTGGGTACTTTGAGCATGCCTTTGTGCTAAGTTGTTTTATGCAATTAACCCCTATGTTATACTTGGAGTAAATGGAAGTTCAGAGAAGTTAAGTGACTGGCCCAAAGTCACACAGGAAAAGAGTGACAGGGCTGGTCACTCTTTAGGCCACTCTTTTTTTTTAATTGAAGTATAGTTGACTTACAATGATTCAGGTATACAGCAAAGTGATTCAGTTATACATACACATTTGTATATATATATATATATATATATATATATATACACACACACACACATATATATAGTATTCTTTTTCAGATTCTTTTCCATTATATGTTATTACAAGATATTGAGTATAGTTCCCTGTGCTAGGCACTTGTAGTTTTTCTATTTTATATATAGTAGCATGTATATGTTAATCCCAAACTCTGAATTTATCTCCCCCCCAGCCCCGTTGTCCCCTTTGGTAGCCATAAGTTTGTTTTCTATGTCTGTGAGGTAGGCCACTCTTCAGTAGACTGGAGCTGGGTAGTCTGAAGGTCTGATATAACATTTTTGACATTTTACTGTCCAAGAAATTAGCATCCATATTACAATTTGTGGCATATTAAATTCTGTTAAATAGATTATTTAAATAAAGAGTATTGTTCTACTATAAAAGAACTGTATGTTCATATTAGAAAATTCAGGAAAAAATTCACACCTAAATCCCACCATTTTGTTATATTACCTTTCAATCTTTCTTTTATGCATAATTTTTCTTCTGATTTGTTTGTCTTACAAGATTGTGAAAATACTGTACATGTAATGTTGCATACTTGAAAAAAATTTATCTTTAAAGCATAAACATTTTCCCTGCTGTGTTCTTTTTTAAAGGCTACTTGGCAATTGAATGAATGGAATCTATAGTTTAATTAGCCTTTTCCATATGATTTAGCATTTAGGCTGTTTCTGTTTTCATTATTATAAATATCACTGTATTTAAAGTCTTCATTGCTAAAGCTCTGGTGTATTTGGAATGATTTCACAGAAATGAAATTACTGGATCAAAGAATGTGAACCTCTTTAAAGTTTTGGATAGATGTCAAGATTGATTTCTGAGGTGGTTGTATCAATCAACAATCTCAGGGCTTGAAAGCCAGACACGAAGCAAGAAATATTTCCGTAGCTGCCTGAAGGTATGCCTGAATTTTCATTATTTGATTCATTAGTAGAATCACAGAAGGTTCAAGCCAGAGAGATGCTGGGAATTACACAGGGTAATATTTCTTTATACAGACAGAAACACAGAGAGACTGTGATTCATGAAAGTTCTCCGTGGGAATTAGAAGAGCCAGGAATTGGAATGAGGACACTTGACTTCAGTTACATGTTTCTTTCCACCACTGTTCCACATATTCCCATTTTGAATCTTGCTGCTTTTTCCATCTTATAAAGATCCCATGAGTATTTACATTTTTAGAAAGGGTTATAGAAAGAGGGAAGAGCCTAAGACAAAGACATTACTGATGGTGGAACACCTGGCCCAGGTGAGGGAAATATTTTGGACAAGGAGGTTTTCTTGGTCATATCCAGTTGCACCCTGTCGACTGCCACCACCTCTGCAGACACACAAGACCAACGGTATTCAGAATGGTTCTGAGAGAAGCTCCACTCTGCTCTTTTGACATCAGGTAGTCATTCAGTTGTTTTCCTGGACTTACTATGGGGCATCTCAGAAATAGAAAACACAATTCTGCCCTCAAGAGACCTAACAGTGGAAAGGAGAAGGCAAGAATTGTGTTCATCACAAAATGAAAGAGATGTTAGTGTGTACAGCATAAATAATTCAGGCTTTAAGGAAATTTTAGGATGGGGGTATGTGGAGAAGGTTCTGCATAGGAGTAGAGTAGAGCAAGCCTTTAATAGATCCGCAGGATGTGGATAGGCTGCCAGGGAGAAGGCATTCTCCCTTTAATTAAGTTAAGAGGGTATGGGTGGCCTGCAGCGAGGATCTGCCTTGGTCAGGGAGAGGCTTAGGTTAGAGGGAAAGAGGACTCTAGAAATACTTGAGAACACCTGGTCCACCTGCCTCATTGACTAGATAATAATAGCCACAGAAAACATTTATATCACACTTACCAAGTACTGTCCTAAGTCCTTTGCAGGTATTAAATCATTTAATCTTTATAACAACTCTATACTCATTATCCCCATTCTACAAATGGGGAAACTCAGACATGGAGAGATTAAATAACTAGCCCAGGGTCACACAGGTAATAAGTGGTGTTGTGGTATTTGAACCCAAGCAGTCTGGCAACAGAGTCCATGTTCTTAATGCTGCCTTACATGAGGGGAAAACCCCACAAGCTCAGAGAAGGGAAATGACTCACATTCATGATCATGGCCTTTAAAGCTGTATGAGACTTGCACTCTGCTTATTCCTCTAGCCTAGTTTCTCTCACTCCCCAGACACATCTCCACCACACTGAATAGTCCATGGTTCCCCAAACTCATAGTGGCTTTTCATGTCTCAAAAGAGGGCCTCAGTGCAGCAGAATGAGTCTGGGCTTTGGAGTCAGCATGCCTGGGCTCTCCAGTTCCAGCTTTACCATGTACACAGCTCTATTGAACCTATGAAGTCTCAGTTTGCTCTTCTGTAAAATGTGCATAATAATGTGTACTTTACAGGGTTGTGTGGAGATTTGAAATAACATATAGAATGTACCTAGTACAGTATAGTACCTATAACATAGCAGGTACTCAAAGATAGGTTCGATGACGATGATGTCATTTTTGCCTCTGGGCCTTTGTGCATGCTGTTCCTTCTATAGGGCATGCTCTAACCCCCTTTCTTGATTAGTTCTATCCACCCTTCACAATTCAACATAAACACCACGTCTTCCAGGGAGTTTTCTTAGGCCCCTTCTCCTAGTCTCCTCCTCTATGGGAACATCTTTGTGCTTCTATAGCACCCTGGGTGGACCTGAGGGACAGTACATTTCCTATCAAGGTGTTAGTCATGAAGTTCCTTCACTGTCTACATTTTCAAATGCCCAAACTCTGGAGGCCACTGATCTGAAGGTTCACTCTGAACACAATCTTTCTTTTTTCATTTCCAAAAATGCATATTTAATAGTGCTCATATTTGAGTCCCCTCTTCTCCATTAACTGAAGGTGACTATTCCCATTTCTTCTTTACTTTCCCCTTCAGTGAGTGTCGTCCCTGTATTGGGAATTGGCATTAGGTGTTATCCAAACCTTGTGCTACTCAGTCTTCTTAAGGACTCTGAAAAGATACATTAGTCCTCTCTACAGGTGGCGAAACCGAGGCTCCGTGGATTTAAATAACTTGCCCGAAGTCACAGCTGGATGCTTCACATGGTGCCCTGTGTACAGCAAAGTTGCATAGAGATCTTTCATGCTTCTTGCTGTCTGGGCCAGTGGCAGTTGAGAGGGATAACTGTTTGGAGGCAGGATGAAGCATCAGGCAATCAATCTTCCAGGCAAAAGTAGGAAAATATCCTGGCCTGCCACTCACTGGCTGTGGGAGCTTAGCCCACTTAATTCACCTCTGTTGCCTCGTTTCCTAATCTTTAAAATGTGGATAATAATAGTATCAACCTCACAGAGTTACACAGAGAACGAAGTCAGTCAATGCATTTAAAACATTTAGCACAGTACCTGGCACATGGTAAGCACTCAGTAAATGTTGATCATTGTTTTTAGGAAAAGAGGAGGCGAGACCAAATTATTAATAATATTATTATTGCTAATAAATCCAATAGGGCATAATCCCATAGTAGCTTCAAGTTAAGTCAGTTAAGAGGTTTGGACACTAGGAGGGCATAGTGACCTAGACAGGGTGTCAGCAGTTATCTATGGTCAGAAGCAAGTAAAGAGTCAAAAAGGTAACAAGGTAGTTGAAACAGTGACAAGTCTTGAAATAAACCACTTTGTCATTTCATTCTTTCACAGAGAGGCCAAGCCAGTCAGGGGCACACCCCAGCCTTTGCAAGGTACACTGAAATAAGTGCTGGGGATTTTGAGAGAGACGATAGCTCCAAAGCATTGGGAATGTCTCAGAAGTAATACGCATTCACTGTGGAAAAACAGAAACCACAGAGACAAAAAGGTTAAAAAATAGCCACCGTTAATATTTTTATGTTTATCTTTCTATATTTTCCTTTGTATATATATTTTTAACAAAATGGAAATCATGCTGTAAATACAAATTTTTCTTAAATTAAAAATACATCTTGAATATCTTTTCATGTCATCAAGTATTCCTCCACAATACAATTTCTTAAACCTGTCAAAATGTAATTCTCATTCTACAGCCACAGGTGATCATGATGTGAAAGAATAAGGGGAGAACCCAAGAAACTGGTGCATTCTTACGGGAAACTCGTGGATATGCTCGCCTTTGAAAAAGGATGAGTTCAAAACCTGGCAAGACAGGATTCCGAGCATTGCATCTCGGTGTCATCTGCAAATTTGATCATTGTGTCTTTTCAATATTTTTCCACTCACTGATTGTGGCAGCCATGATAACACGCATTGCAGACCTCCAACTCCAGAGAACATAAATGACCAAAGGCCCCAGCTGCTGTGCTCTGAGATCCTCTGCGGAATTTGACCTCTCTCCTTTGCTTCACAGGGTCAGAATTACATTGCAGTCTGAGACCATTCCCAGCTTCTCCAGCTCCCACCCTGCCCCATTTTCTCACACAGTTGTTTCCTCTGATGAAATCGTTGCACATTGAATCCTGTCTTGATCTCTGCTTCTTGCAGGACCCGATCTAGCAAATTGATTAATGGGAACACACGAGAGCTGGTGTCAAAGGCTTACTGTACATGTGAGTAGTCTCACTGCACGTTACCGCTGAGCCAGCAGATGCTGCTGCTGCTAACCCCTAATGATCCTGAAATACTCTGGCTGCTGATTCACCTATACCTGGTCAGAGCCATTTGACCCAGCTAAATTCCTGGGGCTGGCAGGAACCAAATCTACTTCGTGGGTACGGACAACTAATGCTTTGTAGAAGATACTTCTCTTTTTAAAATTGCAGTTGCCTGCAATGTTCACTGCAGCACTATTTACAATAGCCAAGACACAGAAGCAACCTAAATTTCCATCGACAGATGAATCGATAAAGAAGATGTGATATGTATACACACACACACACACACACACACACACACACACACACACACACACACGATGGAATACTACTCAGCCATAAAAGAAGAATGAAGTAATGCCATTTGCAGCAACATGGATGGACCTAGAGATTATCATACTAGGTGAAGTATGTCAGACAGAGAAAGACAGATAGCATATGATATCACTTAAATGTGGAATCTAAAAAGATGATACAAATGAACTCATTTACAAAAACAGAAACAGACTCATAGAGTTTGGAAACAAACTTATGGTTACCAAAGGGGAAAGGTGGGGGGGATGGATAAATTAGGAGGTTGGGATTAACAGATACACACTACTATAAATAAAATAGATAATCAACAAGGACCTACTGTATAGCACAGGGAACTCTACTCAATATTCTGTAATAACCTATATGGGAAAAGAATCTGAAAAAGAATGGATATATGTATATGTATAACTGAGCCACTTTGCTGTACACCTGAAACTAACACAACATTGTAAATCAACTATACCCTAATATAAAATTTAAAAATAATAAAATAGAATAAAATTTATGGAAAAAAATGTAGGTGTCCTAGCTCACTTATGGTCTGTGAAACAAGCCAATTCTCCTTGAAGGCCAGTCTGGTTGAGCAGCTACAAGTTGATCCAGATGATATAGCATCCATCCATCCAGCTCCTTGGTTAAAGCCATTGCTCTCAGTATCACCATTGCTCTTGCCAATAATTATAAGAGCTAACATTTACTGAACACTTAATCTGTGCCGGGCACCATGCCAAACTCCATGCATGCACCATCTTATTTGATTCCCATAACTACTCCGTAAGGTAGGACCTATTTTTTTCCTCAGAGATGTGTTTGCTGAAAGCCACATAACTAATAAATTGGACCATTTAAAGTCAGGTCGATCTCATTTCACAGCCTGTACTCTTAACTACTAGAATGAGCACACTTTGAACACATTAAGAAAGCTTTTCCTGCCAGTTATATGTCCAGGTCAGGACCTCAGGCTTCACTCACTCAACCTTATTGCTCAGTACTGACCTTCCCCAGACCCAAATCTCACTCCTGGGTGGGAAGTGGTGCTGGATGGGGTGGACTTGGGTAAGAAGTTGGGTCTAAGTTGTCGTGCAGGGAACCTGAAAAAAAGACTTGGGTACAGGAGCTTCTGGGGATCCATCGCGTGTGTTCTGCTTCACAATAAAACAAGTTAACACCAATAACAACAAAGGTCTTTAATGTAATAGCTAACACTTATTAAGTGCTTTCTATGTGCTAAAAATAAAAAAAAATAAATTGTCATGCAGGGAAGTTTGTGGCTGAGAAGACAGCAGGTGTATTCTAATCCCAATGAGCCAGCTAGCAGAGGAGCTGGGATTAGAGGAAAGCCTGTCCATTTCACTCTTTACATTTGGGGACACTATGTTCATGAATGCTCTAATTGAGCAATCATGGGCTACAAGCATAAAAAGTAAACAGAAATTAGTTAGGCAGGGCTTTTCTCCCCCAAAAGTCCAGAGTGATTTTACCCAGAGACGGAGTCCTCATTTGTTCCGTTAATACCACCTCATGGCATCGTGACTGCTTTAATTGCTGCCATTCCTCCCGTGGCAGATGAAGTATCTGTTCTTTTTTGACCCATGGGGTGCACACACCGACTATCACTTGAGTCAATTAGGAAACTACTGAGTGTGTGTTCAGCCACTCAGCTCACACTGATGCTGGATGTGTGGTAGTTGAGTATTAGCGCCATGGCTGTGTCCTGTTCCCGCTGTTCTCTTCCTTCCCAGCTTCTCCATTTCAGCAGTGTGGTGACATAGCTGGTCGCGCTTCAGTGAGGTCTCTCCTGTTGACACTGAAGTCAAGGTGGGCTTCGCAGCTGGGTCTCCACACCAGTGGCAAACAAGAAAGAGGGCTCAAGACTGCAGTTTTCTAGGAAATGGGAATCTTTGGGCAAATTCAGTAAGTCTTTATTAGGCCCTTATTATGTACCCCTAACTGGGCTCGGTGCTGAAGGGAGGGGGTAGAGAAAGAAGGAGGAAATTCTTCTCCATCCTCCTCGACCTCCTCATTGCTACTGTTTATTAGGCACCTGCCACATGGTACCGGCATACGTTATCTCAGCACTCAGAGCAGCCTACGAGCACTACGCCCATATTGCAGATCAGGAAATTGACTTGCAGAGCAGCCAGATGAATCACTTCTCCAAGTTCATATATAGCTAGTACCAATGCCTATCCACAGGTAAATCATGTTCTGTTTGAGGTTTAAAAACGTGTAAAGGTAAAATTGATTTAGTTAACATTATGAAAGAGTATATGGCAAATTAACAAATGTAATAAACCCCAGAGCTACAAGGCACATTGTTGATAAATGTCATGGTGGGGGTAGGGGATGGGAAGGAAGGAGAGTTAAGGACAGCAGCTATGTCCTGAAGAACATGGAGTTTCAGGGAATTCCCTGGCGGTCCAGTGGTTAGAACTCCACACTTTCGCTGCTGTGGGCCCAGGTTCAATCCCTGGTCGGGGAACAAAGATCCTGCAAGCCACACACTGTGGCCAAACAAACAAACAAAAAACAACGTGGAGTTTCAACAGCACTTGGGAAGATGTATAAGACCTGGATAACGGAGGGAAAATGGAGAAAGTTCCAGGTGAGAAGAATCATATAGACAAAGGCATGTGGCTGACAAGGAACCCAAGGAGGGCAGTGCTAGGCTCTGGACTAGAAGCATGGGATACTGTAATGAGCAAATCACATAAGAATCCCTGTTTTCAGGACTTCCCTGGTGGTGCAGTGGTTAAAAATCTGCCTGCCAATGCAGGGGACACAGGTTCGAACCCTGCTCTGGGAAAATCCCACAGGCCGCGGAGCAACTAAGCCCGTGCACCACAACTACTGAGCCTGCGCTCTAGAGCCCACGAGCCACAGCTACTGAGCCCGCGTGCCTAGAGCCCGTGCTCTGCAATAAGAGAATCCACTGCAATGAGAAGCCAGCGCACCGCAATGAAGAGTAGCCCCCGCTCGCCGCAACTAGAGAAAACCTGCGTGCAGCAATGAAGACCCAACGCAGCCAAAAAAAATGTGGTTGCCAAGGGGGAGGAGTGGTGGGGGAGGGATGGAGTGGGATTCTGGGGATTAGTAGATGCAAACTGTTATATACAGGATGGATAGACAACAAGGTCCTACTGTATAGCACAGGGAACTATATTCAATATTCTGTGATAAACCATAATGGAAAAGAATATGAAAAAAAATATATATAACTGAATCACTTTGCTGTACAGCAGAAATTAACACAACATTGTAAATCAACTCTACTTCAATAAAAAAAGATGTTAAAAAATCCCTGTTTTCTTGGAGGTGACATTCTACTTTGTTATTGTCATAGCACATCACTATTTCTGACTAGCTTGTTATTTATTTGTTTACTGATTCCCAACCCCTCCCAAGGATGTATGCTCCATGGCAGCAGTCACTGTAGATGATGATTCTGGTTGCCTTTCTTTCATTCCCCTTTCTCCAGACGATACCCCGTGACGATTTGGGAAACGCCCCAAATAAGATTTTCAGCCATGTGCTTGGAGTTAGTATGTTGACCCTATTGCCTACTCCAAGCCCAGTGGCATGATCTACTCCCCCTCCTGAAGTTTTACTGATTGTGTCAGAGATGGGAATATATAACCCAGGCTTAGGCTGATCCAATTAAGGTAAACCTCAGAACATTTGCTTTTCCTTGGGTGTGAGGATGTGGGGCTACAGCCACTGATGGCCAGGAGGGTAACAGTTGATGCTGCTGGGGATCATCATGTGAAACCCAAGGGTAAAGCTGGTACTTCAGAGGACAAGACAGAGGGACACAAAGAACTTTGGTGACATTATTCGGTTGCTAGGGCAAGCCTCATTGAAGTCTAAATCTGCCTCTAGACATTTCAGTTAGGTGAGGCAGTTTGAGTTAGATTTTCCGTCATTTGGAACAAAAAGGTTTGAGACAGGGACTTTGTCTTCACTGTTGCTGTATCATCAGTATCTTCTCTAGAACGATACCTGGTACGTAGCAGGAACTCAATATTTTAGTGAGTGAAAAAGGAGGTTAAAGAGGAAGTGACCCTTTCTTTTCTCAATGTTTTAAAAAATTAATATATTGGTTTAGGTTTCATTTCTGTGAAGCGCATCACACATACAGAAATGCATGTCAAACATAGGCATATTTTGGGCTTCCCTGGTGGTGCAGTGGTTGAGAGTCCTCCTGCCGATGCGGGGGACACGGGTTCGTGCCCCGGTCCGGGAAGATCCCACATGCCGCAGAGCGGCTGGGCCCGTGAGCCATGGCCGCTGAGCCTGCGCGTCTGGAGCCTGTGCTCCGCAACGGGAGAGGCCACAGCAGTGAGAGGCCCGCATACCACAGAAAAAAAAAAAGGCATATTTTAAAGAATAATATTAAAGAGAACACCTGTGTAACTTTCATCCCAGTTAAAAATAGAACAGTGTCATTTCATATGGAGAGATTGGATATGGATGGACCACAAACGTGATACTGAAGCAATTTTAACACATTACAGCAGAACTTGGCATATGCATTGCAGTTTTTGGATGAATTTCTTCCCAATAAAACTTGTTGTAAATAGAAAAAAATATTTAGAACAGTGCCAGCATCTTGGAAGCTCCCTTTGCTTCTTCCTCACTTTCTTCTTCTCCCGCTTCCTCACAGAGCAAACCACAGTGCTGACTTTGCATTACTTATTCCCTTGCTTATCTTTCCCTTACCTACAATACCCAGTAGTACCCCCTGAGCGTGCATCTCTAAAGTTTAGTTTGCCTGCTTTTAAAAAACTTTATGTAAATTACGGAATTATACAGTACGCTGTTATGAATGGCATGGTTCACTCTTTGTGAAATTGATCCATGTTGCTGCATAAACAGGTAGTTCATTTACTTTAACTGCTGTGCAGCAATCCATTTAATAAAAATCTTCTAGTCTTAAAAAAGAAAAAAAATTTCACTATTTATTCATCCACATTATTATTATCATCAGCATTATTATCAGTGTTGTTATTACTAATATTCGGGCTGCTTCCACTTTTGAGCTATTACAAACAACAGTAGTATGAACATTCCTGTGCACATCTCTGAAATACAGGTGCCCAAGGGTATACACCTAGGAGTGGACTCACTGAGTCAAAAGTATGCATTGAAGGGAGAAATAGAGACACAGAGTTAAGAACAAATGTATGGACACCAAGTGGGGAAAGCGGGGGTAGGGGGGTGGTGGTGATAGTATGAAGTGGGGGATTGGGGTTGACATATATGCACTAATATGTATAAAATAGATAACTAATAACATGCTGTATAAAAAATAAAATTAAATTTTTTAAAAAGCATGCATATTTTACGGAGGTAACTGTTTTCTTTTTACATTGTTATACCAATTTACATTTTCATAAGCAGTGTGGGAGACTTCCCATTGCTCCACAGATTCATCAACAGCTGTTATTGTCTGACTTCTTCCTTCTTTTTTTTTTTTTTTTTTAATCTTCCCGGACCGGGGCACGAACCCGTGTCCCCTGCATCGGCAGGCAGACTCTCAACCACTGCGCCACCAGGGAACCTCGACTACTTCCTTCTTGCCAATATCGTGGGTCTTTCCTTGTGGTTTTCATTATCCTTCTGTTCAAATTAATTTCTAATTTCATTATAATTTATTATTTCACCCATTTAAAATGTTTCTTAATTTACAAATGTATTTTCTAGTCATCTTTTTGGTTATTGATTTATAGCTTTATTGCATTGCTGTAAGCTAAAGTGAATTGTGTAGTTTTGAAGACTGAAAATTTGTTGAAGCTCTAATTTTATAAAAATGTGCTATGAATGCTTGGAGAAAATGTATATTTTGCAGTTTTGTGGTGTTAAGATCTCTTTTTGGCCCTTATGTATTTTATGTACTATTTACATCATTTTCCCCCTTTTTTTCCTGCTTGTTCTGTGGATGACTGAGAGAGGTGTGTTTGAAATCTCCCATTATTGTGGGTTTTTCTATTTCTTTCTCTTTTTTTTAACATCTTTATAGGAGTATAATTGGTTTAAAATGGTGTGTTATTTTCTGCTTCATAACAAAGTGAATCAGTTATACATATACATATATCCCCATATCACTTCCCTCTTGCATCTCCCTCCCTCCCACCCTGCCTATCCCACCCCTCTAGGTGGACACAAGGCACCGAGCTAATCTCCCTGTGCTATGCAGCTTCTTCCCACTAGCTATCGATTTTACGTTTGGTAGTGTATATATGTCCAACCCACTCTTTCGCTTTGTCACAGCTTACACTTCCCCATCCCCATGTCCTCAAGTCCATTCTCTACATCTATTCCATGTGTAGATGTATTTCTGATGTATTTGTGGGGAGGAAGGTGATCTCCATGTGTTACTCTTCTGCCATCTTGAAGCTCCTCCTTTCTATATCTTTTTATAGGCCACTTATATTTTTGAGGCTATGGTGTTAGGAGACACACATTTAGAATTGTCATATTGTTGTGAATTAAGCTTATTCTCATTACAAAAAGAGATCTTTTTAAAATAAATTTATTTATTTTATTTGTTTATTTTTGGCTGTGTTGGGTCTTCATTGCTGCGCACGGGCTTTCTCTCATTGCGGCGAGTGGGGTTTATTCCTTGTTGTGGTGCGCAGGCTTCTCATTGTGGTGGCTTCTGTTGTTGCAGAGCGTGGGCTCTAGGCACCCGGGCTTTAGTAGTTGCAGCATGCAGGCTCAGTAGTCATGGCACATGGGCTTAGTTGCTCCATGGCATGTGGGATCTTCCCAGACCAGGGATCGAACCCATGTCCCCTGCATTAGCAGGGGCATTCTCAACCACTGCGCCACCAGGGAAGCCCCAAAGAGATCTTCATCTTTAGCAATACTTTGTGCCTCAAAGTCTATTTTAACAGATATTAACCTTGCTACACTGTATTCCTTTTTTCAGCATGTCCATGCTCTATCTTCTTTCCATGTTTTATTTCCAACCTTTCTACATCTTTAGCGTTCTGCTGCATCTCTTGTAAACAACATTTAGTTGATCTTTTTACTAATTTAGTCTGAACGTCTTTCTTATTACCTAGGGCTTTTAGTCCACTTACATTTGATTTAATTAATTATGTCTTTGGATTTATATCTACCATATTACTTTTGTGCTTTCTAATTGGCTCAGCTCCTCCATTTCTTTTGTACCCTTTTTCTGTGTTTCTTTCTCCATTATTTTAGATGGGTTTAGTATATTTTGTCATTCAATTTTCTCCTCTACTACTCTGGACGTTATAGACTCTGTCTTATGCTTTTAATGTTTATCTTTGAAATGGCAGAGTGCATACTTAACTTACCAAAAATATTTGGCTCATATTCTTACTCTCCTGGACAATTATTAGACCTTGTAACACTACCTATATTTATTCTTCTCCTGATATAGATAGAGAGATATATATGTAGACAGATTTGCTATATATTTTTTAGTTCGGTTCTCTTGACCCCACAAGGCATTATAATTATATAATCAGCATATTTTAAAAAAATTATTTATTTATTTTTGGCTGCTTTGGGGCTTCGTTGCTGCGTGCAGGCTTTCTCTAGTTGTGGCGAGCGGGGGCTACTCTTCGCTGCGGTGCACAGCCTTCTTGTTTCGGTGGCTTCTCTTGTTGCAGAGCATGGGCCCTACGTGCGCAGGCTTCAGTAGTTGTAGCTCTCAGGCTCTAGAGCACAGGCTCAGTAGTTGTGGCACACGGGCTTAGTTGCTCTGCGGCATGTGGGATCTTCCTGGACCAGGGCTCGAACCTGTGTCCCCTGCATTGGCAGGCAGATTCTTAACCACTGTGCCACCAGGGAAGCCAAATCAGTATTTTTTTTATTGAAGTGTAGTCGACTTACGACATTGTGTTATTTTCAGGTGTACAGCATAGTGATCCAGTGTTTTTGCAGATTATACTCCATTATAGGTTATTACAAGATAATCGGTATAATTCTCTTGCTATGCACTACATCCGTGTTGCTGGTCTATTTTATATCAGTATTAGATATAATACTGGGTGGCTCTGGGCTTAACCTTCTGTCACCCACACCTCAGAAGGCTGTGACAATTTAAACTGAGATGCTCCAGATTCAGTAAATGCCCTTAGTTCAGAAGTACTATTAATGCCCAGCTACGTATCCAAGTTCCAGCCCTCACTTATATTTTGGCCTGGTAACTACTAACTCTTTTTCAAGCTCCTCGATGCTTTAAAGATGTTTGGAATATTTCATTCAACATTTTTAGTTTAGTGTGTGTGTGTGCTTGTTCGTTTTTTATAAGGCAGGAGCATCAGGCAAGATAGTTATTCTGCTAGAACACCAGAAATAAACTTGGCGTTGTCTCTTTTTATGCAATTTCATTTCAGTCTCTTTCTTAAATTTTGGGGTACATCTGCTTTAACCACCTTTTAGTTGTTTCTTTCTTTCTCAGCTCTGACTTTACCTCAGGAAAGTTTCTTTTTTTGTCTCCTTCTATACTCATCTCATTGGAGTGTCAAAAAAATAATAACCCTAATCAGGTCTAAAATGCATAAGAGTAATGATAGTGATGCACTTGAATCAAGGAGAAATTCATAAATTATGACATGAAAGTATACTCAGAACAAGTGCCGTGAACTGCTAAAGTCCTTGAAACTCTCAAGGACCCCTTCAGAATGTCAACAAAAGTACCTGCCTACTTTTCTCACCTTCCTCTTATTAAACCTGCTGTTCCTTAATTACCACCATCATTCAAGAGAAGTTAAAAAAATCTATTTTTTCTGTTTTATTGCAACAAAGTAGTTTTATACTAGTTTTAAATCAAAAACTCAACGTTTGAGTTGTATTTTGGTTATCTTCAGGAGGATATTTTGAAAACATTTGAGACTCCCCACAGCCACCATGTATAATATCTTGGTGTACCACACATCTGACTTACAAATCAATCTCAGGACCATAACCTGTTTTTAAGATAGGGTCCACTTATAACTCAGTTTTTAAGAAATTTGTTAAAATAATGTTACAACCACATTAAAGGGCATTTAAACGAAAACGTTTTCAACCTCTACCAACTAAATATAACTATTTTCATTTCCCCTCATCCCCTTCCAAAATTTATTTATGGGCTTACACAACTTACTTAGGTGTAATCATGGTAAATATACAATGCTGCATTTTCCTTTTGAAACATTTTAGTGTTTCATAAATACTCCTTCCTCTTATTACACAATTTCTTATCCATCATTTTCAATGGCTGCCTAGTATATTCCACCAAGCTGTAAATTTGCTTAATAGTTTTCCTATTGTTGAGCTTTTAAGCCATTTCCACATTCTTCCCATTATACTTTTGTAAACGTGTTTGTGCATGTATCCATTTGCTTCTTTCGACTTGTTGCTTAGGAGAAGTTTCCAGAATTGAACTTATTGGGTTTGAGGCTGATAATATTTTATGGGCTTTGATACAGATTGGGCCCTAAAAATATTGTACCAATGTATCCTGACACCAAGAGATGATGGGTATGCTCATTTCCCTTGACAGCAATCTAAAAATTATTTTTCTTTTGTTTTTTTGCTAGTTGAATAATGTGTATAAGTGGTGCATGTATTCAACATGTTTGTTGAACTCATACTGAGTTAGGCATTGTGCCAGGTACTACAGACATTGAGATGAATAAAATGTGGGCACTGCCTAGGAGGAATTCACAATCTAGTGGGATAGATAAGGAGAAGAGAGTGTGGTATAACAGAGACCTGTATACATTTCCATAGGAATGCAAATGAGGGGTAGATTAAATATATGCATTTACCTCTGCTTTTCTGGAACATAGGCAGACTTACCATGGAAGTTGGTTCCTGCAGAATGTGTTGGAGTTTCCCAAACTGACAAGGGACATCTCATTTTGGTTTTTGTTTTCATGTGTTTGTTTTCTGTAGTTTCTCTTGCATGGATTACCTGTTTATTTTATTGTGTTCTTCAATTGCATTAATAGTAATATTTTTAGGAACTTAGTATCATAACAAAGCAAAGCTAACAAAGATAATAATGTCACAATAACCATTTGCTGGAAGAAAAAGAGAAAGGGTCATAGTGTTGGGTTGAGATATAGGAGAGCATGATTGCCTATCTCTGAAAGAAAGGTGGTACTCCCAAGTTCACTCTCAAGACTAGAAGAGTCATTTTGATAATGACTTTCAAAAAAAGACATGTCTACTTTCTTCACGAGCCCATATTCAGTTTAGATATAGTACTTCATTTTAGAAATCATTTAATAATTCATTTATCATTGAATCATGGCAGAATAGTTCCCAAGTTCTGGGCCAGGCTTGTGAGCTGGCTCATCATGGATTAACGATAAGCAGTAGCATGTCATAGAGAGAGCATGGACTTTGGAGTGAGACAACCTGAGTATAAGTCCCGGGTTGACCACACACAAGCTGTATTGCCTTTCTCCTGTTTTTACCTTCTCAGAGTCTATTTTCTCATCTGTTAAGTTGGGGGTTAATCATACCTACTCCCTAATGATGATATTAGTGTTCAATTAGGTAATAGGTATAAAGTAGTTAGCAAAGCACATGACACATAGTAGACATTCAATAAATCCTAGTCTTGTTTGTTGTCGCTGGGTTGGGAAGATAAGACACACTTCTAGGAAGGACTAATTCTGTTCCACCTTGTTGATTATAGCATGGATTAACTAAAAAATCCTGGCAAGGAGACTCCCCACACCCTAAGGTGGGGAAAGTCATGTTATGAATACATAAATAATCTGATAAGATAACAGAGAGGTAGCAGCTCTGAAATATCAATACTTTTGAGGCAGGAAGTGGGCTAGGGTGCTATGCTCTGGCAGGCCGAATAAATGCAGAAGTCAGCAAGGCTGCAAAGCGTTTTTTGCTTTCAATCAACCAATAAATTTCATGTTTCAAGTGTGTGCTTCAGTAATATCACCTTTCCATTTACAACCGGAACAGAAGCTCAGGAACATTGAAAACCTGATTCTGAAGGACTGTCCTTTAAGGCCCTTGAGCCCAAGCCCTATTTTCTAGATGAGGATACAGATGTCGTCATGTGCTACTTAGTGGAGATTTGATTCAGAGGGAAAAAAAATTAGATTTCCTTACTTTTCTGGTCCATTTCCATTAGATCAATAGTCTCCAACCTTTAGAACCACAAAGAGGTTGAGAATTGGTTAGAAGCACTGTGGAGCACGTGGAAAATGGACTGAAAGCAATTTCTGGATGTGTTTTGTAGTGGTTGTTACCAGGTGGGCCTGAGTCCTTTTTGTTTAGAGTCTCTCAAGTATGTATGCTCCGCCAAAGGCCAGCACTAAAAGGAACATACATGTGAAGAGGCCACTTAGCATCACTCTCCTCGCTGCAGTGAGACAGCCATTACTTTTCATTAAATAAGTAATATTCTGGGCAATCCACTTACTCATCATCAAAGGCCATTAGTAGCTACTCTTTGTCACACACAAACCTTAATGGAGCTCTATCAAGAGTTTTACTAAAGAGTTGCTAATTTTCAAAGAGAAAATTAGTAATGCTGGAAGCAGAATTTAGATTTACCTCTAAAGCTCTTCTAAATATCCTCCCCTTTCCCCTCTGCCCTCGAAAAACAAAGCAACCTGACACTACTTATGGTGAGGCTCTAGCAGGAAGAACCCCTCCCCAGTGGCTGCAGTTCAGGCTTTGGTCACAGGGGAGCACACTGATCTCTCAGCTGAAAGCTCACAGAACACTTGCCTGCTTCTCTGGTCTTTTTGGACCTCAGTCTGTCCAGTTTGAAGGCCAGGTCATTTAGTGCTGCCAGCAGGCCACAAAAGAGTCCTCTTTTATGCAGACACCAACTCTTCCCTGTCCCAGTAGTTCAGTAGGAGATCTTTGCCTAGGCTAATTTGAAAATGCAACAGTAGAATGAATGGATTTGGGTTGGCCAGTGACAACAAGTTGTTTTCATTTCCTGGTGGCAAATCTACTTAGTGGGACAAGAAGGGTCTTAATTAACAGGTGTGGCAGAGAAAGGTGGCCTACCTACATGGCCTCAGGTAAGATCTGGGAGAATTCCCTCCCCACCTCCACTTTGTTCTCACTCATCTTCGATCCATCCCATTGGTTTCATTAGTGTCCTCTTGAAAATTCATTAATGTCCAAATGAAAATTCCCCTAGATTTTGGAAAACTCGGTGTAAATTGTTTGAGTAGATCATTCTGAAAGTTCTAGCATGGTCATTGGTGCTATTTCTTGGCTAGATATTCAGAGATAAGTAGGACCAAGGAGTAAGAAACCAGAGAAAATTAAGGCAGAGATGCTTAAACGTTATTTTCATGAATAACCCATAAAAAAGTGAAACTTGATTTCCTTGGCCATCTGGTCGTTCATGAATTTAATTTTTGGCTTTTACATAATAAATAACAGACCAGAGAGTGACTGGATATCTTGTTTCCTTTGCTGGGTTCAGGATTAGGAGATAATCCTGAGACTGTTCATTGTATATTCTCAACACATGTAGACATTAAACCCATCAGGAGGCAGGGTACTTCGTGTTTGCCAGAAGACCGTTCCAGTTGCAAATGCTTTTTAATTAACAAGGGCTTTGTATCAGCTTTCCTATCTACCCAGCTAGAGTTCCCATGCCTGGGCAGGTGCATCCTGTTGTGTATTACAGAACAACAAAGAGGAGTACAAGGGCAGGGACACTTCAGACAATTATGACCCAATTGAGTACCTGCTTCCCTGCCCTCTGCTTCCAGCTAATTCTGTTGTTCCTCCTGCTGAATTCCCCAAAGAAGTTTT